>NC_071514.1:43291194-43594352 GCF_027887155.1 Malaclemys terrapin pileata | reverse complement strand
TAAGGGTTTGGAACAGGTCCCATATGAGGAGAGATTAAAGAGGCTAGGACTCTTCAGCTTGGAAAAGAGGAGACTAAGGGGGGGTACGATAGAGGTATATAAAATCATGAGTGATGTGGAGAAACTGGATAAGGAAAAGTTATTTACTTATTCCCATAATACAAGAACTAGGGGTCATCAAATGAAATTAATAGGCAGCAGGTTTAAAACAAATAAAAGGAAGTTCTTCTTCAAGCAGTGCACAGTCAACTTGTGGAACTCCTTACCTGAGGAGGTTGTGAAGGCTAGGACTATAACAGAGTTTAAAAGAGAACTGGATAAATTCATGGTGGTTAAGTCCATTAATGGCTATTAGCCAGGACGGGTAAGGAATGGTGTCCCTAGCCTCTGTCTGTCAGAGGGTGGAGATGGATGGCAGGAGAGAGATCACTTGATCATTGCTTGTTAGGTCCACTCCCTCTGGGGCACCTGGCATTGGCCATTGTCGGTAGGCAGGATACTGGGCTAAATGGCCCTTTGGTCTGACCCGGTACGGCCTTCCTCATGTTCTTATGTTCTAACCTCTGGAACAGGCTTCCAAGGGAAGTTGTGGCATCCCTGTCATTGGAGGTGTTTAGGAACAGGTTGGACAAACCTGTCAGGAGTGGTCTAGGGTTACTTGGCCCTGCCTATGATTCTGCAGTAGCTATTCTGGTCAGCGTCCCCATGTAGACAAGCCCCTAGTTAGAGTTCATTGCTGTTCCTTGCCCTTTCTCCATTTGTTAGCGGTTTCCCTCCCTTCCGGTGGCCCCATCCTGGTGTGTCGCTTGGAGGTAGGGAAAGTGGTTACTGGTATGTGCATTACAGTAGCACCTGCAGCCCCCTCTTGAGAGCCCCACTGTGCTGGGTGCTGTACAAACATGTAGCGAAAGAGTCCCTGACCCCAGTCTGAATAGACACGGCAGATAAAGAGTGGCAGACAGGATTGCAGGGAACAAGCAGAAGATTGGGAACCAGATGAAGTGACTCACCTAAGGTTACGCAGCAGGCCAGTAGCAGGGTGGGAGTAGAACGAGGGGGTGCTGTACCTGAGCTTTCCCACCACTGCCCTCCCCCAGAACGATCACAGCTTCCTTTTCCCCCTCAGTCCTGCTGCTGTAGGAGGCACGGGGTGTGACTGGTCCCACAGAGGTCGCGCGTGACCAGGCGAGCAGAGCAGTAGGGTTCTGCTGAGTGCTTGGGCCATGGGGGGCAGCTGGCTGAGTCGGGTCTCATTCATAGCTCGGTGCCTGTCTGAGTGGGATGGCCTGACTCTCTGTCGCTGGCAGCCAGAAGCTAGGAACTGGGGCTGCTGCCATGCACAAGAATGGAGGCTGATCCCCATTTGCTCGGCTAACAGAGTGATTGGTGGGGGGGCTGAGGTGTGGGAATGAGAGAGGGAGCCCAGGTGGGCAGTGGCCAGAAGCCACCTCTCTCTGGTGACAGGCGAGCAGCCTCCGTGAAATGAGGCAGGTGCTCAGCGTCCCCTGGCATTGGGCACTCACAGGCAGCCGGGGCAGTGGACGGGGAGGAACAAGCGACCAGGTACTGACTGTCCCTTCATAGGCACTTGCTTCAGGCCCTGGGCAAGACACGTTGACAGGACAGCGTCGGGGGGAAGCAGGCACCTCTGGTGCCCACGCTGCCCCCGTTCTGTGGCTACAGAGGGAATGCCAGCACAAGAGGGCTAATCTCCCAACTGCACATGGGTTTATTGTTCCGATTCCACCTCCTGCCCCCTTTGTGTGCCAGAGTCCCAACCTCACGCATGTCGGACAGGGAACACAGTGCTAGCCTGGAACCCCAGACTGAGCATCACCTCTGCTGCTATGTCCCACCCCTTCTCAGAGCCCAGCCTGGCCACAGGGGAGCAGCTGGGCTGCCGCCTTTAGCCAGGCTCTGGACAGAGGGATGAAGCACTGTATGATCATCATCATCAAGGCAAATCCCAAAGGGTGGGGCCTCCTTGCAGATCCTGCACCACCGGCTCAAGCTCTAGATTGATCCTGAAGGTGGTCTGACTGGCTGGTCACAGTCCATGTCCGGCACTGGTGATCTCACCACACACCAGCCATGTAGCAGCATTCCTGCATAATTACCCCCAACTCTGATGGGCCCGCTCTGCTCAGTGGGACAAAATCAGCTCTCCAAACAGATTTGTTAGCAGGCTGGCTGGCATGACAGCACGGCCAATGCAGCTCTTGATGCCTTTGCTCTGTAGCAGGACAACCCCCTTCCCCTTCCACTCTTATTATTTTTTCAGTGCATCAAAACAGGATATTACAGGAAAAGGGGAGAAAGGGAGAGAACACAATTGACTTAACATCCTATTCAAAAGGAGAAAGAAAAGGAATTGGATCAAGATGTTCTGTGGAAATCACAGCTCTAATAACCACGCATCCATCCTGGAGCCTCACCCTCTTGCTCGTATCAACAATGGGGTAGCAGAGTTTATTAATGGAAAAGCTGGAGAAAGCTGGCACTTGCAAACCCTCCACATTTAATATGATTTTCTCAAAGGTTAAAGCATAAGAGGATCCTATGGCAGGAAGCTGCAGCCAGATACATTCAATCTGGAAATGAGGGGTAAAGAAACAGGGAAGGAAATTAACCATCCGAACATCTGCCCCAGGAAGAGAATTAAACACCGGAACATCTGCCCCAGAATTGTGATGGATCTTCCATGTCTTGGGATCTTTATCCTGAGATAGGATGTGTCTCTGAAAGATACACGCTGGCACAACCACATGCTAGTGGGCTCAGTGCAGAGGTTGCTGGGTGAATTCTCTGGCCTGGGCTGTGCAGCAGGTTGGACTTGTTGATCACAAAGGTCCCTTAGTCTGGCCTGAAGATCTAGGCATCTGTCTATCTTTTTTTGTCTGTCAGGCACAAATTTGCTAGCAGTTCTGCCTCTGAAAGGGACTGACTTTAAGTGGACATTTGAAGGGCTTCATAGATTCACTTCAAAGAGAAATGGCCAATATTTTGGAATGAGTATTTTATTTATTATTATTTTCCTCCTGTGAAGCTACCATTGGCATTGTAACACCCTGACAGACAACGGATCGGGTGCAGAGGCAATGCCTGGGTGGGCCCAGGCCCGAGATGGCAGCTGGAAAGGGAATAATTTTTGTGTAGGGCATGTTTTTGAAAGAAGGGATGGGACCTGATGATGATGATGAAGGCAGGTGGCAGGACGGGGTGGGTGCTGGGGAATGGGTGCAGAGCAATATGGATCTTCACGATGGAGCAGGGCCAGGTGCCCAGGGGTGCACTTTACCGTTTCTCACACCAGGAGCCGAGTCCATCCCTGCTTATTGCGAGGCAAGAGCTCACAGCTGCTGGCAACCTGCGTTGTAGCAGGGAGGCAGATGGAATGGACACCCCCTCTCCTGGTGGGCTGCACCCCCTGCAGGATGTGACTGCAGGCTGGCACATTGGCTGGGCCCACCTCCAAGCAGTGTTGTGTGGCAGGGAGGGCTTTGCCTGGTTCTTTCCCATCAGCCCTTGCACAGCAGTGCCGGAGTGTGGGGGGAGGAGGTCAGGCATGATTTAACTCCTGTGTGATACCAGTCTTCAGTGGCCCATCCCTTTCTCATTTACATACGTGATTGGCAGCTCTTGAGAAGCACACAACAAGCAGAGTCTTCATCTCGGAATTACAGCAGATCTATAGCAAAAGCACAATGCTTTCTCCCTGCATGGTGTGAGCAGTGCTGGCCATCCTGGCCCGAAAAGGACAGAGCAGAACCAGGAAAGCTCCAGAGAGGAGCAATGAAAATACTTCTGTTTTGAAAGAGATTGAAAAAGGTAGGGCTGTGCACCTTGAAGAGGAGACACAGGAGACAGAGAAACTAGAGAGCAGTTTGAGAGGTCAGTCGGGAGCTCCTTCTCTAGCCTTAATCCCAGAGCAGGAAGCTGAAAGGGAGCAAATTTAACTGACCACACAAAATACTGTTTCATCCACAGCATGAATTTGCCTGAGGAACCCATTGCCACAAGAGTTTGTTTTATTCCACAAAACAATCAGACATGTTTATGAGCAAGAGTAGCAGGTATCTGCAATTACACAGCAGGGGAAACCTGATGGAAAAACATCCTTATTTCAACCCCCACCTCGGCACTAGATGCCCCTTTGCTGGCAGGCTTAGCAGAGGATTGAACAGGCAATGGTTGCTGACGCCCATTGGCAGAGGGTGGAGGAGGCTGCATTGTCCCAGTCCTGGTTCAGACTACTGGGCTGTCATGTCTCACTGGTGCTAACTTCACAGCTTGTTAAGGGCAGAGTAAATGACCCAGCCTGCACCTGAGCCTAAGGAGTTCCCTGCCCCCACCCAGCCCATATGGAGGAGACCCCAGCCCTCAGGTGTGATGGGCTGAGAGCTGGAGCCCTGACAGTATGAAATACTCCGTGCTCTATGAATCTGTGAATCCAGCATGGAGTATTTCTATGAATCTATGAATCTGTGAAATACTCCGTGCTGGATCATGCTGTTTGCGAGGTTCAGGCCACCCATGGGTAAGGTGATCGGATTCGGGGTCATGGCAGGGTTAACAGCAAAGCAAAAGAACAGCCACACTGAATCAGAGCAATGGTCCACCAGGCCCCGTATCCTGTCTTCCAACAGTGGCCAGTGCCAGATGCCCCAAAGGGAATGAACAGAATAGGGCAATAAGTGATCCGTCCCTTGTTGTCCAGTCCCAGCTTCTGGCAGTCAGAGTTTTAGGGACACCCAGAGCATTGGGTTGCGTTCCCTGCCCATCCTGGCTAATAGCCATTGATGGATTTATCCTCCAGGAACTTATCTAGTTCTTTTTGAACCCTGTTCTGCTTTTGTCCTTCACAACATCCCCTGGCAATGAGTTCCACAGGTCGACTGTGATTGTGTGAAGAAGTACTTCCTGTTGTTTGTTTTCAACCTGTCACCGAATTCGTGAGATTCAACGAATCTCATTGGGTGACTCCTGGTTCTTGTATTATGTGAAGGGGTAAATAACACTTCCTTATTCACTTTCTCCACACCAGTCATGATTTTATAGACCTCTGTCATATCCCCTTAGTTGTCTCTTTTCCAAGCTGAACAGTCCCAGTCTTATTAATCTCCTCAAATGGAAGATGTTCCATACCCCTAATCATTTTGTTGCCCTTCTTTGTACACCTCTACCCCGATATAACACGAATTCAGATATAACGCGGTAAAGCAGCGCTCTGGGCAGGCGGGGCTGCGCGCTCTGGTGGATCAAAGAAAGTTCAATATAACGCGGTTTCACCTATAACACGGTAAGATTTTTTGGCTCCCGAGGACAGCGTTATATTGGGGTAGAGGTGTACTTTTTCCAATTCTAATATCTTTTCTGAGATGGGGCGACCAGAACTGCATACAGTATTCCAGGTGTGGGCCTACCATGGATTTATATAGTGGCATTATAATAAGACGGTACATATTATCTATCCCTTTCCTAATGGTTCCTAGCATTCCATTAGCTTTTTTGACTGCCACGGCACATTGAGTGGATGTTTTCAGAGAATTAGACACACTGGCTCCAAGATCTCTGACTTGAGTGGTAACAGCTAATTCAGACTCCATCATTTTATATGTATAGTTGGGACTATGTTTTCCAATGTATTACTTTGCATTTATCAACATTGAATTTCATCTGCCATTTTCTTGCCCAGTCACCCCACCAAAAAGAAGGTGGTGATGTGAGTTCCGCACCCAGGAGCTGTGCAAAGCCGCCAGAATGCCCAGCCCCACCGGCCTGCCACACAAGTCACCTCCAGACTCTGAATGAAGCCATGCCTGGCTGGGAGCCAGACTGGGCTCAACAAGCAGAAGGTTTCTAGGTCAGAAGGGACCATTCTGACCATCTGGTCTGACCCGCTGCCCAACCCAGGCCAGAGAACCTCCCCCAGGGGTCCCTGTGTCTAGCCCGTAACTCCTGGTGGAGCTGGAGCAGCGCCCTGTGGTTAAACCAAGGGGCTGGGATTCCATAGGTGTACGTTCTCTGCTACGGCTTTCCTGTGTGACCTCAGGCAAGTCACCGCCCCTTTCAGGTGCCTCAGTTTCCCTGTGTTTCCCATGGGGCTGATCATCAGACTCCACTTGTTACAGCTTGCAAAGCAGTCTGCAATGGTCCCATGGCAGGCACTGGAGAGAGGGCGGGGTTGTTGTAATTGCCAAGTTGATTGATGGGCTCAGCTTCCAGGCGGGCGTCACTCCAACAGCTTCCTGGGCACCATGCCAGGGACAAATCCAGCCTCATGATTGGCAAGGGAGACGGTTGTGTCTCAGCAAGGGCTTTCTTTTCCTGCACCCTCGTTTTGTGTCTGGAGCTGGCGCGACGAGTCCTTTCAGAGGAGAAGCTGAGGAGGGCGAAGCCGAGCAGAGTGCACCAGAGAGCGTCTCGACTTGTGCAGCCCCCTCTCTCACACCGCACCTGCCCTCCCATACTGTCACCTCCCCAGGCCTGGGCCATCGCTCCTGCAGGGATCCCAGCTGGACGTCTGCAGGTGCAGTGTGGCTGTAGGTTCCTGCTGGGCCGGGCACACCAGGCCATGCCTTGCCTTGTAGTAACATGTGGCTGTTTCAAATACCACCCACACTGCCTTCGGCTTGCATGGTAATCCCTGACTGGGAAGGCTCCAAACAGCCCTGCTCTCCTTTGCATGGCTCCTTCCCAGCCCGGCTGACCACATGGAGTGCTAATTGCCTGAGCTCTGCCGCAGGCCCTAACGTTCTCCAGTCTGCCATTAACTACTGGGCAAAGGAGCCACGCATCATGCAGTTTACAATTAATTAATTCAGGGAGAAAGGATGGGCTGGAATTTGTTCCATAGCTAGACGAAGCGGCGAGGGTGCCCAGCATGGACCTGCTATTGGGAATCCTTCACAGACAATAAACCATTAATATGAGGGGCCAGTGGAGGAGTCTAATGAAATCCTGGGGATAACTGACTCCAATCGGTATTGGCGCTACTGTCCGTTTGACGCTGGCACTCTGGGCAGTAGCTTCTAGAAGGCAGCTCCGGGCCATCTCCGCTCCTGTTGAAATGTCAGCACTTGGATTTCAGACCGTCAAGCCCTACAAATGCACTGGCTGTGATTGTACGTGCAGGTCATGTAATTGCCCGGACACAAGCCTAATTAGCTGCTTGGATGTACAGTCAGCTGATCTGTGAGCGCAGTGGTGGCCATCATGGGCCGGCTTCTGATCCCTCTCAGGATAAAGCAGCAGTGACACCCTTTAAGACTTTATGCCTGTGTAAAGCTGAGTTCAGAATCAGGCCCTGGGTGAGAATTGGACACAGCAGCTCTGCACACCTATCTGGGCTGAGAATCTGGCTGGCATGCTCTAGGCAGGCTCACCTCCAGTCGAATGTTTGTTGGTGCAGAGGGCCAGGGACCTCGGGCTGGGGTGAAAGTCAGGGCTAAGTAGCACCGCCCAGAGCAGAGCTTGTTGGGGGCAGGCATTGGGCAAGCATCTGTGCCAAGCACCCGAAGCATCACCCATAGCTCCTGACTCTGGGCCAGCACTCTGACGGTTCCCTTGCACCACACCTGCAGCGCCCACCGCTCGCCCAGCCTGGCAACTTCCTCCTCCCACAGCTCTGCCAGAGCAATGCTACTGACTCAGCGTCCGTGCCTGGCTCTCCCCGGCTACGCTCCCACACAGCTCTGATTGAGCAAGTCAGTCAGGAGCCGAAATGTGTAATGCTGTTATGGTCCTGGGACCCCAACAGGCTCCTCTGTCCTGAATGGCAGCACACACACCCCAGCCACCCCCATCCCATTATAGTCCTGAGCTCACACACACTGTTCTGCCAGTGCCTCTCAATACTGGGCCCCAGCCCCACCAGGCTATCTCAGTCCTGTGCTACACACACACAGCTCTGTGAATGTCCCTTGGTACCAACCCACAGCCCCCTGCTGTTCCAGCCCGGGGCTCCCCTGTGCATAGACGCACACAGCTCTGTGAATGCCCCTCGGTACCAACCCACAGCCCCCTGCTGTTCCAGCCTGGGGCTCCCCTGTGCATAGACACACAGCTCTGTGAATGCCCCTTGGTACTGAACCACAGCCCCCACCCCTGCTATGCCAATCCTGCATCCCACCTTACCCACAACTCTGCCATTGCCCTTTAGTCCTGACCTGTAGCCCCCTCTGGTACTCCAGCCCTGTGCTCATGCACAGCTCTGCCTGGCAGCTCTGCCCTTCTGTCCTGCTGGACCGTTGCCTCTGCCATTGCAATGTGAGCCATTCGCACAGCTCTGACAATGCCCCTCTGGCCTATTCCACAGCAGGTGTGCTGAGCAGTGGGACGGTCCAGTGGTGTCAGGGATTGGGGGAGCCCATCACACTGGTGAGCCTGGGCATGGCTGCAGGCACTCCCCAGCACAGATGGGAGCCAGGGCATCCACTCACTGCACCTCCATGCCAACTGGGCACCCGTTAGCCTGAGCCAAGTCAATAAACAAAGCCAGGCCAGGGCAAACTGCTGCCCAAAAGGCGAAGTGCAGTCACAAGGCAGCGTGAGGAGGAATAGAGCAGTTTGGAATAGAGCAATAGGGTCGTCCTTGCACAAGCTCTTCCAAATCCAGGCTTAGCAAACAGCTACATTCTCTGAGCACCTGGCTGTTGTTCTAGCACCTCCGACTCGGGCCTCTGGGCAGGGCCCCTTGGAGTGCAATACGCTTCGCTTCAGATCTTAATAAGTATAATGGAGCCTACTTAGTGCAGCAGCATAATTCATGCTTTAAACAAAGCCACTTTCTCTGCTCTGCTGCTTTATCCGTGTTATATAATTTGACAAAAGCAGAGCAGGCTATTTGCTTAATACGAGCATCAGTGTCACCCCCGCGTTGCGCTGGGTAAACAGGAGCCATGGTGCTGCTTAAAGAGCAGCTAGATGAAGGACACCGCGGGGACCCCTTGGCATCATTGGAAGGTCGATGCCAATTGCACTTTGGCTCCTCAGCAACTTTTGAACCCCCAACAAAAGACTGACTTCACTGGCATGAATATTTGATGCTGCATTTTTTCTTCTTTTTCCCCAAATGAAGCAGGGAACAAAAAGTGTCGTGATTCCATTTTGCAGAGCAGGGGAGTGTAGCTCATTAGCCCCAAGCAGCCTTGTTGGCTCTGGTTCTAACAATTAGAACTCTGCTGCAATATGGGTGGATCAGCCCCAGAAGATGGGCCCCAGGGCGTGAGGTGCTGTACAGGCACATGGGGAGAGACAGATCCTGTCCCAAAGAGCTTACACCCAAAGTCTCAAAGGAAGTTAGGGTCAGAATCTAAATACGATTGTGGCTCAGGGCCTTACAGTCTATATAGAAACAGAGAAAGAAACCTGTTTGTCCCCATTGTTCAGGTGGGAAACTGAGGCACAGAGCGATGAAGTAATGTATACAGGGAGTGTGGGGCAGAGCTGAGCACTGAGCCCAGCTCTCCTGAGTCCCAGTCTAGCACTCTAACTATCCTCCTACCGGGGTGAGTGTTAGAGCATCACAGGGCAGAGACCGTGAGTCTGCTGATGCGACGTGCTGGTGTCAATAGTGTCCGAGTAGCACTGAACCCAGGAAGTAAAACATATCCAGAGTCAGGAGTGTGCAGAGGGAGGCTGGGGATGGGGCTGAGACCATTTTGCCTTCACTCAAACACTGTCCGTGACCCAGTCATAAATCCCAGGAGAAGTGCCCAACAAAGATGACTGAATAAAAAGGAGGGAAGTGTTGTCTTGTCATCCCAGCAAGGACAGGAAGCTAACGTGCTTGGCTTCTGTGCTCAACTCAGCTACTGACACACTGGGTGAGCTCGGTCAAGTCACTTATCCATCCATGCCTCAGTGTCCCTATTTGTAAAACTGATCTCATAACAACTCTTACTTATCCCTAAAGGGGCTGTGAGGCTTAATGAGCTAGAGCTTGCAAAGCTCTTTGAAATCCTCGGGTGGCTGATGCCAGAGTGACCAGCGATGATTGAAGCAAGAAGGAAAATGGCTACAGGGCTGGTTGGGGAGTCCGACTGAGACATACAGAACCTGGTGTAAACTAGAATCTGGCTCTAGATCCCCCCATCTGAGTTCACAAGACTCGTTCCACCCTGAGTACTTAGACTGTGTGCTATAGGGGTATAGGATGTTTGTCCGGTGATCATATGCTACAATGAGTACTACATGAAGGTAGGTAGGTAGGTAGATAGATTATATGGAGGGATATGCATGATTATGATAAGTAGGTAGATAGAGGGATGTGTATGGGGGTGGATAGATAGATGGATATGAAGGGATATGCATAGGATGGTCGGTAGGTACAGGGATGTATATAGGGGTGACTAGTTGGATATGGAGGGATATACATGGTGATGATAGGTAGATAGGCAGAGGGGTGTGTATGGGGATGGATAGATAGACAGATATTAAATGCTGATGCTTAAAACTGAACCATCATCATATCAGCCATTTCTCTGATTAATCCCACATGACACCTAATACCAATAAAAGCTGTAGTCAGCTTTGTTAATTCCATTGGCTCCACTTCAGCACCTGGGACAGCAGCTCTGCCATTCTCTTGGCCAGGGGAAGACTTAGGACCAGGGATCTGGAAATCTTGTGGGGCTGTGTGTTTGAGCAAACCCCGTCTGATTAACAGGAAGCGAGGACAGAACGTGGACTCCTTAGAACAAGGCCAACGGAGTCAGTAGCATTTCTAACCTTGACACGGCTCTTTAGGATGGAATCCTTGACGTAGTAGGACCCACCAGGAGATAATTGACCACAACCTGAGTTATGTATTCCAGGCAAAGGTGAGGGTCATTTATTTGATCACCAAGTCTGCTGCAAAGGTGGCTGCTGCTATCAGAACATGCCATTAAAAAAAACTTAGTGATTTCTACTATTTTGAGTTGCTTCACATTAATTTAACAGTGAATGTGATATTGCCCAGCCCCAGCAGCCCCTTGGAATCATGCCATTTGTACTGTAGAGGTCTGATCATGCCGAACTGATTCCTTCCTGGGGGCAGGGGGCAGGTCTTGTAAGTAACAGGAATCAGAGCCCCTGCTGGTCACAGAATCTGATTGGCTGAGTTTCATCAAGAGTAACCCAGGAGACTTGAGGATGTTCGCCATTGATTTAGTCAAATGATTTAGTCAAAGAAATGCAAGTGTTTCATATGGGAGCAGCTAACTGGTCCACATTATCTCTGAGAGAAGATCATTGACCCACCTGATCTGGTAGCTGCTTCCTGATGTAAAAGTGCAGCTCGTTGGTCTGTCTTGTGCATGAGGCAGGATGGAGGCAGGCAATTCCTTCCTGAGGACTTGAAGGTCACCTGATGCAAGAGGGCCAATATCACCTGTATCTGTGTGAACCATCTAGCATGGCTGCAGATACCCAGTGGAAAGATCAAGGGGTTCACTCCTACCAGATAGAGGTTACTCAGGTTCAGCATGCTTATTGAAGAACAGTGCTTCAGAGCTCTGGGCAGCAAGTACAAAAACCACAGCAGGAGGCAGGGGATCAAACTCTCCTGGAGGAGAGATAGTTTGATGAGGCCTGGCTCAGTTTGCAGGTGTCCTCTGCTGCAGGATCTATGCAACCCAGCTGAGAACCTAGCTCTTGAGGGGCTGGAGCTGTGTAGAA
Organism: Malaclemys terrapin pileata; assembly: GCF_027887155.1. Lineage (NCBI taxonomy): Eukaryota > Metazoa > Chordata > Testudines > Emydidae > Malaclemys > Malaclemys terrapin. The sequence goes on along the minus strand of NC_071514.1, from coordinate 43,582,691 downwards.
CCAGCACAGATGATATCATAGGGAGGTGGGAAGGTTTGTCCTGCTCTCTGCACTCTTAGGGTCATATCAGCCTTTCTGCAAGGAGAACATTCCATCCTAGTCCTGAGGTAGCCATGACCCTCAGCTTGACCTCAGAAGCAGTCAGACTTTGGGATGCACTAGAGGCAGGAGGCAGCTTCCTCAGCCCCAGGGACATCTTTTGCTTCCCCTTTGTCTAAGCAGCAGAGGTGAGGGTGCACCCAGCAAGCACCGAGATCCTCACTTTGGATGTGTTTCTTTCCCCTTTTCCTTTGGAGGAGTCACTGTCTGTTTTTGTGCCATCATGGACTGTAATATCTGGCACTAATAGGTGTTCGTAATTTTCTGTCCAGCTCCACCCTATGCCAAGCCCTACCCACTTCTCCATCCCCATTCAAGGATCCTTCTCATGAGAAGGTTCTTTGAGCAGAAGTTACCTCCCTGCTCCCAATGGGATCAATGGAAGAGGTTCGTTAGCCATTACAGATATCAGGAGGCCATTGTCCTCTTTTGGATTTGAGGAGACTCAACAAGAGACCATCTGCATTTGAGATGGCTACATATTGTTTTGGAGCTCCTGTCTTCAGGGGTACCTGCTTCCCCATGCCCATCAGACTGGAACACGGGAAGCATCTCATTTTGCAGCCATAAGGATCAACACCTGCATGAAGTGCTCATATTTGACATGTGCACCACAACATGAGTCTTCATCAAGGCCCCTGGTATAGCAGCAATAGATCCACACCCTGTTGGGACAGCTGGCTGGTGAATTGCCTCAGGGATTCATCGTATCCTTCGGACATTCTGGTCTCCGTTCCAGGCACTGGGTCTGCGGATCAGCTTTCACGGTTGCTGAGGAGAGAACTTCTGTAGGAGCTACCATCAACTCAGCAACTGCATGCCTCTGACAGCTCAGGATTCTAGAGGTCATGCCAGGCTCTGAGCACAGTCTGCTTCTTCCTGAGCTGACGAGGAGTGGAGGATTGGGCTAAAAGAAACCTGATGAGGTTCAACAAGGACAAGTGCAGAGTCCTGCACTTAGGACGGAAGAATCCCATTCACTGTTACAGACTAGGGACCGAGTGGCTAGGCAGCAGTTCTGCAGAAAAGGACTTAGGGGTTACAGTGGACGAGAAGCTAGATATGAGTCGACAGTGTGCCCTTGTTGCCAAGAAGGCTAACGGCATTTTGGGCTGTATAAGTAGGGACATTGCCAGCAGATCGAGGGACGTGATCATTCCCCTCTATTTGACATTGGTGAGGCCTCACCTGGAGTACTGTGTCCAGTTTTGGGCCCCACACTACAAGAAGGATGTGGAAAAATTGGAAAGAGTCCAGCAAAGGGCAACAAAAATGATTAGGGGGCTGGAGCACATGAGTTATGAGGAGAGGCTGAGGGAACTGGGATTGTTTAGTCTGCAGAAGAGAAGAATATGGGGGGATTTGATAGCTGCTTTCAACTACCTGAAAGGGGGTTCCAAAGAGGATGGATCTAGACTGTTCTCAGTGGTGGCAGATGACAGAACAAGGAGTAATGGTCTCAAGTTGCAGTGGGGGAGGTTTAGGTTGGATATTAGGAAAAACTTTTTCACTAGGAGGGTGGTGAAGCACTGGAATGGGTTACCTAGGGAGGTGGTGGAATCTCCTTCCTTAGAGGTTTTTAAAGTCAGGCTTGACAAAGCCCTGGCTGGGATGATTTAGTTGGGATTAGGTCCTGCTTTGAGCAGGGGGTTGGACTAGATGACCTCCTGAGGTCCCTTCCAACCCTGATATTCTATGCTTCTATGATCCTCTTACCTGTTTGTTATTCTCTCTGACAGTCGGAGATGGCTGAACTAATGGTTTGAGTGTTGGTTTGGACAACATCCAGACTCGGCTGACCATTCCTCAGGAAACCAGAGATTGCCTTGAGTGAGAGAGTCTCATGAAACAGCATGCAAGGGTGCCTTGTCTGCCCCCTACCCCTGCTTCATCAAAGGTGATAGTGCCAGAAGCTTCAAGGACAGGATGGGTTACTCATCTCAGCTGCTTGTCTATATACACCAGGCCTGTGCATGGGAGCCTACAGGAACCAGGCTGCATGTGTAACACACATGCCTCCTGGATGTGGTGTTTTGTCCCCTCTATTGGCACCGAGACCACTTAGAGATTAATGAGTCTGCTCTACAACCTTAGCTAAGAGCTGTATGGTTTTTAGCTCATGTGGTAGAGGCTCATGCACTAAGCTCCATAGGTCCCGGATTCAATCGCGCCCGCTGACAACTGGGGTCTGTTGGTGTTACAAGTGGATGCTCGTCCAGGATTTCAACTGGGAAGTCTCTGAAACTCGGGACACGCTTCCTCAGCTACGGGAAGTATGTAACCCACATACCTTCTGGGTGTGGTGTTCTGTCCCATCTAGTGGCACCGAGACCACTTAGAGAGAGATTAATGAGTTTGCTCTACAGCCTTAGTTAAGGGCCACATGACCTTTAGCTCATGTGGTAAAGACTCATGTATTTAACTCCAGAGGCCCCAGGTTTGATCCCGCCCGCCAACAACCGGGGTCTGTTGGCGAAACACATGTAACACCTCCTATAGCTGAGAGCAGTTCACCAGCCCCCAGGGCTCTCTCCTGCAGACCAAGTTCTGACGCACAGTCCCCCTGTGATGTATTACATCAGTCAATGAGGTGGAGCTCAGCCCAGACTCCCATGCCATAGATCAATCTGACTTGGAAAGTGGTGCATCCATCATCTGATCTCACCTGCTGTTGCCCATCTTCCAGGCAAAAACAATGTCCTGGCAGGCAATGTAAGCAGGAACTGGAGTGTTCAGTACCAATGGTCACTGAAGGACACTACGAACTGAGTGTTTTGTAGTTGGGACCATCTCAGATAAACTTGTTTGTGAGGAAGGAGAATGCGAAATGTCAGTGTTTGTGCTCCCCATCGCAGGGTCCTGATCCCCAACGTCAGTTTTAGAGCCCTGCAGCCTGATCCCCATGATCCCGAGTCAGCTAACATTGGCCAGCTGCAGGTATTTAACTGTAGTGTAGACAAACCCTAAATGCTTCCATAACAATAGTAATGGTGATGATAATGTCTTATTCAGACCTCTTTGTGAACCACCAACTTCTTGGGGCTTGAATTTGCTCTCTGCCATGTTGCCTGGAGGCTCCTTTCTTTAATGAGCTTTCTTTAATGCTGTCTGTCCCTGGAGAATGTATCCTTAGCAGCAGTATTATCAGAGCCAGGGGAGACCATGAGATCCACACTTTAATGGAGGAACCTCCTTACATAGTGCTCTATCAGGATAGGGTAGAATCAATGGGAGTTTGACACCTAAACACTGTTAAAAATCTGATCCTTAGATTTATGTGTATCAAATAGGAGACTTGCCTGCGTAGGTAGGAGATAATCTCTAAGTGGGAGATGATCTCTGCTTAGAGATTGACCATGCAGCTCAAGCTTTGCATGCTCTGACTTTTGCAGGAGTCAGTATCTGAAGGACCTATTTCCACCATTTTCACGGCTTGCCTGCATTGTTATAACTGCTTCCTAATACACAAGTCTTACATGTATGCAGAGCCACATTTATAATTGAGCTAGTTCATCCCAGACCCACCTCCTCTGACAACTGGTACTGCTAGTGCTAGTTACCCTCTCCAGACAGACAGTACTTGGAGAAAGCACCATCATTAGTAGTGCAGACTATCTAGATCAGAGGTTCCCAAACTTATTTGGCCTACCGCCCCCTTTTCAGAAAAAAAAATTACTCAGCGCCCCCCTTTTCAGAAAAAAAATTACTCAGCGCCCCCCTGGAAATCTACCTTCTTTAAGTGAACAAACAGAAAGATGCAGTGACAAATTTGCGTTCTTTTATGTATCTATATTTCTACCTACATCCTACAATATAGTAAAGAAAGATGTGTTATTAGAATATCGCCCACGACATCTGGTATACAGCGTTTTTTGCATAATACGGCAAAAGACAACCAAACTAAAATACTAATGAAACTAATAAACTGGGTTTTGTTCTTTGCTCAACAATAGATATATGTATTTGATATTAAATTGTCAAATATCAAACTAAATTTATCAAGAAATAATTAATTTAAAAAATAATCAATATGCAATTAAAAATCAGTTAATAGTTTTAATTTAGTTTGCCCTTATTTAAATAATTGTTCCTTATTAACACACGCCTTATTTACCAATTAACACAGATGATTCGATAGATATAAATAAATGTTATAGTTAACAGTTTTTTTACAATTTCATTCCCCTGTTTTCGTTAATATTGTAATAAAAAATATGACAAATATATTGACTATACACTTCAAATAGTACTGTACCGACACAAGCCTGCTACGATTTTATTATTAGTAAGCACTAGAGACACAGAACCATACGGTAGATATGTACGAAAATGTATAAAAATACTCACGTGTAAATTGCTGTTTTATTGAAACAACAATAATACAATTTGCTTTGTATGTGATCCGTAATCCGTAAAGATCGAAGGTATCGAATATGAATAAAAATTTTTAAATACTTATTGCACTATTGTTAACTGCTTTTTACACAATTCAGAAACAATCTAAATTAGATTTCATACATGTCGCCTATTTATAGTATCGTATTGTAAACAAGTCATTACACGTACATATTCCTGCCGATGCATGCTGGACTTCCCGACAATGCGCGACACGCTCGCCTGCCAATACTTGCTTGTTAAGAGCTGTTGGTGGACTTGACAACTGATCAGTTATAATTTGTGAATTTATTTGGAAAATAAAGTAATCACTACAACTTTAACTCTATGTTACACAGCAGATGAAACATGTGCGAACAGTTTTTCAAAATTTTCTTATATTCTCTTCTTTCTTTATGCTTCCACCGCCCCCTTATTTTTATTCAACGTCCCCCAATTGCACCCGAGGTTACTACTGCCCCCCTGGATCGTTCCAGCGCCCCCCAGGGGGCAGTATCGCCCACTTTGGGAACCTCTGGTCTAGATTCACACTCCCCACCCTCCATCCCTATTTCTCTGGACTTCATTAGAGATTCTAGGTGGAAGGGACTGAGTGGGATGGAATGCCTAATCTAGCTGACAATGGCACATGCACACAGCGATATGTTGATATACACCAAGAATCTATTTGAAGAGCACCTGTTAGATAATCTATCTGCAGTGATATTCAGAATGGTAAATCTCACTCCTTGTAAGCAGGAAATGGAACAGTCCAACAGTAACTATGACAGTTCCTAAGAATAGTTATTTCCCCAGCATGAGGCCTCCTGTGTATGCAACATTGAATGGTCAGTCAATCCAGCGATCTCATTGGCTGAACATGCTTAAGTATTTCATAGTTACAGTTATTTATCTACAGGGTATAGATGTCAATCAGCCCCAACCTTCATTTATATCCGGCCTCCACTTACAATGGTCAAAGTTGGAATATGACAACAAGATTATAAATATAAAGATTATGTGTGTGTAAATATGTATAGATAAAGGTGAGTGTATGGGGATGAATGGATGGATAGATAGATATACATGCAACATAACCTCTCTAAACAAATACACCCCTTATAAAACATCCCTCCAACAGCATCATACCATACTTCATATAAAGTAAAGAATCCAATTCTGCTCTCAGATATCATAGAATATCAGGGTTGGAAAGGACCTCAGGAAATCATCTAGTCCAACCCTCTGCTTAAAGCAGGACCAATCCCCAATTAAATCCTCCAACAGATTTTTGCCCCATATCCCTAAATGGCCCCCCTCAAGGATTGAACTCATAAGCTTGGGTTTAGCAGGCCAATGCTTAAACCACTGAGCTATCCCTCCCCCCATATGCCAGTGTAAATCTGGAGCTACTCTGGATTCACACCGGAGCAAGGCCTGAATGTGTCCATGTAACTATACCAGCATGTATATTTGTTTGTACAGTAATATACCATATCCAGTGCATGTCCTGTATATGCCCATATAGGCTGAGGTGGGTGCTTTTAAGCTATGATTACCACACGGTTGGAGGGGCTGTATTACACCCCAATGGTAGGGGCTTAAGTGCGTTATGCAGGTCACCCCAAACGAGTGCTGATAAAACCTTTGGCGCACCCTGCTACACCATCGGCTGCTTTATTTATGCCACTTATTTTTGTCCTTCTCTAGTGCGCTTCCAATTTTCCCTGTTGAAGTACATTAGTTTCTATGGAAACAATGATTTCGTTGCTATAGGCGGAACTTAGCATCAGCTACATGTGCAATATAAGATCAGTGTCTGTAATTGTTTGGAACTGGATTGGGAAACCTTTATGTATTACAATGATTTTGTTTGTGATATAAATATATATGTACGCAGCAATTCTAGGCATAGCCATGCGATCACCACATGAATCTCTCTCTCTATCTAATTCCAGTCAGTGGAGTTTCTCTTGCCTTATAGCAAAGTGTAGCCTATCTGTTGGTGTGTCTGCCTGTCTAGGTGTTTATGATGTACGCATTGCCATGGTATCAATGTACAAATGTAACTGAGGATGTACTTTCCTAATGTTACCTGGGCACAGGGCTGTTTTCCGTAGCAAATTAAAACCACGTGACAATATAAATGGCTCTAAAACAGATTTCATTCCCCGCACTAAATGATAGCTTAATATAGCGCCACTGAGGAACCATTCACTGGAGCTTGTCAAATGCAGCAGTAGAATTAGCTCAGAAGAAAAGAGTGTGTTTGCTAAAATAATTCTATGATGCCCCTTCCATGCACGATTGTACACTCTTTGAAATGGGGATGATTTTCACTTTGTTCAGTGCCTAGCACATTGTTAGCTCTTGACACGTAATAACAAATAATCCTGCAGCTGCTCGGCACTTGGAATTTCCACTGAAGTCAACTAGAGTTCTGTGCATAGAGACCAGGACAGTATTTGTGTCTGTTGGTGTCCCTTCCTTCCTTCCTTCCTTCCTGTGATTGCTGTCTGTCAGGTCAGCAGCAGTAAGGGGCCAAATGAAGTCTTCCCAATGCTTTCTTTCTTATACCGGTTTCATGGCTTTGTTCATCTTGAAACCTTTTGGGTCTATGTCATTCTTAAGCATGTCTATGCAACACATCCTTGGTTTTCTTCTACTTTTAGTTCCTTGTACTCTGGTATATATTGCCATGTATGGTATCCTTTCTGAATCCATTCTTGACACGTGTCCAAACCATCACAGTCATCTTTCTTGAATCTTCCGTAACAGCATCATTTCTTGGCCTAGCCGTTTACTTATCACTTCATTTTTTTTTCTGCAGTCTTGGAACTCAGTATTATCCTTTAGCTAGTTCATTTCATCAGTCAATATCTTTCATTCATTGTCTTTCTTCGTACGCCACTGTTCCAACCCATACAGCAGTATCAGCACGACAGTTGTTTTATGTACACGGATTTTCATTTTTATCTAAATGTCGTTAGCCTTCCAGATCTTGCACAGTTTTCCAAATTCAATAGTGGACAGTCCGATCCTTCTTTTTAGTCATCTTCACAATTCCCATTCTTTGACACTAGCCCTCTAAGGTACACACATTTTTCCACTTGTTCTAGTTCTTTGTCTCTGACTTTAATCTTTACCTCGTCCTCTTGTCTGTTTGGTGTGCAGCTAACCAAATCATATACTTAACCGATAGGCAGTTAACGAGAGCTAGGCAAGGCAGAATTTGATTTTTTTAATGATTTTGACAGATTATATCTGTTTATTTTAAAGTCTTTTTTCTATTGTTATAGATTTTAAATTTGACGGTTGTACAAAATTATAGGTTTTAAGCTTATTTTTAAAGATTTTTATCAATTAAAATTTTTACTTTTTACAGTTATGGGAAGTTATTGGGGGGCAGACAGTGGAGAGGGTCAGACAATAATTATTTAATGACAGTAGATGTTGAGATTCAAAAAGTTAAAGCTCTATAACCGTCAAAGCACAAATTGCAACGTCATATGCCAAAATATACAAAGTAAATATCCTTAAATCAAATGCTCATAAGTTCTCAAGCAGCATTTTTCTTACTGTGTCTGTCTGTAAGTTTTGATTGTTAGCGGTGGCAATAGTTTTTCATGATGGTGTGCGTGTACAGTGAAATCAATGTTTACTGACACTGACCAATAAAAATCGAATCCTGCCAAGCCTAACTGGAGATGATGCAGCATGGGGGTTAGGATCCGCAAAGTAAACCAGATCCTGTGCTGCTGGAAATCAATGCCATTCAAGTCAATGGAGTGACATGGTCTACACCAGCAGAGGATCTGGCCTATGAGCTTAAAAGGATTATGTCATTATTTGTATTTATTTAACCCATTTAAAAGGCACCTGTCAACAGGCATGTAACTCATGGAGCTGCCCTTGTACTGGCTTCTCCACTGGCACTCCCATTTCCCAGGTGTTCAGAGCAAGGCCAGCAGGCGTTAAACAAGGGGAGGTGCGAGGGAGTACTGGGGAAAGGCCTCCCCCAGAGTACCCCCTGCTCTTACCTCTTCAAGGGGCGGGGCACTCTGAAACCAGAGCAGCAGGAGGAGCTGGGTCCTGGCTAAAGGGTCCCTGGGCTCCCCCCAGCACAGAGAAGAGGTATCACTTCACTGCCTCTTCCATCTGCACATCAGTCTATCCCCTCCCAGCTCCCTGCCTCCTCCAGGGCCAGAGGGGCAGGGGGAGGAAGCCCCAAAGAGCCAGAGAGCCTGAAGAGGAGATCCAGCCGAGCTGGGGTGACAGGCTCTGGATCCCCTCCCTTGCTTGGGGCAGGGAGTCCTGCCCAGATCATGCCTCACAGCCTGACCTTGGGGAGGAGGCCAGAGCCCGCTGTCACTGGAGGCTGGGAAGGGGCAGGGATAGTGACCGTGCAGGGAGGGGATGGCTGGTGATGCTGGGCCCAGGCAAGGGGCTGCAGCAGTATGGGGCTTTGGGGCTAGCCCAGCCTGAGCCCTGGGGGTGTGGGCCGAGCCCAGGCTAGCTATGTGCTCTAGAAACAAGCGCCTTCGGGATAGGGGCTGATTGGAGCTGGCCTGGCCAAAGCCAACTGGGGAAGGCCAGGGGGCCGATTGCAGCCGGGGCTCAGGCTGTCTCTGTAGCTAGGCTTGGGAAAGCTGCTTTGCACGGGAGGGGCCCTGGGGCAGCGGCCACACAGCGACTGGGGGTGGCGGAGCCTGGAGCCGCGTCAGCAGCAGGGCCTTGCTCACACGCACCAGGCAGCCGCCGCCCTGCTCTGCTGCTCTGAGGTAGGCTGCACTCCCAGCCCTGCCCACCCTGCATTGTCCAGGTGTCCGGCCCCCGGAGGGGAGCCTGGGGGTGAGAGGGGCCTTACCTGGAGCATCCCCCCAGTATGGCAGGGCTGGCCTGGCATGGGGCTGGTGGGGCTTCAGTGAGGGGTGTGTAGTGGGGGATTGTGCTGTAAGGGTTTGTGGGTCGGTGTCAGGGTGTTGGTGAGAGGTGTGTATAGTGTGGGGGGTGCTGGTGAGGGGTTCATGTAGTGGGGGGTTGTGCAGTAAGAGTTTGTGGGTCAGTGTTGGGGTGTTGGTAAGGGGTGCGTGTATTGTGAGTGTGTGCTGAAAGGGTTTGTGGATCAGTGTCAGGTGTTAGTAAGGGATGTGAGTAGTGGGGGTTGTGCTGTGTTTGTGGGTCAGTGTAACGGACCCTTGCGCTGCTCGTGCCACAAATCAGCCGGAGACCGCTTAGAGTGCAAGCAATGCCCTTTTATTTGCAGTGTCACTTCCCACCACCATCTATATAGAGGCTATTCAACCCAGCAACGGGCAGGGGGGCGGCTAGCTTCCTCAGCCAGTGGGGAGAGGGAGATTCCGATTCCGGCTCCGGCTCCGGCTCCGGCTCCCCCCGCTTAGTCTCTTTCCTGCCAGCTTTATGTAGCCCCTTTGCTAATAAGACCCACAGGTGTTTCTCCTCAAGCCCTTAGGCGAGCCACACCCAGTCAGCACCAATTAATTCCCCTTAATTGGAGCTAGGCTAACAGGGGCCTGGCCAAGAGCGGTGCTAGGGTTTTTGCCGCCCTAGGCGGCAGCACTCCTCAGAGCATTCGGCGGCAGGGGTCCTTCCGCTCCGCGTCTTCGGGGCGCTTTGGCGGCGAGTCCCGGAGCGAGTGAAGGACCTGCCGCTGAAGCGCACCAAAGTTGTGGAGCCGAAGGATCCCCGCTGCTGAATTGCCGTCGAGGACGGCAAAATGCCGTCCCCCAAAATCCTGCCACCCTAGGCGACCGCCTAGTGGAAGCGCCGGCCCTGGGCCTGGCTCAGGCCCTCCTGGCCAGCACCCTGTTACAGTTGGTGAGGGGTGTGTGTAGTGGGGTGTGTGCTGAAAGGGCTTGAGGGTCAGTGTCAGGTGTTGGTAAGGGATGTGTGTAGCCAGGGGTTGTGTGTTGATGGGGGGTATGTGAGCGAGTGTGTGAGATGCCCAGAGGGTGAGCCCCCAGCTCATCTGCTCTCTGCTCCCTCCCAGTGGGGGCCTGCACAGCCCAGACCCTCTGGGAACAGGCAGGTTGTCCTGAGGTTGTTTACTCTGATTCCCTGGTGCGATGTGCGGAAGCCCGTATGCTCGATCTGCCTTGGGGCAGGCAGCGCCACCCCTGTTAGCTAGAGGCCATCCTGCCGCCAGGCTCTGGGTTGGGGCTGGCTGGCTCTGGCACGCCCCTGGGGCCGTAACCCAGGGGAGGCACACACAGCAAAATGGGCACACGTGTTACTGCCTAGGCAACATGCTCCCACACAGCACACAGCAGGAGCAGCCTGGGTGTGTGCAATCGCACCTCAGTGACACAAGCCACAGCATGATGACCTCCCGCTTGCTGCGGGCAAGAGTGTGGCCAGGGATGAGTGGGAACCCCATGGAATGGGGGGTAGCTGGGCAATGAGAATATTACTGAGCTCTGGTGGGGGCTTTAGAGCTCTAGAGCTGGAAGGAGGCCAGTGTCATCATCCCATTGTAGATATGGGGAAACTGAGGCACAGAGCAGCAAAGACTTACCGCAGGTCATGCAGCCAGTCAAGGACAGAGCCTCGTGCTGCTGACTCCAAGATTGCTGGCATGCCCACTGGCCCATGCTGCCTGCCATTATCCCTGCTGCGCTAGCCCCCACAGCCCCATCTAGCCCCCTGCAGGGCACAGCTCACCGCATGAAGCTAGCTATTGCTAAAGGGCTGCAGGAATCATGGCAACATGCACCAATATTGCAAACACAACCTTGCCCAACAGTTACCATGGAGATGCTGCCATGGAACATCCAGCCCATTAGCAACCCACCTGCTACCAGGGAAACGCAGCGAGCCCCCAGCTCGGCTGGACGGACCTGGGGTAGCTCCACTCAAGCTGACAGACTAAAAATAACAGCTCAGGCTCTCAAGCCTAGGGGCCAGGTGAGCTGCAAAGCCCGCGCTGCTGTGTCCAGAGGGCTTTTGCTAGCCGTGCTGACTGGAGTGGAGCTAGTGTGTGTTCGCCCGCATTGGGAGGCTGGCTGCTCCCTGCAGTGTGGATGTACCCAAAATGGGTCCGGGTGGCTCAGTAGGAACTCAAACGCCCTCTGTCTCTCCCAGGTCTTGGGCCCTGAACTGGTGAGCACAGAGCATGCTTCCCCTCCCGCCAGAGCACAGTTAGAGCCCCAGTATGCTCCCTGGAGGTGGGGCCCTGCCCTCCACTCCCCTCGCTCTGAGCCAGCAGAGCCAGAGCAGGGAATGGAGAAGGGCCGTAGAGGTTTTCACCTGCAGGGTCCTTTGCAAACCCAGCCTGTGCATGGGGCAGCCAGGCTGGTTCTGTCTGAGGGAGTGCCAGGCCGCCTTTGAGGTATGTAAAAGCAGCAGCTCCGGGCTGAGGCTGAGCCCAGAATGCTGGCCAGCTGGCAGCATGTGCTGAGATTTCCCAGGACAGCTGCCTCAGAACCAGGACTATCCTGGGAGATTCTGAGCAGCTGGCAGCCCTGCCTCATGGCCGGGCTGAGCAGAGGTGCTGAAGACTGGCTGGGCTGGGCACACAGGCTCCCCTCGAGCTTTGGCAGGTTTGGGAGCTCTGTATTTCAAACCTGACTGCAGCCCTGCTCCCACTCATCCTCACCTTTAACCCCCGCCATCTGCCCTCCTCCAGCCGCCCCTTTAACTGTCCCAGAGGTTCCAGGGGGACAAGAGCACATTTCTGACAGCACCTCTGTCATTGAACCCCCACAGTATCACTCAGTGGGCCTGGGCCTGGGCTGGTCCATTTACACTGCAGCTGGGGCCCTGTCTGGGCCTGGCCATGTTTCTGAGAAGGGTGCTCTGAGTACCTTCTCCCCCCAAGCAGAGAGCCAGCTATTCCCAGAGCAGTGGATTGATTGAAGCAGGCAAGCTGACTGCTCTGCTTTGCTCTCAGGAGAGCTAATGTCTGGGCTCCAGCCCCGAGAGCGCTGCTCAGGGCTGGGTAGCAGCCAGCCGCAGAGTCTTCCTGGCCTGCCACGGGGCAGGAAAGAGCCCATAGTAGCTGACACATTTTGTATGGCCAGTGCCTGCTGATGCCACCGGGGTGTCTATTTCAGCACCAGTTCAGCCAGACCAGAGCGGGTCTATAGAATGATTTGATGGGGTTGGTGAAAAGAGCACCGTCTGGGGTCGGGCAGTGGCGTCAGGTGCCCTCTGGTGCCAGGCAGTGGTGTTGAGTAGTTCATTGATTCCCACCTTGGTCCCTGTTCTTGTGTTGGCACAGAAGAGGAAGGGGTGAGGAGCATGGCTTTGCTCCGGGCAGGCTACTTTCTGGTCAGAGGTTTGCCAGCCCTGGAGACAGATGCCTCCTTTACTCTCAGAACAACCAGAGCATCAGTGGCCCAAGGTGTGCTCCCATGTTTCTGGGCCTCAGAGCAGCCCTGGGGGGACAGTCGGGAAGGGAGAGAGGGTGACTCAGTCTCTGTACTTCATGCAGCTGTCGGCCCTACTGCCGAGAGGACACCAGTGAGAGCTCCCCAGGGTTGTGTCCTAGCTGATGGGGACGCCTGACCATTTTGAACTGGACAGAGGCCATCATTCATTCCACACATACCACCAAAGAGCCAGGAGGTGTGAACAGCCGGCAGTTACCCCAGTGTGGGCCACCCAGAGGGACCACCGCTCCCCAAGCCAGCACCTTTTCCCATTCCCACCCACCCTGACCACTGCTACTGCAAAGCACCGGCTGTACAGAGGCTCCCATCTGAGTTTGCCCTTGTTCCTGGTAAAGACACTTCTTTCCACTGTGGTTCTTAGACAGCCCCCTGTGAAGCTGGGCCCTGGCTGAATCTTATCAAAGTGCTACTAGCACCACTGACTGGCCGGGTTTGGTCAGCTCTGCGTAGCCCAGGACAATAGTGCTGCATGAGCTTTGTCAGCTCCAGCAGATAGCTTTGATGGATCTCTGTCGAGGGCTCCTCTCCTCTTTGACAATCAGTGTGTTCTCCATTCAACTTGTGATCATGTTTGCACTGGATCTGGAGGCAAAGCAGCCAAAGCCTCACAGCCTGGACTCCTGATCAAGCCCTCTTTGTACTAGAATTTCCTCTCTGGATGAGAGAGCAGGGTGAGAGCTAGATGGCGTTGTCACCAAAACTGCTGTGGAAAGCGCGCTGCCTATCCCATGCTCTCCACTGGCCTAGATTCTATGTTACAGCCCCTTTTTCAGGCCTGACTTTACCTCTGCCCAGTGAAGATCTGCTGCCAGGAAGGTATGCAGCAGCTGCCAGATCCTGACACCGAAGTAATAGAAAATGATGGATACAGCTGAAAAGAACTGAATCGTTGCCTGTAGCGTCCTCCTCTTCTTCCTTGGGTGTGCCAATGTGTCCCTCCTCTGGGGTCTTCTCAGATCTTCCCTCCCTCCCCCCACCCCTTGACTGGAAATAGAAATAATAGTGCTTAATGCTTTCCACTGGAATAGCTCAATGGGCTTCATGTACAGTAAGGAGTTCAGCCTCACAACCCCTCTGCCCCCCATTTTGTATATAGGGAAACTGAGGCATGGGTAGTCTAGGCAAGGTCCCACAGTGAGTCAGTGTCAGGCAAGAGTAGGGCACAGCTTTCCCAGTTGCATGCTCAAAGAAGGTCATGCTGGCTGTCCCCGGTTGTAAATAGGGGAGCAAGGTAAAGAGTGAAGACTCTGTGAATGGAACTGTGATTTTCCACACCCCCCATGCACATGGCAGAGCCTTGGTTCTTTAAAGGGGCTGCATATAACATAGCAGAGTTGCTCACCACTGGTTGGAGCTAAGGACGTCCCTTGTAATGCGGTCAGCTGGTTGGTTCCCGTGGCGCCATCTGATCCAGTCTGGGGCTCCCCCCCCCCCGCCATTGAGGCGCATTGTTGAATTGGAGCAGCCAGGGGAGGAGACTGGGCAAGACCAGGTGCTGTGACAGAGCTGTGGGTGGAGGGTCCAAATGGAGAAGTGGGTGCCTCAGGCCAGTCCAGACATGTATTGGCGCAGCTCCCAGATTGGCAGAACTGGAGTAGAAATGGGAGCTGCAGACCCGGGGTGCAGTGCATTGGTGGTGCTGGCCCAGTTCCTGCCTGCCCTGGCCTCTCTAGACCCTTCCGCTGATAAGGCCCATTCTCCTGCACACCATCCTTCCTACCAAAGGCCAGTGGGCCATTCTGCGGGGGTGGGTTTGCTCTCTGGAAATCCGAGAGGCCCAACCCTTCCCTGCAAGCTGTCCCATAGAGGGACTCCCTGGGTGATCCCAGACAACTGCTTCCCGCCACCCCTGCAGGGACCCAGCGAAGAAATTCCTGCTGGCCTCAGGAGAGTCTCCACCGAGCCCAGCTGTTATGTATAGCCTGAGCTGCCAGCAAAGCAAGTGATGTTCTTGCCGGGGGCAGGACAGTGGGTGGAGAGTGGGGGGTGGGGGCTTGTTAGGAACCCTGGCCCTTGGGGCTCTGGCAGTGAGTGGCAGGGTGGGGGTCAGGGAGGACGGCTGCAGAGGTTTGGTTGGAAGTGTATCACTGAAGGAGCTAGAAGGCCCCCATGGGACAGTGCTGCTAACTGGCTCTGGCTCAAAGGGATTGCATCTGGAACGCAGGCATGATGAGGGATGGGGCTTGGTCTCTGATCATGCTGCTGGGCCTGCAGTGAGCTAGTCCAGCAGGGATCTCTCAGCACAGCTGAGGCAGGCTCCTCACTGCCCATCCTGGAAGGATGGGTGCTGGGGGGCAAGGAGGCATCCCTGACCTCTGCTCTGAGCAGCTCAGGTGCCAGAGGGCCCTCATTCTGGGCAATGCTTCTCAGGAGCTCTGGCTGCTAGGGAACCCTGCATGGGGTGGCTGCCAGGCCTTGAGGAAGACGCGATTCCCATTGGCACACCTGCGTTTCCCCAGGGCTGAGGTCTCAGCTGGGTGGGTGTCTGTGCTCCGGAGGGGTCAGTTCTGGCAGCAGGCGAGAGGGAGAGCAGCAATGTCATTATGGTGCGACTCCTCGCTGACGTCAGGTTACAGCTCGCTCCCTAACTGCCAGGCTTCCGGTGCAACGGGCTGTCTGATACCACCCCTGGAGAGCCCACACCTGTCCAACTGGGAGTGCAGCCACTAACAGTGTCAGGCAGCAGGGCTTGCACTGGGAGATGTTCACCTCCCAGGGATGGCAGGGCTTGGGTTCCCCCTCTGCCCAACACTGCGCAGCCCGCCAGTCACAGCTGCCTTTGCTAGTGTGGACTAGCTTCCCAACCCACGGGAAGGAGAGGGGACCAGCCCTCACTGGGATTCTTGGGCAGCTAATTGCCTCTTCATGCTGCACGTTGGGGTTCGTGGTCTAATGTGCGAGCAGAAGGTTCTTGGCGCCGCATCCCAGCCGGGCACTGAGAAGCAATTACAGCATTTGTGAGACTGACCCTGGCTAGGGGTGAACGGGACTGGAGTAACTGGGAGTATGTCCCGCACCAATCCCTCCAGAGCCTCCCGGTGAATCATAGCTGTCACGGGAGGTCATGGTCATGGAGGGAGCAGGATCTGGCAGGTAGTCAGGGCTAACCATGAAGGGTGGAACACCAGGACAGAGGCCTTGAGCTTGACTGTCAGGTGGGAGCCAGCCCAAAGAGCAGGGCACCAGGGTGATGTATGCACTGGCAATGAGCAGACGGACTGCTTCATTTTGCCCTAGGTGGGGCCTGTGCAGGCTGTTTGGCCTCCTTCCTGGATGTGAAGTGTAGTAATCCAGCTGGGAGTCCCCAAAAACCTATTAGTGGTGTCTGGGACAGGATCGTCTGCAGCGGTGTTTGGGATGGGGTCATGTTGCAGATGGAAGTGGGTGTATTTTGCCACTACAGCTATTTGGGCCTGGAGGGCCCAAATCTGTGGCCCCATGTTCCTGATGGTGGGGGAAGCAATGGAGGAAGAAAGTTCTTCCACTGACTTCCCACCCTGGTTGGGTTGGGCAGTAGCCACCTGCTTTTCCTCCAGGCTTTGGCTGGGCACTGAGTGGGCTGGGCTGATGGAGGTAAAGGAGATGAAGAATCGAATGTCACCTGCATGTGGCTGTCAATTCACCTCTCCCAATGGCTTCATATAGATGGGGAATATTACGGGGCGAACATGAAGCTGCTTTGGGGTCAGTGACGACAGCTGGATGCTGGCCTGGACAATGTGCCCCTCTCTCAGCTGGCACACACTAGTGTTGGGCTATGCAGGTAGATTTTTGTGAGCTGTTAAGCAGCTGCCATGTTCCACCCCAGCGAGGGCTGTGTATTTCAGCAGCCGGTGACAGGCTGCCAATTACACTAGCTGTGTATTTATTATGCTCGTGTATCTGTGCACACACACCTCCCTGGCCTAGCTCCTGGGCATAGAGCGCTTACATGAAGAGACAGACCCAAGGTGATAAGGCATCAGACTTACAGCTGGCATCAGCACTGCACAAGTAACTCCAGCGGGCACAGCGCCCATGACACTGGGGAAGAGTTGAGCCTGTGGGTTCCATTCTGGCGCCACGAAAGTCAATGGGAATTCTGCCATTGACTCCAAAGAGACCAGCATTCAACTCCCACAGCTCCTGTACTGCACTGACCACTCAGCGGTTTGCCTGGGTCTGCCGGGAGCACCATGGGGGGCAGGGCTAAGTCTCCAGGTTGGGGGCTCTGCTTAGCCTCATCAGGGTCATTACAGCAATGAGGTAAAGCAGAAGGGAGGCAGCTGTGACTATCATACTATCGGTTGATAGTGCAGAGCTGGAGAGTTTCAGTAACTAATTAGTCCTGATCATTAGGGACATTCCCCGCCCACTCCCCAGGGCCCAGACTGCCTGCAGAAGTGGATTACCACTTTGTGGGGCCTTGGAGTGCCAGGCAGAGCAGGTTGGGGCACAGGGGCACCCATTTTCCTGGGGGGCCCCAATTAGCCAGGGCCCCTGGGCATGGGCCCTGTTGGTCCAGTGGCTAATCCGCCACTGGCTTCTCTCATCCCCGCTCTGGCTGGCAAACGGTACCTTTGCAATCGTATTTCCCCAGCCTGCCCCCGTCCCCCCATGCCTGAATCGTTACCAGTGGCAGTTTCCAAACCATAAACAAACCGGGTCTCAACATTCCTTCCCACCCCCCATTTTTATTCCTTAATCAAAGAGTTCATGGTGCGGTGCATTCTAGGCCATATGCAGAGCAGGGAACCAGCAGAATAAAATAGCTCACTGTGATGGCTCCACAAAGGAAAAATAAATTCAGGCCACAGTTTCTACAGTGAAGAGCCAGTGATCGCTCTGATGTTAGCAGAGATTTTACAGCTGTATTATTGCTCATTAAGTCAGGTAAGTGCATTTGTCAGAGGAGTTCAAACATAACAGCTTATGGGTGCTTGTTAATACAGAGCTCCAGACATCAGCCATGGACAAGCCCCCTCGCTCCCAGTGCAGGATGTTCCCGACAGTCCTGCCCACTACTCGCGATAGCTAACGCTGTTTTGTTAAGATGGCAGGAGCTTGGCTGCAGTTTGATGCTCAGGAGACTAGAGCGAGGCTGGTATTTTTCTCCTGGCATAGTTGATGCTGCTGGTGTGGGCAGGCAGAATGCTTGTCTGGGCTATGGGCAGAATCTGGTGCCAGCTGAGGAAGTCCAGGGCAGCATTGGTCACCTGGCGGCAGAGCAGTCTCAGAATGAATCAGTGTTCACCTAGGAATTGTGGTGTGCTCTGTAGCTCCCCCTCACAGCAGCGACAGAACCCAGACAGATCCCCTGCTCCAGAAGCCCAGGGCCCTGCCACCTGAGCTCACGGAGAATTGCCAGTAGCAGTGTAGGGTGTATGACCTGTAATTAAGCAGTTCGCATTCCGCCCAGAAGAAGGCAGCACCAGCCAGCTCATTACGTTAGTTAGCATTTCTATGCTGCCTTAAAGGATCTCCAACCTCTGGACAAGCATCAGGTCAGCCCCCAAACTCATCCCCCTGTGAGCAGCATCTCAGGAAAACACCACTAGCCTTAGTTTTGAAACCTGCTCAGCACCCCCCATAGTGTGTCAGGATTAGAACCCAGGTCTCCTGCTTCCTGCCTGTGCTTTAAGCTTAAAACCAGTTCCTAATAAAGGAAACAAGAAGCAGTGCTGGCTCCTTCTGCCCTCTGGAAAGGCCTGGTTACCCCCCTCACAGAGAGAGGAGGGAGGAGGCAGCATAGAGATGGTTGTGGTATGTGAACCCAAAGGTCTTGCTTCCTGAGCTGGTTTGAACGAGCTGCTGGAATGGATCCAGTCCTTTAAATCCCAGGACAGCCTCCTAGGCTGGCATGAAGTGTTGCTGGCACCTCCAGCCTTGCGATTGTAAACACCGCTAGTGCCACACAGATCCCGGTGAGCCCTTTGGCCGCTGAGCTTGGGAGGGGACACGGGGTCATTGGCTAGTCACCGTCTGGAGTAGAGGCTGAGGAGCAGAGTGGAAAAGCATGGTGTGTGGGCTGAGGCCAGCTGCTCCAGCCCCACACTCCCAGCAGGAGGCGCTGTGGGGAAGAATTGGCTGGAGGAGTAGTCCAATCCCAGCCTGTCCCAGCAGGAGGCGCTGTAGGATTAGGGTGGGAGCAGTGTCTGCCAGAGAACCCTTGGCCCTTCCAGTCCCGGTCTCTCTGCACCAGAGCACCTGTAGGGTATGCTGGGGACATTGCGGGAGGATGCTGCCCTGGTCCCAGCTGCTCCAGTGGAATCGCTCTATGGGGAAGGTGTGAGACGGCTTCTATGAGGCTACTTGATTCTCAGCCTCTCACACCCGTATTCCCAGCCAGGGACACAGCTGTGCACATGGCGACACTCCCTGCCGCCTCGCTACGCTGTGTGGGGATGAGCTGCATGGGCTGGGGCTGTGAATGGGTGAGGGGAAAGTTCTGCCATTGAGTGTCCTAAAGCCGTTTGCTGTTTTGACTGTAATGTTACCCGTGACATGGCCCGCTCAGATCCATCGTGTGTGAGCCGGTGCAGTCCAGAGGAGCTGGACGGCTCAGTATTTTTGCTGTCTTCAAACTGAGCCAAGATGGGGGCGAGGCCAGGATTAGTATGTTTGGTGGGCACAGTGTGGGCAAAGCCAGGCCTGGCGTTTTCCTGCTCTTCCATTGCGATAAAACCCTAGGAGGTGGATGTGCATGCACCCGACTCACACTAGTGTGTGTCCGTCTTGTGCTTCACACGTGGGTGATGGCCATGGCAGGCGTGAAAATGAAACCCCAGGCATGGCCCAGGCCCAGGCTGGCAGATGGGTCTCTGGTGTGTTTGAAGTAGTAAAGGTATGGAGGAGAGGTACAAAAAGAACAACTGTAAAAGCAGCAAAGAGTCCCGTGACTAACAGATGAATTGGAGCATGAGCTTTCGTGGGTGCATCCGACGAAGTGGGTATTCATCCACGAAAGCTCATGCTCCAATATGTCTGTTTGTCTATAAGGTGCCACAGAACTCTTTGCTGCTTTTAACACAGCTACCCCCTGATACTTAAAAAGAACAACTGAGGTTATTAGTAAGGGACTGAATTGTGCTGCAGGCAAAGGCTGTGCAGGTAACATTTGGTTGTGAAACCTGCTGGTCAGGGTGTTGTGCAGACTTGCCCTGTGCCAGTCTGCAGAAGATGAGAGACTTTTACATTACCCGCTAGGTAGGTTAGCTCAAGCTGTAGCAACTCAGGCTTTCTATGTCAGAAGGTCTCTGGTTCAGTCCCCAGGAGCTGGCCAAGATGGTGCCTCCTGCAGTTACACAGAAGCTCTTTTCTTTTCTCCCTTGCCCTCCTCCACTGGCACCCACAGAAGTCTGTGCAGTGTGGGGAGCTTTGCCAGATAGCCCCAGCTCGTTGGCATCTGGGCTTCGAGCCATCAAGCCACTGGTTTGTGATGGATTGCAGCAGAAGCAGCTGGTGGCTACTGAAATCCTGGCCAAGGCAGAGAAGCAGCGGAGCAGCTGCCAGCATGAGGGGCTGTCTCCCCAAACATTGCACTGGGGCTGGGGCTCCCAGTGCAGGCTCAGAGCAACAGGGGTGGGTCTTCTACCTAGGGTGTTTGGAGGGTGATCTGGTCTGTTCACAAGCCACGAGCAGAAGGGACCCTATCAGGCAAAGCACTTGGGTTCTTAGTGAGCCTATGGAAAGGTGGGGAGAAAATTCAGTAATGACAACAGGCAGGGGAACATGCAGCCATTGGAGATCAGACATCAGAGCCAGGATGAGACCAGACAGGTCCCTTCCAGTGGGTCCAGCACTGGAGAAAGGGGGAAGCGGTCTATTTACCGGGGCTCTGCCCAGCCTAGGTAGCAGTGTCATGAGGTGAGCTGGTGCTACATGCACTCTTAGATCTGGCCAATAGCTGCATAGAACGGTTCCAGCCAAAGAGGACGGAGTCATAGGGGGAGTTTGTTGATTAGGACAGAGGGCCTGGCGGGGCTACTGACTTAGAAAACGTAGGTGTTGGAGTGGGAGGCAGGTGGCCCCAGTGTGCGACTAGGAAGATGCACGTTTGTGGGTTCAGCGGAGGAAAGGGATGGTTTGTTACAGTTTCCTGCCTGCTTGGGCACACACTTCACCTTCGCAGGAGGAGGAGACACCACCCCTACTTTTGTCTCCACCCAAGAAGGAGGCAAGGAGCCTGGAGCTGGTGCGTCACCCACTGATTGGCGGTGTGGGGCGTCCCCCAGTCGGACCAAGGCAGCCTGCGGCAGCTCCCAGCTGAGTTATGGATGTTCCTAGGGTTGGCCATGCAGGCAGATGTCACGTGAGTGGGAGCTCCTCCGGGATTCACCTAGGCAGTGGCTGTACTGGCAGCCCCGGGAGCTAAACCCACGGGCCCCCATCGCGTGAGGTGCCAAGCCAGGCTCAGGAGCTGCCACCAGCTCAGACGCTGCGTGCCTGTAAGTTAATTAGTGGGGCAGAGTAGCATATCTTGGCATTCAGGGCCTGCGTTTGGCGAGGATCGCTCGGCACCGCTGGAGTATAAATAATAGCCTCCTGAAGACCTCTCTTAGGGACTGCCTGGGTCCCTGTTACCATAGTATCTGAGCACCTCCTGATCTTTATCCTCCCAAAGGCCCTGGGAAACAGGGCAGGGCTACAATGCCCATTGCACAGATGGGGAACTGAGGCAGAGAGACTGCATGACACCCAAGGAGTCTGGGGCCGAGCTGGGGTCGCGCCTGGGTCTCCCCTGAGTCCTAGTGCTCTAACCACTGAGAAGTCCTTCCTCTCTCTAAAGAAAGTCTCTCGGACCTCCGCTTTAGTAGGGAGCAAACACCATGGGAGGCCAGCGCTATCCTTTCCTCTGCTTACAAGGGGTCTTCAAACAGGCCGCAGCGTATAAGGAACAGCCAGCTGTGCAGACTTGTCCTGGCCGGGGGGAGAACTGGTCCCTCCCCTGTGGAACATCCATGGCTGTTAATGGCTGTGAGGAGCCGCAGGCTTGGGAGGGAACGGCGAATTTCCACCTTCCTTAGGTCAGTAAAGATCTGGGAGAAGAGAGGGGAAAAGCGTGCACTGCGCACTGTGGGCACAAGACGGGGGAAGAGCGTAAACACGCTCAGTTGCCGGGGGCTAGCAGGGCCCCCAACCTCGAGAGGGAGAGGGACAGAACAGGGTCTTCAGAGCCGGGTTCTGGCTGGCGAGGGCGAGCTGCCTTGACACCAGCCAGAGTGGCTGGGAGAGAACATGAACCGGCGGCGTCTCTGTCAGGAACAAACTGCCAGTCATTCATATTCAGGGGCTATTCCTGGAGAAATCCGTCTGGCTGGCTCACTGTGGGCACTGCTGAGGAGGGGTAGGCAGTGGAGGGAGACACAGAGAGAGGGAAAAGGCAGGAAGAAAGATAGAAAAAGAGAGAGTGGGAGAGAGAAAAGGGGAAATTGGGCATCTGAGGGAGAGAGAGAGGAGCAAGGGTCAGGCCGCGCCAGGGTGGGGCGGTTGGGAAGCAGAAGTGACTTTGATTTATGCCCATGAGAAAATAGAAAATTGTATTACATCAGCAGGTCATGTAAACGAGTCATGGGCATGGTGCGCCGGGCGGATGCGGGGCTCAGAGCGGCGGGCTACTGAGCAGTGGGGAATGGCTTAATGACTGAGCTGTACCATGGGAAATGAAGATTAATGCCCAGAGCCCACTGAGCTGGCCTGCCTGTTCTTTGCCGCTCATTATTTGTGTGTATTGTGCAATTGGTGATAGGGGACGGGACGCTGTGGTAGGCAAGGAGAAGAAGAGGGGGATAACGGGGTATTTGCCTCAGTTTCCCTGTCTTTATTTTGCTGCTGTGCCACTTGCGGCTGGGCAGCGTAGTCACATTATGGGACCAGATTCCAACCAACGTTTATTGAAAAACCAATTTTGGAACGTATTTTCACTGGGAAAATGGAACATTTTGAGTAAAAAATCAATAACTTGGGGGTGTGTGAAAATATTGATTAAAATGTGGCGAAAATGTTCAAAACCCTTAAAATCCTCCTTCTTTCAGAACTAGCCCAAGGAAAACCCTTTCAGAGTTTGCAAGCTCTGTTTAACAGCACAGGACACTGCAGGCTTGTCTAGACAGGGAGTGGAACCAATGTAATATAAGTTGCAGCTGGAAAGTGATTTCTGATTATTTATTATTGATATTGCTGTAACACCTCGGGGTTTTCTGATGGAAACCTGCTTCATCAGCCAGCACTAGTGGTAGGTCCATATAGACACTTTATGAGGGCATTGAGACTTTCAGCTCAAGTGGTAGCTGCTCCTGCTTTTAGTGCCAACGGTCCTGGGTTCAAATACTTCTGTCAGCCCAAGCCAGGTCAGTTACAGTTCTGGGGAGGGGCCAGGCAAAGGAGGAGGAAGGTGCTGTGCAGGTTCCAATGGGAACACAGGAAATAAGTGGTGGAGGAAAGGTGAGGTGAAGGAGGGGATCCAGTGGGAAGAGGCTGTGACTGCTTCCCTTTGGCAAGTTCCTTCTCTGTGGTAGGCAGCAGGGCTGGCTCTGCAGCCTAGCGTATCTAGGGGCTGCTTGGGGCAGCAGAGATCCTATGGCCGTGACGTGGGGAGGGTCCCTTTGTTCTGGGGTGGCCTGGCGCTCTGGCCCTAGCCTGGAAAGGCAAGTGGAAAAGGGGCTGGGCTGCTTTCCCCCCCTTCCTCCCCAGCTCAGCTCTCCGTGGGATGATTTATGGACAGGCACTTGGCAGCATGGCTGAGTTTAATAGAGTGTTTTGCAAAGGCTCAGGGCTGTGAAGGAGCTGAGTGAAAACTGGAATGGGGAGGAGGCAAAAGAAATAGAGTAACGGTGGTGGAAAGAAAAGAAGGGGACATGAGCCACCGTGCTAGTGTCCCCCACCAGGGCCGGCTCTACCATTTTTGCTGCCCCAAGCAAAAAAAAAAAAAAAACCGCCCGGACTGTGCTGCCCCAAGAATGGACGGAATGCCGCCCCTTAGCCCCAGGCACGTGCTTCTTTTGCTGGTGCCTGGAGCCGGCCCTGTCCCCCACACCCTCCCTCCATCACCGTGAGGAGGACACGAGTTAGTGCTGCTCCCAACAGAGACCCCTTCACTTTCCCCTTGAGGCAGCCTCAGACCAAACTACCCCCTTTCTGGCATTTGTCCTTCCCCTCCCAAGGGGCTTGTGGGGTCTGAATGAATGTAGCTGGCTAGCCAGCCCCCTCTCCCTGCGTTACTGGTAGCCTCCCTCAGAGGGCGGCGCAGAGCAGCCAAGTTGATGTCCTGGCTGCCTAGTATTACAGTGCCGCAGAGCCCTGGGGAGAAGGTGTAGCCTGGGGAGACTGTGAGGTCACAGGCTGGTTGGCCCCTCCCAGGGTGCAGGCCCTGCTGGCTTTGAGGAGATGAGTGTAGTGAAGTGGGCAGAGGGAGCTGTCGTGCACAGTGTGAGTGAGCTGCCAGGCCGGAGGCTGCTGGCTGCAGGGTGTGGCTGGTGTGTCACTGCCTGAGCAGTGCTTTTCTGCCCCTCCCTAGCTAGCTCCCCCGGGCAGCTGGACTCCCTCTAGCTCGCTGATCCTGGGCCGTCCAGGGCTCCCTGCTGCTCCCTCCGGGTTGCCCATCCCATCCCTCAGCTCTCCAGACTGGGAGAAGGGCCGGGATGGGTTGGTGACCACAAGTGCCATCTGCCTGTTCCTGCCCTGGCCATGGAAGGGGAATGTAGTGCCCATGTGCAGGGCTGATCCCTGACCATCACCCCTTTGGCGCTCATGCATCCACCATTCATCCTCCTTGCTGCGGCCCAGGCCCCTTTGCACTCCCTCATTGGACACGTTCTCTGTCCTCTGGGCCAATTGGGCTCATTGGTCCCTGGCTCACCCTGCCCAGCATTGACCTGGGCTACCTGCCACAGGGATGCTCATTGGATCCCTGTGCCCTGGGCTCACAGGAGGAGAGAACAGATTTCTAAGAGCGGGAGCCCCAGATCTACTGAGCATCAGCCAAGCGCTGGGGGCAGCCTGAGCCCTGCTGGATTATCTGGGTTGGGTTGGCTCGCAGAGCCACCTCTGAGCGGTGCTGAGGCGGGGAATTGAGCTGTGACTGGAGAGCTGTCACACCTGTTTAAAGGAGCCGCTCGTCTCATTTGAATGGAAATGGAATTTTCTCCTGTTTGACATAAGCCAATTTGGATGAAAAATCAGAGAGCGAGGGGGTGGGGGCAGGGAGAGAAAGAGGGGATGCATGGAGAGGGGAGGGGCACAGAGAGAGAGAGAGGGACAGGTAGAGATGGGGGAAGCCAGCAGGAGGTGGGGAGGCAGGAGAGTGAGGAGGCAGCATGGCCTAGTGGTTAAAGCACCCGAGTGCGAGGCTTGGGGAGGGGGTTCTGCTCCCAGCTCCGCCCCTTTCTTGCTGTGTGCGTGTGAGCAGGTTACATGGGTTCTCAGATTGGGATTATGATGCTGCACTGGGTGGTGTGTCCCTGGGGAGGAAAAGAGGCCCCGCTTCTGCCTGGCCTCAGTGCACATGCTGGGGGTGTGATGCAGGTGTGTGAGGGTGTGTCTGGGAGGGTGCGTACACCTGTGTGTGAGTCCGCGGTACGAATGTGTGCAGGGATGTATGGATGGTACACGGGTGCATGCACATGTGAATTTGTGACGTGGGTGTGTTGCAATTGTATGTAGGGCCGTATGTGTTGTTCGTGTGGGTGTGGGTGCACATGCTAGTGTATGTTGCCAATGTTTGTGGGGGTATATGTATTGTACATGTTTGCATCTGTGCATGTGAGTGATGCAAATGGGTGTGTGTGTGTGTGTGTGTTGCGAAGGTGGCTGGCCCTGTAGCAGTGTGCAGTGTGTGTGTGTATGTAGCTGTGTGTGGGTGTTTGTGTTGCACATGTGTGTGATGCAAACATGGCTGGCCCTGTGTCAGTACTCTGTGTGTGTGTGGCTGTTTGTGTGTGTGTGAGATAAGGTGGCTGGCTGTGTATGTGTGTATGTGATGCGAATGTGGCTGGCCCTGTGTCCGTGTGCAGTGTGTCTCTCTGTAGAGGGTGATATATCAACAGGCAGCTTTCAAAAGAGAAGTGTAGGGACCAGTTCTGCTGTCAGTTACCCAGTGAGTTACTCCAGACTTGTGCCAGAGGATCCCATTAGCCCCACAGGAGATGCCGTCCCACGTCGTTCCGTTGGCCCATACAGTCATACAACATGGCCCTGGCACTTGCCACAGCTGGTGCTGCAAAGGACATTAAAAACTGCCCCGGCCCATTGTGACCTGCTTAGTTCCTGCTTGGCTCCCCCGTATCTCCTGTCCCAGCACGGGAGGGTTACTGCCTACATGCAGGATAGTCATCGTCAGGAGGTTCCCTCATGCCAGTGCTACAACGCTCTGTGTTAAGGATACGGGGCCTTCCACTGAGGGACCCTCTCAACTGGAGCCTCCCCTGCACAGTCTGGACAGAGGAGGAATCTGTCTGCCCAAGCAGCTGTGCAGCACATCTGCTGAGTCTCTTTTGCACGTGGTTTGCTCCTAGGTTGGGATGGAGTTTCCAGACGTTTCCAGCTCCCAGCCAAATCACAAGGGATCTTGCCATTATTTCCAAGCAGGTTCTGCTTTTTCATGCCCTGAGTCCCAAAGGATCCCACAGCACTTTATCACGTGATACAGCAATCCTTTCACCCAGCACTGTAAGGCAGCCACCTCTGGGGTGGAGCATCACAGCTGTTTAACAGTGCACCAGAACACTACAGACTATGAATTGAATACTACATCTTGAGAGGGGTAGTTAGGGAGGCAGAAAACTGGAATTTGGTCAGGACACTAGGGCTAACACCCAAAGATCCAGGAGATCTTTACTGAGCACAAATGGTGAGGCTGTCAGCTATAATATCCTAGTATAGGATTCACCAGTAAATGTGCTATACCAAGCCTATTAACCAATACATTGGCCTCTGTACCTGGCAGGTCTGTAGGACAGGGAACAGAACCCAGGTGGATGCTGGTGCCCACTGCATTTGTGCTGGGGGAGCTGAGAGCTGGAGTAGAATGGCAGAGTGCTGACTCACGGTGGCAAGAGATCTGCTCCTCATCACGCCCAAAGCGGGGATGGATTCTGCAGGAGATAGATGAGTTCTTCACGTCTCCTTGGTAGAGTCGTGAGCTGCTAATGGGTAGCTCAGCGCTGAATGGCCCGTCCCTCACCTGGTGATTTTGTCCTGCCTTCCAGCCTGGTGTTGCCCTCTCAATCAAGCTTTTAACCACTGGGGCATGACTACCCCAGCTGGCATATTCTGGGTGCTGCCTTGCATCCTGGAAAATGCAGTCCAGGACAGGAGGGCTGCCAGGATCCAGAGGAGCCTGGAGAAATGGATCATGGTTCAAAGAATAAAGCAAATTCCATGCACTGGATCAACCCACCCAGACGCACAGTGAAGCTCTGTTACATGACAAAGGAATAAGATTCAGTCCTGACCTGCAGCCCTTCCCAGCTTCTCCAGCCCTGGGCTCCATCCCAGACAGCTCTGCCAGTGCCCCTCACTCCTGACCCACAGCCCCCCTGCTATTCCAGTTCTGGGCTCCCTGGACATCTTCCACAGCACAACCCTTACCTGTCCGACCGCCTGGGGCTGCATCTTAGCACCTCGCCCAGTGGCATGATGGGTAATTTAAGTGAAACTTTTGAATAGCTGGTGCTTTGGTTCATCCAGCTTGTCTTAAAGTTCAGCTTGGATAAAAGGGAGGGAGGAGAGATGCAGCTTCCCCCTCCCCCCCCCCAACCAGAGCAGTATCTTCAGATAGTGTCCGTTCCCCCCGGCCTTCTTTGGCTGGATGCTGCAGTGCTGTTCTGGACAGCATTCTGTTCTGGAGGGGGACATCTGGGCCACCTCCTGCTTCGGGGGTGGGGCCTGAAATAAAAATGGGAAAGTCTGGTGGGATCCCAGCTGGAGCAGTGGAAAGGGAAAGTGTGTGCGTGTGTGTGTGTGTGTGCGTGTGCATGTGCGTGTGTGTGCATATGTTGGGGGAGAGTGATCTGAGTTTATGTGAGCCTTAAAAAAGGGCAGAGCTAGTTTGAATAAGGCTCTGCTCACACCGGTATAATGATTAATTATTGTTTAATAATTTCTTGCAAAGCACATGCAACTCCCCTTCGCTCTGTTGCACTCGGCGCCTCTCAGAAGCATGACCAATTAATGATTATTATGTACTGGATAGTTAGTACCTGGCCCTGTGTCCTGTCTCCAACTGGCCAGTGCTAGGTTCTTCCGAGGAGGATGGAAGCCACCCTGCAATGGGCAGCCTGTGATCGTTCGTATTGTCCCCCTTTATCCTCCCTCTGTGGCGAGATGGGTGACCAGACCTGAACACAGCACCCCAGGCGAGGGCTCCCCATTGGTTTGCAAACAATTGTTATCATGGGGCCAATCAGATTTCCCCTCCAAGCCCTCATATGCCCTGGAGTCAGTGCGCCTGGACCCCGGGCTTAGCTCCGCCATGGATCTGGTGTGTGAGATGGGGTGAGTTACTTGGCCTCTCTGAGCCGCAGGTGCCCACGAGATCCCACTGACCCCCTCCCAGGGCTGGGGGGAGATCGAAGGAATGTTTGTGAGACTCTGGGGGATTCTGGGATGAAAACCTCCAGGACTGGGTCCATCCCTGCTCCAACTGCACTGGCTTCAGTGGCGTTCCCAAGCCGGCCTGTTGTTACTATTTCAAAAGGCTCAGGCCTAGATTCTCCTTGTGCCTAGGTGGCGCTCAGAGGCAGGGATGGGCAGAGCTGGCTGGGATCCCTGATCCTGTGCTACCCAATCCCAGTGTAAGTGAGGGCAGCTAAGGAGCTGCCGAAACTTACACCAATTACACCAGGTCCTGCAGTGACCGTACGTCAGCCAAGGATACCGTACTCTGCTCCCCTCCCCGTCCTTCCCCTATGCTGGGCGGGCACGGCTGTGCCAGCTCCACCAGCTGGATGCCAGCAGTGAACTCCTCTTTCCAAGGGCTCTGCCTGCCACCTCCATCCAGAATACAGCCGCTTGGCAGGGCCAGGACATCACAGAGCCAACCCGAGAATCCCTGTTTGCTTCCGGAGTCATTTCCTGTTGGTGGGGAGAGGCGAGAAGGGGAGCTATCTTTTTGACTCCCCTCCCCCCCTTTTAGAAGTCCTCATGAGCCTGGCAGCACGCACAGTCCTTGGGTAGGTTAGTCAGTCCCTGCAGTTCAGATCACGCAAGTCGGCTTGACATTTACAAACATCAGACAGTCCCAGAGAATCAATAGAGTTTAATAAGCACCGGGCAAAGACGAGAGACCCGTCACAATGACATTCCGCCGCTCTGTAAATGTTATTCGAAATCATACTCACAGGATTTTTATTCCATGCAGCGTAGAGCGGCAGGGCTTTGGGAATACGTCCCATCAAAGGCCATTTCGCTGGGAACTGTGATGGGGTGGTCGGCGAGGAGCTCAGCCAGCCTCCCGACCCTGCCCCCCTTTGTACAATGTGTGTATTGCCACCATGCTTCATTGCACTGGGGGAGGCCAGCAGCTCCTGAGAGTGTCACCCAGGCAGTCAGCTGGTCTCCTTGGCCAGGGGCCTGGTGGAGTTGGGATGGAGACATCAAGCGTTGGGTGTGGAAGTGGCAGAGTGCTCCTCGGATGGGATTCCTCCAAGAAAGGGAATAATGGTGACAACATCAGGGTGAATGAGCTCAAGCCTGCAAGGTGCAGAATGTGCCCGCAGCATGAAGCTCAACCCCCTCCGGTGGCCTCCGGGGGAGCTGCTGAGCACCCACTGTCGACACACGGGGCCAGCTCCTCCAAGGGGGCACGTGGGGCCAGCTCCTCCGAGGGGGCATGCAGGGCCAGCGCCTCTGAGTGGGGTACGCGGGGCCAGCGCCTCCAAGCGACTTGGGCTCCTAACGTCTATTGCCTGGTGAGGCTTTCTGTGCCTTGCAGGGCGAGCGGGGGAAGGGGTGCAACACTTTTCAGGGTGACCTGAGGTGTCTGGGGGGATTCGCTAGCACCCGCTGACGGCACGAGGGAGTCTTGTCTGTGCCCGCCGGGGGCGACTCCCAAAGCTACCCGCTGCTGCCAACATGAGCCCTCCACACCAGGCTATGGGCAGCCCCCCTTTTCCTCTGCAGGCTAGCAACAGGCACCCCACCTGGTCACGCTTGAGTGCCCACTTCCCACTCCGTACACCGATCCGTTGCCTCCACCTCACTCCAACCCTGTCCGTCGCACAAGACGCTAAGCTGTGGTTGTAGTGAAATGTACCAATGCTGGTAGATCTGGAGGGGTTTGCTCGGGGCGCTGGTAGATCTGGAGGGATTTGCTGGGGGCACTGGTAGATATGGAGGGGTTTTCTGGGGGTGCTGGTAGATCTGGAGGGGTTTGCTGGGAGTGCGGGCAGATTTGGAGGGCGATGGCCTGTGTTGGGCGGGCACCCTTCCCCACCAAGCAGAAGGGCTTCGGGCATGGACAGTACTGGCCATGGGAGCCCGTAGCTCTCCAGGTACCAGCCGGCGAGCCCAGCAGGCGGGCTGGGTGAGTGAGTGAAGGAGGGAGCGTCCCGCAGGGAGCTGGCATGGCTGGGGCTGGGAAGCGCTGCTGGCTGGAGCTAGCTGTGAGCTGGAAGAAATGCCTAGAGATATTGAGGAGCAGGAGCCATGGGTGAACAGGGCCCCCAGCATGGTGCTGGGGGTAGGGGGCTGATTACTGTACAATAGCAGACTGGAAAAACGTTCCTATGTGGAACTGCACCTGTGGGGGTCTGTGCGACAGGGTGGAACCCTGCTGGCATCTCTGGCTGCTGGAGTTTAATCAGTTCAGTTTAAATTAGCTCCCAGAGCAGATTTTCTCCTGGTTTCAGGAAAGCAAGCTGGGGTCCGAAGGTGCCACGTGAACTACACGAGTTGGCGTATGGCAGTCATGGACCGGGTCACCAGGCCTATTCCCATTCCCAGAGGCAGAACTGCATGCCCTCCGCTGATCCCCGTCGCCTTCTTGCACGGCCTAGGAAATCAGGAAAGGAGGCTGCTAGCTCCCGGGGCGGGCCCCCCACTGGAGAAGCCTGCCCTTCATGGGGGCCTGATCATTCAGGGCCTTGTCCAGAGCATGTGACAGAATCAGTGCTGAAACCCAGAGCCAGAGGGGACTACGGAGACATAAGAAGAATCAGTTGCTGTTAAAGGGTAGCAGGGTGGAAGGTGACTGCGGACCCTGCCACCCTGGAGGGTGGGGAAGGAGCGGGAGGGAGCTCTCCCAAGGATACTGTCTATAGGAGGAGGTGTGCCTGTGAAATACATTGGGAGCCCATGCAGCGAGAGCCAGGCCGCAGCTGGAGCCTGCTGGAGCAGGGAGGCGTGATGAGCTGCTGGGAGTGACTGGGCAGGGATGGCCTCACCAGTGTAAATACCCCGTGTGTCTGTGGCATGGCCACAGGAGTAGGGAATGGAAAGGCGGGAGCCAGGAGATGCTGGGGCCATTGGTCAGCACCTGCTAACATCCTGGAGTGAGCCATTGAGCTGAGACTGATGACTGGCCTGGAGACAGCAGCTCTGACAGGACCCAGCAGAGCTTTTCATCTGGAATGGATTGTGCCAGAGGAGCCTGACCTCTGCTGAGCAGCGTAGGGACAGGGGATCGCAGCGGTGCCATCCAGCTCGGCTCCCCGAAAGTTCCCCACACACCACGGAGACCAGTGAGCCTCTGGCTTCCTGCCCACCCCGGCTGTGAACAGTGCACAGGGCCCGACAGAACACTAGAGGGGTGTCACATTTGCCTCCCAAGGTGGGGTGGGGCTGGGAAATCCCTGTCCGTGGCACACAGTGCCCCTCCGACAGACAAGCTTTGTGTCCCATGGTCTCCCTGCACTGGCATGGGACGGGGTGCCTGGGCTTGAGGCTGCTCCCGTGGAAGGGGTGGGTGGATAGCCAAATTTTGGGTCAGGAAGGCATGAACCCTTCCCACCCCCTCCTTCCAGGGTATTGACCAGGGCTATAGTGGGCATGCTACCACTTTGTTCTGAGCACGGAGCAGGTGTTGTCTGCTAGAATCCAGTTGGCATGTGCTAAAGAATCAGTTTCCCTGTGATTGAGGATTGTGGTTGATGGACTTCAGTCCTCTCCCCTCCTGGCCCCCTCTGCCCCCACTGACCAGCCTGCCAGCCTCCACCACTGCCTGACCCAAACTGTGCCTGCTCCACCCTGGCTTCCTCCCTGTACTGCCAGCATGTGTTGTACGAGCCCCTCCAAGCTGTTCCGAGCTCAGCCTGGTGCTGGCAGGTTGCTTCAATCCACACTGTGGCTCTGATGCCGCTTTGGTTCGGGGCTCATGCTCCTGTGCCGTACTCCTGCAAAGCAGGTACTGCCACCGCCTGGGGGACCCTGGTAATTGGTTAATGGAGCCCCTGATCAGTTGCATTTGCCTGGCTGGCGAGGTGGCGAGCGGGCTCCTGTCCAGCTCAGCGGCAGCCTGAAAGGAACAACAGCAAATTAGAAACCCCGGAGTCATTTCTCACACCCTGGCATGTCACAGCCCCAGCTGTGGGGCTTCCTGCCGAACAGGAAGGGACAACTCCTGGGGGAGGCCCAGGCCTCTGTCAGTGAGGCTAACACATGGCAGGCTGTCTCTCCCACCCAGCCCAGAGGGGTTGTGGGAGGGAGGTGTGAGTATCAGCGTGGGTGCAGGTGTGGTACACACTGGGGTCAGTTCTGTGCCCGCTCTGTCTGCGTGCGTGCATATGTTTCGCCCCAGGTGTGGCTATAGATGTAGGGCTGTGTGTTGGAGGTTGTACTGGGCTATGGCAGTGTGTGTCGGGTTATGTGTTGTGGTGATGGAAGGAGGCCCGTGCCCATTGCGGTGCCAGCTGCACTCGGTTCTCTGCCCCTCTCATGGTCAGCAGCACCGATTAGCAGCTCACAAAGTCAATTGTTCAGCTGTGACTGTCTCCTGGGTTACCATAGCTACCATCCTAAGCACATGGCATGTCTCCAGGGCAACGCAGGGGAAGCATGCTCTGTTGCCGGGGTAACCAATATAATTGTAGTGCTTTTAGGAAGAAGGGGGGTTAAAGAGAAAAAGGAGGCGACAGCACGAAATTGCTGGCTGGGGCAATGGGTGGGAAGGGCGCCCAGCACACACAGGGCTGGGTGTGGGGCAGGGGTGGGCGGGCATAGGGCAGTGGGCATGGAGACAGCCCCTGCCGCACTCTGGATTGGAGCCAGGGATGTCCACAGCGGTGGGTGATCAAATGTTCCTCAGTCCCCGGCCCCAAGGGAATCAGCCACATTCTGGTGCTAGGGGGGAGGGGTGCACGCCCTGTGCAGGGGGCGCTCTGCTCTCTGGGGGGCGCGGGGTACAGCAGGCAGAGGGGTGGGAGTGAAATGGGGTCGCAGGTGTCAGTTGCAGTAGCCCATTTCCTTGTGAAAACCCCATCTCGGCAGTGGGCAGCCTGAGCCAGGAGGCCAAGGCCTGAATGGGCCAGGAGACCCAGTGCCCCCCTCACAGCCTCTAAGGGGGGTCCCTGCAGTGCAGGGTTGAGGCACACCAGCAGAGGGAAAGGCGTGAGGCACATGATGTCCCTGTCCTGGGGGTGATCAGACGCCTTCCTTCCACAAAGACCTGGACACACCCATGGGCGCACACCCCTCGGCCACGCTGACACACCCAGCGGGGGGCATCTACAGGACACATACACATCCATACAGGCACACCCAGACGGAACACACCAGGACACACACACACACACACACACACAGGCACACACAGACGGGACACACTTACAGAACACACACATATAGGCACATCCAGATGGGACACACCTACAGAACACTGGCTGGGATGATTTAGTTGGGATTTGGTCCTGCTTTGAGCAAGGAATTGAACTAGATGACCTCCTGAGGTCCCTTCTAACCCTGATATTCTATGATTCTATGAACACACACACACACACCCATACAGGCACACCCGGACAGGACACACCTACAAAACACACACACACACATACAGGCACACCCAGATGGGACACACCTACAGAACACACACACCCCATATAGGCACACCCAGAGGGGACTCACCTACAGGACAGATGGACCCATACACCTGTACAGGCATATACAGCGTGGAGCACATGTCCAAACTTAAAGAAGTATGGGCTGGATGAATGGACTGTAAGGTGGATAGAAAGCTGGCTAGATTGTCGGGCTCAACGGGTAGTGATTAATGGCTCCATGTCTAGTTGGCAGCCGGTTTCAAGCGGAGTGCCCCAAGGGTCGGTCCTGGGGCCGGTTTTGTTTAATATCTTTATTAATGATCTGGAGGATGGTGTGGACTGCACTCTCAGCAAGTTTGCAGATGACACTAAACTAGGAGGCGTGGTAGATACACTAGAGGGTAGGGATCGGATACAGAGGGACCTAGACAAATTAGAGGATTGGGCCAAAAAAAACCTGATGAGGTTCAACAAGGACAAGTGCAGAGTCCTGCACTTAGGACGGAAGAATCCCATGCACTGCTGCAGACTAGGGACCGAATGGCTAGGTAGCAGTTCTGCAGAAAAGGACCTAGGGGTCACAGTGGACGAGAAGCTGGATATGAGTCAACAGTGTGCTCTTGTTGCCAAGAAGGCTAACGGCATTTTGGGCTGTATAAGTAGGGGCATTGCCAGCAGATCGAGGGACGTGATTGTTCCCCTTTATTCGACATTGGTGAGGCCTCATCTGGAATACTGTGTCCAGTTTTGGGCCCCACACTACAAGAAGGATGTGGAAAAATTGGAAAGAGTCCAGCGGAGGGCAACAAAAATGATTAGGGGTCTGGAGCACATGACTTATGAGGAGAGGCTGAGGGAACTGGGATTGTTTAGTCTCCAGAAGAGAAGAATGAGGGGGGATTTGATAGCAGCCTTCAACTACCTGAAGGGGGGTTCCAAAGAGGATGGAGCTCGGCTGTTCTCAGTGGTGGCAGATGACAGAACAAGGAGCAATGGTCTCAAGTTGCAGTGGGGGAGGTCCAGGTTGGATATCAGGAAAAACTATTTCACTAGGATGGTGGTGAAACACTGGAATGCGTTACCTAGGGAGGTGGTGGAGTCTCCTTCCTTGGAGGTTTTTAAGGCCCGGCTTGACAAAGCCCTGGCTGGGATGATTTAGCTGGGAATTGGTCCTGCTTTGAGCAGGGGGTTGGACTAGATGACCTCTTGAGGTCCCTTCCAACTCTGATATTCTATGATTCTATGATTCTATGAAACTCCACAACCATGTGCATGCACAGAGTTACCCCGCACACCCCCATAACTGGCAAATGACAACACTCACACACTACCAAGGGCACAAGCCAACACAGCCGAGCCCCTCCCAGCAGCCAGAGAGTCACGGGGGAAGGACTGTCCTGATTTGTATTTCATCATAGGAGCAGCGCTGAGGGCAGCTTGACCCCCAACCCATCCCGCATGCCAGCGGGAAGCATAGGATGCCGCTGAGGCACCTTTCTGGCTCGAGTACTGGGGAGCACTTGGCAAAGCAAGGAATCAGACGGTACCCGGGGGCCATGCAGCAGCTGTTCTGCACTGGCAAAGGGCTGGCATGCAGCCTGGGCTGGCCCAGGACCAAGTGCCCCTCCCCTGTCTCCCAAGCGAGGACCCTGCTGGGGGGATTCAGCCGGTGTTCAGAAAGGGAGCACAGATACACTGGGGCTGGGGGAGCATGTGCTCCAGAGAGGGAGAGAGAGTGGAGGGGCAGGGAGAGATTTAGGAACTGGAATGAATGGTCTTATCCCAGGATGGCCTTTATCTGGGACTCCCTTGGAGTGGTGGGCAGGATTTGCCAGCTCCCCTTCCGGGACGGTACAGGGAGCGGCACGTCGTCCAGGCAGCATAGCTCCAGTCGTCCCCACAGAGTTCCACGTGCCCTTTGGCCGGGCATCAGAAAAGCTGGGCATCCCATCAGCCACCTCCACGCGGAGCAGGGCAGGAACTGGTCAGTGCTCAGCTGGGCTGGAGGGAGGGGCAGGCTGCCAAGAGCCAGCGGCCAAGCGGAGTCGCACCACTGAGCTCTGGGGAGATCCTCTGGCTCAACACCAGTGTAACCCCAGTGAGGAGCTGGCCCAAAGGACTTGCTAGGCTGGGTCTCTTGGTAGCAGCTGGGGAGCTTCAGGGTCTGGAAAACGAGGGTCTTGGCTCATGTTGGGGGGGCCCGAGGAGTGTGTGCGGGGGACGTCCCCATGCTGGCTGCATCCCCCCTGTGAGCTCAGGGACAGGGGCAAGGGGGGATGCAGCAGCATTACTGACGTCAGCAGCATTACTCTAGATATACACCAGTGTAACTTGGATGTGAATCTGGCCCTTTGCATCTGATGTTACCTTATGGGCCTGAGGAACGCCCTAATCTGATCTTGTGTACACTGCTTACTTTAATGGAGTGACTCCTGATTTCCAGGCTCCACTGTGGGAGCCTCAGTCTATAACATGGGAACCCTGCATGTGAACACGTGTGTTGGGTTGAGTCAGGGAGCAGCGTTCGATCGGGCCTTAGTGCAAACATGAGCACCCAGGGGCTGGGCTGGGCTGGGCTGCCCTTCAGGGGCCGAGTTGAGAACTTGGGCTTTGAATGGTCAGGTCCCTGCAGGACTGAGAGCCAAAGCCCGAAGCATGAGTGGCCGGCTGTATTAGCCTGTCCCACTCGTGAAGGAGAATGGGGACCGAGAAGGCAGATGGGCCAGTTGTTCTGCCCTGATGGCCTTCCTCTGTCTGTTCAGTGCCCCGGGAAGAGCCCTTGGGTATCTCCAGGGGATCTCGTCACTCCAGGTGGGCTGGGTCCTGCACCCATCCACGCCCTCTCCCTCTCCTGTGCCCTCCTTCCCTTTGCTCTCTTCCCCTCCCTGTTCCTCTGATCTCCATTTCTGCCCCAGGTCTGGCCTGGCCCCAGAGCTCCCTTGCACACCCCAGGTGTAGTCAGCACCAGAACCTCTGTGGCTCTGCCAGGTGTGGCTGAGGTTAGCTCCAGTCAGGTATGTTACACACGGCACCACCTAGTGGCTGAACAGTACAACACAGCTTAACATCCCATTAGAGTTCCTCCTCCTTTCTTTTCTCTTCCCTCCTGGCTCTCTCCACAGGGCCGGCTCCAGGGTTTTGGCTTCCCCAAGCAGCCACCAAAAAAAAAAAAAAAAAAAAGCCGCGATCGCGATCTGTGGCGGCAGTTCGGCGGAAGGTCCTTCGCTCCTAGCGGGAGTGAGGGACCGTCCACCGAATTGCCGCCGAATAACTGGACCTGCCGCCCCTGTCCGGAGTGGCCGCCCCAAGCACCAGCTTGCCAAGCTGGTGCCTGGAGCCGGCCCTGTCTCTCCACTCCCCTCCTTTGCTAGTTCCTCATTTCCCTCTTCACTTCTCAACTTCTTCTGGCTCTTCTTCTCTCCATCCCTTTTCCATTGTCTCCACCTCTCCACCCAGAGCTCTCCTCTCTCTTCCCCCGAGCCAAAAAGGACCAGCAAGTGGCCATGCGAGAGTGCTGCCGAGCCGGGGCATGGCCCAGCGCTTGCAGGGAGAGTGGAGCCTCTGAGCTGTGGTGCTGAGCTCCCGGAGCTACATCCTCCCACAGTAATGAGGCACAGGGCTTCCCGGGAGAGGGGCCCCCGCCTGCCTCTGAGCTCCAGCTGGGGGACACTTTTTCAAAGAAAAGATTTTTCATCTGAAAAACAAGTTCTCATTAAAAATAGCAGATTTCATGGGGGAAAAATTACTTTCAATGAAAAATATTGGGGGGCTTTCAGTCATCCCGCCCAAAAGCCCCAAACAACCCTGGATGGTTTGGGTGGGGATTGGGCAACTGAAAACCAAATTTTCAGGTTTGTTTGTTTGTTTGTTTGTAACAAGACCCAAATATTTGCCACAGAAAAGAAAAAAACCCCAAACTCATAACCCTGGCAGCTCTGGGCTGGGCACCTCCTAGGACTGACTGAGCCAGTTGAGGCTTAGCAGTGCTGCCAGCTGTCGCGGCTCTGTCAGGACACTCGGGATACGTGGCGTTGGTCTCAGAGCCCAGCTCCGGCCATCCTGTGACTGCAAATCTCGGCTTTCGTTCCAAAACAACATTTCTAATTCTTGTGGTGGCAGAGAAAGACCTGAAAGCCTGGCCGCAGAGAACCTGACCACTAGGATTTTTATTTTAGATCTCACACTTTTTAAGCCACTCCCATGATATTTTGGGGGCTGGCTACTGATGTTGGCGGTTGGCAGGGCTCAGGCCAAGAAGTCAAGGGGGGTTAGACACCAATGAAAGTTGATGTGAGTTGGGTACTAGATCCCTTAGGACCCTTTGGAACTCCTGGCCTTAAACTATTAAGCCAGTGCTGTTGCATGGGGCTTGTATGTCCCTAGAGAGAAATGGTTCTGCACACTATGCCAGGGAAGGCTCTCCTGGGCTTAGCACCATGGCACAGGCCTGCCCTCTGCCCTCCATCCAGCCCAGGACCCTGGAACTGAGCAGACCCAGTCTCCACACCGTGCAGGGAGAGGGGTGTAGCGGTCTGGGAGTGGCAGGTGTATGGAACGTGGCAGATCAAAGGGCTGCTGGTGCCTTATCCACTCTGGGAACAGGGAGGGGATGTGGCAGGGACCGAAAGGCAATCCCTCAGCTGCTGCCAGGTGGGTCTTTAGGAGCGTGGGGTCACACATGGATGCCCGCATGGCCTGAGGGTTGTGAGGTCCTGCTCTGCACACTGCAGGGATGAGCTGGATGATCAGAAGGTGGGATCCTCGACTCTAGATCACTGATTACACTGAGGAAGAAAGGAGACGGGAAGGTCAGATTGCATGGTCTAGTGGGCCCCGCTGGCCGGCAGGGCTAGGAAAGGCTGAAGACCTGGCTAAGAGCCCCACCAGGCCAGGGTTTACTGAGCTTTCTGCCCATCCACTGCATGAGAACCGAGACCCGGGTCCTCCCTGACCCCAGGTGGGTGGCAAGGGCCTGGCTGCAGGGCCAAACCTTCCCTGCAGCTCCAACAGGCTTTGTCTTCCCTTCTGTGCTAGCCTGCTGGGCTGCCTCCTGGGTGCTAGCACACAGGGGTGCCCCTCTGAGGGGTCCTGTCCTGTGAAGAAAAAGCCCAGGCAGAGCCCACGGGAGAAGAGAATGTGGCAGCCAGTGAGCAAGTGATGGGAACTGGCCCTGGAAGTGCCCCTTGGCCAAATGTGCGTCATTCTCCAGAGCCACCCTACCCCATGGGTCCGGCTGGAACAGGGGCTCCAACAGCTGACCCATGAGCTGTGTTGGGGGGGACAATGCAGGTGAATGGGACCTGCACCCAGAGTGTTCTTTTGGGGGAGACCCCTGAACTGTCCCCTGCTGTCACTGGCAATGCCCCGATCCCTGTGGACGGACCCCAGGGAGAGCAGCAAGGGCCAGAGCCTGCCAGGCCCCAGGGCAGCACATGCTTGGAGCTGGATTTCAGCCGCCTGAGGCTGGGATTCGGGGTCTGGATGGTCCTGTCCTCTATCCATCCCTGTGGGGCTTCCCCCATCAACACCCACCCCAAGTGTAATGGGATGCTAAACTGCAGTACACTGTTCAGCCCCAAGGGGATGCTGTGCATAAAGTACCTTATTTAAGGCAACCTGGGCCATAGCTGGGCATGAAAGGCACTGATGCTGAGCACAGCTGGGGTGGCTCAGCGAGATCTGGGACAGTCCGGAGCTGGTACCGGGCCATGCCAACAGGGAACAGTGGCTCCTCCAGTCACCAGTGTGTCGCTGTTTGTTGTTTGTCAGAGCAGCAGGCCTTGCCCAGCTGATCTCAGTGCCCCTGGGCAGAAGGTGGGCTCCCCAGGGAGGGAGGGGGACCTGGCAGGCCAAGCCCTCGCCCTTCCTGCGGGTACAGAGGAGCGTGGAGATACTGCAGGTGACAAGCTGGAACCGGGGCTCGTAAAAATTCCCCTTGGTGTCAGTTTGACTAATTTGTTAGTCTTATCGCTGGCAGGATCTGCTGGGCCCGGCCCAGGCACAGGCCATAAAACTAATGTAGTGAGGCAGCAGCCCGGCATAATGATGGGTACGGCTCACCGCCTGGAACAGGCATTAGCTTTATGAACCGGGGGGTAATTGAAAGGAAATATTTGTCATTGGGCTCTGGCAGAGGAGAAGTTCACAGGAAACTTTGTGGCTGCAGCTGCCTCGGCCCTGGCCTGCCGGTCGCCTGCCCACCCAGATGTGCAGGAGGCCTGTGCAGGTGGGTGGTTGGAGAAGGGCACCCGGGAACCATCCAGGCACACTTGTGTCTAAACAACCACTTCACAGCCCTTCTGGCGCTTAGCTCAGTCAGGCTGCAGACCCGTTCCCAGCCCGTGTCTCTCCCTCAGAGGGGCTCAGCAGAGGCTCCGGGGGGATGAGCAGCTAGTGGTGCTGATTTACGACAGGTCTCCACTGACACCCCCAGCCCTGACTATGCAGCTAATGCTGGACCTGCAGCCCTCCACACTATCCCAGTCTATTCCTGCACTCCCCTAGCCTACAGTCTCCCGGCTAGCCCAGTCCTGACACCCCCTCCCCGCCCAGCTCTGCCAGGGCCTCTCAAGCCCAACTCGCAGCACCTTGGGTTTGTCACCGTTTCAGTCTTGTAATGCAGGAAAAGAGCCACAACCCAAAGCTGGAGCTGGTCTGGAAGCCCAATTAGAAACCCAGTAGGGGGTTTCTATGAATCTTGATGCTCTAAGGTCGAGCTGGGAGCCCTTTCTCTGATCTTCCCCCGCCATTATCAATCATCCAAAATCCACCCCGCAGAGGAAATCCACTGCACTCTCCAATGATATCTAAGCCTCCAATGTGCCCAGCCACCTCCCCCTTTCTGGGCTGATCTCCCCCATCAGCTGCAAGTACTCAGACCAGCTGCCCAGCAGGTAGCCGACTGCAGTGTGACCCATGCGGCTGTGTGCGATTGTGATGTTGTGGACGTGTCGTGTGGTTGTGTCAGGTGGGGCAGGCAAGATGATGGATGGGAGATGCCACCATCCTTTCATCTGTCATTCTGACGAGACCAAGGAATGTTAATTGACTTTAATAGCCAGCAAATGACATCAACAATGTTTACTAATACGCAAATCAGTTAGGGAGATGGATTGGCAGGAGTGGGGCTGCCGGGTTCTTCAAGCAGCAATGCAGGCAGCAAGTCAGGCAATGTGGAGAGCAGCATTTGTCCAAGGATTCCTGCTGCAAAATGCAGACACCTCTGGGGTGAACAGGAGCAGCCTTCCCACAGCACTGCTTCCCTTCTTGACACTTTAGGTTGCATGTTGCCTCTGGGCAGGGGTGGGATTAAACCAGCAGACTGTCCCCCATCTCCCGCAGAAGGGGCTGAGAACCCCAGTGGGGCAGGGTTCGCGCCCTGGGAGAAGAGGCAGAGGGGTCAGCCTCCAAACCTGTGGATCTCCTAAGATTCATACGGATCTTGGCAGACAAGTGCCTAGCGGCCCTGTGTACTCGGCTTGAAGCCTCCCCTATTCTGGAGCTTCCTGTGTGCACACTGCTCAGCTGAGAGGGGAAACTTGCCTGGTCTGTTTCACATTTGTCCCTGGTCAGTTTCACCTCTGGCGCCCCTTCCACTTAGTGTAGAGGGTTGAAAAAATCTTCCTGCCCAAAAATGGGGTTTAACTGGAGTTTCCATGAAGGAAAATGTCAGTTTTGGTGACATTTTTCATTTTGTTTTTCAAAAGCCCACAATGTTGGGATTGGGGGGGGACACTACTGTCTGTGGTTGGACACAGTCTAGCGCTAGCACAAAGTTGTTGCACTGGGGCTTCCAGCACTTCAAGGGACCTTCTAGAACTGAGAAACAGAGACTGGCCTGACCCAGCCCCCAGCATGCCAAGCCTTGGGCACACGCACCACAGCCGTCAGCAGGGCCAAACCCTGGTCTTTCAGCCCCTTGGGCTAAAGCACAAACCCAGCTGGCTGTGAGCCACCTGGTCTAGCCTCTATGACCAGCCACTAACAAGTGCCCTGGTCCCGGCAGCACACAACACTCCCAAGCTTGCAGGCTGCTGAGATCTGTTCATAGTATAGTTTATAAATTCCGTATTCTGGACCGGTGGGGTCCTTGGAAACTAGGCAGGCATGCACTGTGGGGAGCTCCCCTGCCTGGAGAGCAGGCAATGGAGTAGATCACCTAAGTCTGTTCCTGCTTTGCCGTCTCCGTGGGAGCATGGTCTCTTTCTGGCTGGCTAGGTGGACAGCACCACCAGGCCCGGCTCACTTCACAGGGGCTGCCCTGGGTGTGTTTAACAAACAGCTTGGGAGACCTGGACTGAATTCCCTGTGTGAGACAGGGGTGGCTGTTCTGCTTGGGCGAAGTGCTGGGAGAGCTGGAATTGGATCTGGAGCTGAATCTCCCCCCTAGTCTGTGGGGTTCGCTCCCTTAGTCTGGGCACATCCCTGTAGCTGTCGCGGAGCCACGGAGAGCAGCCGCGAGGTCAAAAGTTATTTGTAGGCAGACGCTGAGCTGTGTGCTGCCATGCCCTGGGAACCCGGGCTGTGCTGTGTCCCCCAGGTCATTACAGTTGTAATTGGCCTGACCAGCCATTGAACCACAATTAAATAGGAACAAATGTCTGAGACACTCCCCCCTTCCATCCCCGGGGGTCACTGAGTGCAGAACACAAGGCAGGCCGTGCAGGCAAGGGCAGGTATCTCTGTCTCCCTTTTGTAGTGTTCCCCCAGTTCATACTGCCGGGCCAGGCCCCTGCTGCCTCTAATTGGCAGGGTCACAGTCACAGCCTCAGCACAGAGCTTTTAACAGGCTTCCCCTTCACCCTCCTCCTTGTTAGCCCTAACGCTCACCAGCTACCAGCACCCGCCTCATGGGCACAATCCAGGCCATGGACTTTTTCCCCACAGCTCTGTGCTGACATGGGGAA
The DNA here is from genome assembly GCF_027887155.1 of Malaclemys terrapin pileata. NCBI lineage: Eukaryota > Metazoa > Chordata > Testudines > Emydidae > Malaclemys > Malaclemys terrapin. The sequence goes on along the minus strand of NC_071514.1, from coordinate 43,539,953 downwards.
TCGTGAGATGGCTGGAGCCTACCCCCAGCAGCAAGGCCAGAGGGGCAGGAAACTCCCTGTTGGGAGCTCCCCTCCAGCTGCTTGGGGCCTATGGCCAAGACAGCCTGCCCTGGCACCAGCAGCCTGGCCTCGGTTCCTTTTGGGATGGGTGGTGGGGTCACCTCCTGTGTGCATGCTTTACCAGCAGCCTATCCAGGGTGAGGGTGCAGGGGCCTGCCTGTGATGGAAAGCCCCTGAGAGCAGCCAGGCTAGGGGATGGTCAGTGCTAGATGGTCCAGGCTGGGCTGCTGATGCAGTTCCACCTGCTGCTACGTGGGGCAGCGGGGCACCAGGCTCAGGGGGACCCTGTGCTCCCTGGCCAGAGAGGGCGCTAGTGTGCGACACCAAGGCTCCGTCCCTCAGAGCAGCATCACTCAGGGAATCCTAGGGAGGGGAGCAAAGCTGCCCAGAGGAGGGGCCTGCAGCATCACCCAGGGAGTCCTACTGATGGGAGCAGAACTGCTCCTTAGCGACCCCGCTGGCCAGGCTGCCCGAGTGCCCCAGCCCCACTGCAGTGGGGCTTGTGGCATGACTGGGCCTGAGGTTGCTGGCTCCTCATACAGACGGTGGGTGTCGCCCTTGCCTAGGGATCACTCAGGTCAAATATCGGGACGTGTCGGGGGTGGGGCGTGGTGGCATGGGGGGGGGGGGGCAGGACAAAAAAAAAAAGGTGGCAGAGCAAAAAAAAAACAAACAACACCACACACACACACACCACAAGCGCTGGAGGGAGGCCCAGGAGACGCAGGGGAAGCGCGGGGCCAGAGTGAGTGGGAGTCCGGCCTGGCCCCGAGCGCAAGCAGGACTCAGTTGGGTGGTAGGAAGAGTAGGGAGCAGCCCGCGGGGCCAAGCGGCGGCTGTTCTCCCCCCCAGGCAGCGGGACTCGGGAGCAGCCGCTGCTGCAGCTCCCACTGCCGCGGGGGGAGGAAGTGGCTGATGGCTTCTGGGGCCCGAACCCCCCGAAGCCGGGGCCTGCTGCGGGGACCCAGCAGCACGCACGCTGCGCCCAGCCCCTGGCCAGTCGTGTCTGGACTGGCTGCCCAGCTGGTGCAATCCCGCGGTGGCCCCGAAGTGGGGGCAGCAGGCCCCAACTCCCCCGTCCCGCTCAGATCCTGCAGGGGAACAAACAGGGCTGGGCTGCCGATGCCTCCGCCCCGGGGCCGCCGCGGGATAGCACCAGCTGGGCAGCCCAGACGCGACTGGCCAGGGGCTGCGCGCAGCGTGCACGCTGCTGGGTCGCCGCAACAGGCCCGGACTCGGGGGGTTCAGGCCCGGGCGCCAGGGCTGCAGGCGCCAAGCTTGGCCATCAGACGCTTCCTCCCCCCGCAGCAGTGGGAGCTGCAGCAGCGGCTGCTCCCAAGTCCCACTGCCCAGGGGAGGAGAACAGACGCCACCTGGCCCCACGGGCCGCCCCCCTACTCTCCCTACCGCTCGACTGAGTCCTGCCTGCGCTCGGGGCCAGGCCGGACTCTCACTCACCCCGGCACCGCGCTCCCCCTGCGTCTCCCAGGCCTCCCTCCAGCGCTTGTGGAGGGAGGAGGAATGGCGAGCATGGGGAAGAGGCGGGAATTCGGGGAAGGAGCCAATGGGGGAAGGAGGGGGCGGAGTCAGGGCAGGGGAGGGGTGCGAGCACTTCCGGGCTCCGGAGTATTTGCTTGTTTGACCAGTGTCCCGACCTAACACTGGTCGGGACGCGGGACAAACAAGCAAATATCGGGACAGTCCCGATAAAATCGGGACATCTGGTCACCCTACCCTCTCCCCACATCTGCGCCCCCATCACTGACCTGCCCTCCCACTCTCTCCTGCCCCAGCTCCTTGACCCCCAGTGAAGCGGCCAGGCCAGGAGCTGTCAGAAGGCCAGGCCCTGATGAAGTTAATCATTATCTCCCTTAATCCTGCCAGTAATCCCTGCGAGCTGGGGAGAGTTTAACCTAATGTTCTCTGGCTGCCTGTGAGGAGGGCGCCTTGTGCCAGTATAAGGGCCAGCACCTTAGATCCAGCTGGGCCAGGGGGCGGGGATGGCTAGCCGGAGATCCTGCTTTGCCATGCTGCATTGGGGGGGGGGGTTCCACTCCCATTGCACCTCCCCCACATTGGGTGCTGTCACCCTGTCTCCCATTGTCCTCACTGGACAGAGTCACTGACCCAGCTCCTCCACCTGCTCCATGGACTGGTCCCTGCCCTCCAGAGGGGGAAGTGGGAGGGGCACAGCACAGGGCCTACCGCTCAGTCCTGTGGTGCATTAGTCAGGTAGGGTCGCTCAGTAGAGGCAGAGGTGGGAAATATTCTTGCTGTTCCCCCTCTAGAGTGACTGTTGGTAGGTGTGAGCTGATACCCCCCACCCACCCACGTCCGCCTGATCCCGAGGCCAATCCTCAGGCAGGTTCTCTGGCCAGTGTCTCCTTTTGGTCTCTGCCCCAGGACACCCTGCCTACCTCTCCGTCCAGCAAGAGGCTCCGATCCCATTTGCAGCCCATCTGTCCCTCTGTCCCGTCAGCATCCCTGGGGTAGAGCTGGCAGAAGCTTGTCCTATTCCCTGTGGCTCTACCCTGGCCCCTGTGAAGTCAATGGGACGTTTGTCATTCAGTGTAGCCGGGATGTCAGCGTCCATCCTAGCTAGGCCCATAGATCCAGGGCCGGCTTCCTGATGACTGAGCTGGGGGGATCTTTCTTTCTCTCTGATACTAACACTCCCCATCTGGGCCAGTTGCGTGGAAATCCCCAACTGGACAGCTGTGCCCACTTGGAACAGATCATGCCGGCGGCTCCTGCTTCCAAGTGTCCACCCAGTAGCCACCCACCCTTCATCCTCTCCCGCCTCCCCAGCCAACAACCCATCCATGCCTGCAGACTCTAACCACGCTGCTCCTCGTTTTGTTTTGCAGATGAATCGCCCCATCCAGGTGAAGCCGGCGGACAGCGAGGGCCGAGGAGGTAGTTGTCTTTTGAATACATACCCATGTGTCTTGGCTGGCTGCTCTTGCTGGGTTAGCTGCTTGCACAGTGCAGGGAAGGGCAAGGACTCACTATGCTCTTCTATTTCATCCTTCTCCCCCCCAGGGCATTTGTCTGTCGCATAGGGCCATGGAGAGCAGGGAGAAGGGATCTTACTGGTCTGCAATGATTAAAAACCCTTCAGAACCCGTGCTTCTGGCCCTGACAATTTGTGGTGCCTATAAAGCACGTGGGAGGTGGTTTATCATATAGGGAACTGCTCAGGCACTCTAGAGAATATCTAATCTAATCTATCTATCTATCCCCATACACCCCTTCTATCTAATCTATCTATCTACCTATCAGCGGGGGGTCTGGGTATCAGGGGGGTCTGGATGCATGGGGGTTGGACAGACGAGGGGCAGCTCTCCGTACAGTGACCCCTCCTCCTGAGGCTGAGAAGCAATGGGGGCAGGAAGCAGGGGAGAGGGTGTGAAGCTTCCTGCAGCCGGGGAAGATTTCTGGGGTTGTGTTTGACCCGGCCCTGGCCTGGCTGCTCTGGGCAGGAGAAAAGAAAGTCCCATCCTCCCACGCCCCCAGTCCAGAACTAGCATCTGAGTCCAGCACAAGATAGGAGCCACCAGCTGGAATGTCCGCAGCCTCCCCCCATCCCCCGCAACAATTTACCTCTCCGCTAGCTGCTCTGGGCATCCAAACTTTGATTTAGTTGGGGATTGGTCCTGCTTTGAGCAGGGGGTTGGACTAGATGACCTCCTGAGGTTCCTTCCAATCCTGATATTCTATGATTCTATGAACTGATACGCCCACACTGCCGGAGAGGGCTGTGTGACCGCTCTTGTGGTTTCCCTTTGCTTGACCATCATTTTCTGCAGGGAAGCAAAGAAACCTGGAGGGGACATGAATGCAGCATGCGCACAGTGGTGCAGAATTCCCCCAGGAGCAGATGGTCCCTGCCCCAAGGAGCTGCCCAGCAAAGTAAAGAATGAAGTCCATTAGCTGGGACTTGGTAGCAGGCTCATTAACCTGCTTGCTAGAGGAAGATAGAGACCCATTGCAGTAGCCAGGGCTGCATCAGCTAGTGCACATGTGTTCTGTAACTGGGGGCAGTTTGACTGGCCTTCTGCTCTCATCTGCCCTCATAAAATGGAGCCAGCTAGTAGCTGCATCTGTTGGTAGCTTCCCCTGAAGGGGCCTGGGCTTGGCAGCTGGATGGCTCTGGCATAGAGAGTATACTTATAAAGTTTGCGGATGATACCAAGCTGGGAGGGGTTGTAAGTGCTTTGGAACATAGGATTAAAATTCAAAATGATTTGGACAAATTGGAGAAATCGTCTGAAGTAAATAGGATTAAATTGAATAAGGACAAATGCAAAGTACTCCACTTAGGAAGGAACAATCAGTTGCACACATACAAAATGGGAAATGACTGCCTAGGAAGGAATACTCCAGAAAGGGATCTGGATGTCATAGTCGATCACAAGTTAAATATGAGTCAACAATGTAACGCTGTTGCAAAAAAAGCAAATATCACTCTGGGATGTAGTAGCAGGAGTATTGTAAGCAAGACACAATAAGTAATTCTTCTGCTCTACTCCATGCTGATTACGCTTCAACTGGAGTATTGTGTCCAGTTCTGGATGCCACATTTCAGGAAGGATGTTGACAAATTGGAGAACGTCCAGAGAAGAGCAACAAAAATGATTAAAGGTCTAGAAAACATGACCTATGAGGGAAGATTGAAAAAACTGGGTTTGTCAAGTATGTAAAAGGTTGTTACAAGGAGGAGGGAGAAAAGATGTTCTTCTTAACCTCTGAGGATAGGACAAGAAGCAATGGGTTTAAATTGCAGCAAGGGAGGTTTAGGTTGGACATTAGGAAAAACTTCCTGTCAGAGTGGTTAAGCACTGGAATAAATTGCCAGGGGAGGTTGTGGAAGCTCCATCATTGGGCATTTTTAAGATCAGATTGGACAAACACCTGTCAAGGATGGTCTAGATAATACTTAATCCTGCCTTGAGTGCAGGGGACTGGTCTAGATGACCTCTCGAGGTCCCTTCCAGTTCTATGATTCTATGCCCATAGAGATGCCTACCCCTAGAGCCAGGAGGTTGTGACTGGCTGCAGGACTGTGCCTGGCACAGAGGCTTAGAGCAACTTTGGGGTTCATTTTGCTTGGCCAGGAGGTTGCTTGAAACTGACCCTGTGACGATGAGGTTCTGGCGGGACCCAACTGAGAGTGCCAACTCAGGACAAATTGCTTTAACAGGGCAGTTACAGCCCAAGCCTGGGGTTTTTCCACCTCTAAGGCAAACCAAACCAGCCAGACTAAGAGGACTTCGGTCTCATCCCACTGGCTAACCACAAGTCTCACAAGCAATTTCCTTAGACACTCCAGTTTCCCAGTATCACCACCAGTGCCACTCGTTATGGGGACAAATGGTTATGAAAACCAATACCCCAATAAAAGAAAAAAGGTTCTCCCGATCCCAAAGGACCAAGCCCCAGACCCAGGTCAATATACAAATCAGATCTTACCCTCAAATCAGGCTGTTGCCAATCCCTTAGAATCTAAAATCTAAAGGTTTATTGATAAAAGAAAAAAGATAGAGATGAGAGTTAGAATTGGTTAAATGGAATCAATTACATCCAGCAATGGCAAAGTTCTTAGTTCAGGCTTGTAGCAGTGATAGAATAAACTGCAGGTTCAAATTAAGTCTCTGGAATACATCCCCCACTGGGATGGGTCCTCAGTCCTTTGTTCAAAGCTTCAGCTTGTAGCAAAGTCCTTCCAGAGGAATGAAGCAGGACTGAAGACAAAATGGAGATGAGGCATCAGCCTTATATAGTCTTTTCCAGATGTAAGAACACCTCTTTGTTCTTAGTGTGGAAAATTACAGCAAAATGGAGTCTGGAGTCACATGGGCCAGTTCCTGCATACTTTGCTGAGTCTGAAGGCATATTTGCCTTCTCTCAATGGGTCCATTGTATAGCTGATGGTCCTTAATGGGCCATCAAGCAGGCTAGGCAGAGCTAATCCCAGTTTGTCTGGGATGTCACCCAGAAGCATAGCATAAGTTTGCCATACAGACAGTATAGAGCCAATATTCATAACTTCAACTACAAAAGTGATACACACATATAGACAGCATAATCATAACCAGTAAACCATAACCTTGTCTTAGACACCCCATTCGACCCCCTTTATACAAGATTTGCATGCCACTACAGGACCTTGGTTGCAACAATGATCTATATGGTCCCAGTTTATGTCAATAATGTCACAGACCCCCACTTACACCCCAGCACCCTAACTGGATAGAGAGCTGAACTGTCCTTGGTGTATGGGCTGGGCTCCGGGCGGCGCATGGCTGATGGCTAGCAAGCAGCACCCAAACGCCTGTGCCCTACAGTAGGTGTGTGCTGCAGGTGGCCTGGGGCATGCACATGTAGGACTCAGCTCAGTAAGAGCTGGGGGGACCGAGGGCCAGAGGCTCTCCAGAGGGATTGCTGGACTAGGGGAGCCAGAGAAAAACTGACCCATAAGGGCTGTGGGAAACTTGCAGGCCCATGTGTGTGCTGAGCCCCATCCAGGTGGATAAGAGCTCTGTGTACATAACAGGTCTCAGCTCACCCAGTTTAAGGGCCCTGGTGCATTGGGATGGCAGGGGAGGGAGGGGAGAGAGGCTGGGGGCACGACCAGATGGGGTAAGGAGGAAGCAGAGGCTGGAGGAGATCCAAGCACATGAGGGAGGGGCTGGAAGCTTGGGGGGAGACCTGGGCAGAGGAGGGAAGAGGTAGAAGTTAGATGAGGCTGGGGGAGAGCTGGGGGGGCAGAGGTTGGGGAGATGAGGTCTGGGTTTGCTGGAGTGTTGATGGTCTCTCTTCGCTGCAAGATGCTGGTTCAGAATGTGCTAACTGAAGGGGAGGTGCCCGAGTGGCGTTCCCCAGCACATCCTGTTCACGTGGCTCCGCCAGCCATGACCCGGGGCTCCACAGGCTCTCTATTACACTGAGTCACAGGGCCCAGGGCCATAGATCTTATGTCACCACTCTACTTCAGTTTCCCCTCTGTAGAGCAGGGACTATCCTGCTAGCCCTGCCCCCCAGGGGGCTGTGGGTGCCAGGAGACCCTTGGGAAGTGCTCTTGTTCTTTGTTTTGCGTCTCTCAGTGCAAAGGCTGGGCACCCTCCAGCTGACACCAGTGATTAGCTCCCCTCCCCCAAGGCTAGATTCCAGGCCATAGGAGAGGGAGCCCCATGGGCAGAGCTCTGCCCCGCTAAGCCCCCATCACCTGCCCAGGCCCGGGGGTGATGTACAGGGAAGCTGCAGGCACCACTGCCAGGGCTCCAGCAACTGCCTGCAAATTACACGGGTGCCACTGCACCCCATCCATTACCGGCCAGCGTGTGGGGAGGGGACAAGGGGGCAGAGCTGGGGATCTGCCAGGCCAGTGAGCAGACACGCCGGAGCTAGGCCTTCGGTATGACAAACGGGGCCATTTAGCAGGCTGGGCTGGGAATTGGCAGGGAGAGGAAAGCAAAGGCGCCATGGGGAGCAGGCAGCCCCTGCCCAGCCTGCTCAGTGCCCACCTGTGCCAGGCCTTGCGGGTACAGGTGGGCATTGGAGAGGGCAGGGACAGGAGAGGAGAGTACTGTCCCTTACACACACACACACACACACACACTTGCCATTTCACCGTAAACCCCCCAAAACACCCAGCTGCAGACTTTGCATACATGCTTTTACACAGACAGGCTTGCCACGCCGATGGATCCACGCGTACACATTTACCGACACAAGCAGACACCCATATCCCCACACACATGCACACGCTCATCCAAGCACACCGCACAATCGCACACCTGCTTTGGCACTCACAGGTCCCGGCCCCAGCCTCCCCTGCTCTTGGCCTTTGGTGAGTATCCAGGGGGTCGGGGCCGGATGCTGCTGGGGAGAAGAGACATGTATTGTCTGTAGTGCTATCGTCTCACTGGCTAGTGCAGCAGCACTAGGGTGACCAGATCAGCAGTCCAAAATTATCGGGACGGGGGGGAGGGAAAAAAAGGGGGGGCGGAGCAAAAAAAAAAAAAGGCATTTAAAAGGGGCCGGGGGCATTAGCAGGCCCCGGCCCCGTGCGCTGCCCTCCCCGCGGAGCCTCCCGCCCCCTGGCCCACCACGGGCATATGCGGCACGCGGTGGATCCGGGCGGGGGCAGTGCGGAGCGGGCAGGAACCGGGTGGGCAGCAGGGGCCGAATCCCCGCTGCTGCCAGGGAGCCCCGCGCCTCTCCCGCCCGCTCACGGCTGCAGCTCCTTCCCGGTGGGATGCGCCTCCCGCTGCCCTGGCCACATGTGGTGCGCGTCCCCCGCGCCTACTCTCCCTCGGTCCCTCCCACCGGGAAGGAGCAGCTGGACGCGTGCCGCATGTGGCCAGGGCAGGCCGGGGGGCGCGTCCCACCGGGAAGGAGCCGCAGCTGTGAGTGGGAGGGAGAGGCGCAGGGCTCCCTGGCAGCAGCAGGGATTCGGCCCACGCCGCCCAACCGACCCCTGCCTGCTCCACACTGCCCCTGCCCGGACCCACCGCGCTACCCCGCGGGCTGCAGGGCTGGAGCAGCCTCCAGGCTGCGCTCCCAGCCCCGGGTGCAGCGGCCCAGGCAGGAGCCCTCTGTCGCGGTGGGGGGCTCGACGCTGAGCCCCCCGTCTCCCTCCCTTGCCAGACCCCCTTTGCCCGCCGGGTGCCCGGATGCCGGAGCTGACTCACCAGCTCCAGGATCCAGGCACCGCTGCCACTCCCTCCCTCCCAGGCTTGTGCCGCCATGCTGCAAGCCTGGGAGGGAGGAGGAATGCTGCGTGGTTGGGGAAGAGGCGGGGCCAGGGCGGGGATTTGGGGAGGGAGCCAATGGGGGAAGGGGGGCAGAGCCGGGGCGGGGGGGCGGAGCGCAACATTTCTTTTTTGTCCAGTGTCCCGACCAAACATCGGTCGGGACGTGGGACAAAGAAGCAAAAATCGGGACAGTCCGGATAAAATCAGGATGTCTGGTCACCCTAAGCAGCACCCAAAGAACTCGCCCCCGGCAGGCTTTGTGGTGCTGGGTGGTGAACGAACAGAGAACTCCTGGGTTATGGCCCTTTCTCCCCACACAGATCCATGTGAGCGGATCCCAGTTGTTCATACCACCCTGTGGGGTGGGGCTGTGCTCCCCCCTCCCTGCGCATACGCATGCAGGCCAGGCACACAGATGGGTGTGTCCACCAGCCTCAAGTTCTTGTCCGTATTTTGGGTGTCTTCATTGCACCCTCTCTGTACCCTGTCCCCCCAACTCCCTACCCCCATGCATTATCCTCCATAGCCTGATGCTCCATGCCCCACACCCCATCTCCACACATGCACCATCCGCTGCCCCCCTAGTCCAGCACTCCCATCCTAGAACCCATCTCATCAAATCCTCTGTGCAAAACCCCAACACTATCCAGCTCCCCACACCCTGTGTGTCCCACTGCTTGTCCTGGTTCCCAGTGCCCCTAAACCCAGCCCCTCACACCCAACCCATCTCTCAGGCCCCACAGCCCCTACCAAGGGGGCACCCCACTGGAAAGAATCCAGGATTGGCCAGAAAGTTCCCAATCAAGCCACATGGATGCAGCAATCTCAGGGACTCCCTGCTGGTCCTTCCAGGGGCACGTGCCCACTGCACCACGAGGCACCACACACCAGGCAGCTGCCTTGCTGAACAAAGATATCTGGTAAAGGAGCCATCAGATCCCTGGGACAAGGACCTGGCCTGTTTATGCAGCACTGTAACAGGGAGACAGCTCCTTAAGGGTAGTAATGACTAGTGGTCAGTCAACTCCTGTTCCATGGTGGGTCCCTTTAAGTCCTGAAACTTTTAGAGCAGACAAAGACCTAGGGAGGGGCAGAGCAGGTGCTGGGAGAGAGGAAGATGGTCCTAGGGCAATATAGCCAGGCTATTGTTCTTTAAGGGGCTGGGCCCAGCAGCCCTGTAGAGTGGGTGGGGCAGGGCGCCCCTCTCTCCCAGCCAATCAGGACAAGGGCTAGGAGGAAGGCTGTATAAATGCTGTCTCCTAGGCAGAGCAGGGCTGTTGGCCTCACCCCAGGGAACTCAGGGGAGGTGGGCACAGAGAGCTGCTGAGGGCTTAAACCTGCAGCCCCAGGAACAGAGGGCCGTGCAAGCCCCAGGTTGCAGAGCCACAGCCTCTGCTTTCTGCCCTAGCCTATCACCAGTGTCCTGTGGGTGACCCTGTTAGGGGGCCAGGCCCCAAAGACCCACTGGAGCAACTCTGAGGCCAGGCCTTTGGCACCAGCAATCTGTGGCTCCTTACAGTAAATCCAGCCCAGGCAGATCCCTGCAGGGGTAAGGTGGGGGTGTTAACCTGGGCCCCCTCAGAACAGTGGCAACCTTTGCACAACAAGGTAACTGTGGATTAGTCAACAGACTCCAGAAGCTGATTGTCCTGTGGCTGGCCCAGGGAAATGGGGGTTCCAGCGGGCTCCATGGAGGGAGCGTAGCCAAGCTGTAGTGAACCCATGTTCGGGCTCTGCCTCCCTAACAGCCTGGCCTCCTTAGTGAGTTTGCAGGTGAGAGCCCCCAACCCTTGTACCACCCCCATACACCTCCAAACCCTTTGCTCTCCACCTGGGGCTGTGCCCACTGTGATGGGTTGCGCACCCCCCCCCCCTCCAGGCTGCCACCTGATGTATTGGAGTCCCACTGAGCCGGCCTGTTCCACCAGCCTGGGCTCCCTCACCCTGTCCTGCTCTGCCGGGCCCTCAAGCCTCCCCTAGCACACACAGGTAGAGACACGCCCAGCTGTAGAAAGACAGACACTGAGATCAGCTCTGCGTGGGAAGAATTAGCTAGCGGATTGCCCAGTATTCAAGTGCACACCCCCTCTGGGGTGCAAACCTAAAATTGTATTGTCTTCTGCTGCACAGAAATTTGTACAGTGTAAGCTCATGAAAATCACCCCCTCCCTCAATGTGGAGGAAGATATACACAGCTTCCCCCACCCCCATTATGAATTGCATAAACTGGTTTAAAGAAAACAAAACACATTTATTAACTAGAAAGGATAGATTTTAAGTGATTATAAGTAAGGCTGCGAGTCTGTCACAGAGATAATGGATTCCGTGACCTTCTGGGACCTCCGTGACTTCTGCAGCTGGCAGGGGCGACTGACCCCAAGACCGCCCAAGCAGCTTGGGTGGCCCTGGGGCCAGCCACACCATCCCCCCCACACACACACACACAACAGCGGCGGTCCCGGGCCACCCTCCGCCAGCAGTAGCTGCGTCAGTCCCAGGCCGGCAGGACCAGCCCCCACCAGCAGTGGCGGTGGAGGCCCTGTGTTGCCCCCTCAGCACCAGCGGGCACCCCAGAGCTCCCCCAGCACTTGTGGGTGCCTTGGAGGCCCCCCTGTACCAGCAGGAGCCCCCCCAGCACCAGCTGGTGCCCCAGAGCCCCCATTTCAGAGCAGCAGCTGCGCCCCCCAGAGACTCGCAGAACAGCATAGATTTAGTGAGGGGTATATAGTACAAGTCATGGACAGGTCACGGGGCCGTTAATTTTTGTTTATTGCCCGTGACCTGTCCGTGACTTTTACTAAAAATGCCCATGACTAAATCTTAACCCTTAGAAGTAAGGCTAGCAAACAAATCACAGTAGGTTACTAAGCAAATAAAACAACCATCAAACTAAGCTCAGTACACTAAAGAAAGTGGTTACAAGTAGTAATTTCTCACCCTAAATGTTGTTTTAGGCATTTTTTTCACAGGCCAGACACCTTTTCCAGCCTGGGCTCAGTTGTTCTTCTCCTCCTCCTCTCCCTTTCCCCCCGCCCCTTGTTTCTTAGATGTTTCCAGCAGTCATCCTGGGTGGGGATTCAGTGAAGAAAAGTTCCCTGATTAACTCACTTCCCTGCCTTAAGTAGGATTTGCATATGGCGGGAATCCTTTGTTCCCCATTTTGCTCCCCACTCACTATTAATGGAAAAATACACGATCACATGACCCTGCAGTGTCACACAAGCATCCCAGGAAGCTTCTCAGGAAGGAGGGAGATTAGCATCTCCAGAGTCCTATTGTTCTCCCTAATGGCCCATCCAGACTGATTGCATTGTCTGGTGGGCGTTCCCCAGGTGTAAACACAGCTGTAATTGTTACATAGTCACTATTCCTAATTTCAGATATAGAAATGATACTTGCATACAAAGGCAGTACATCATACCCTTTCCAATGGTACCTCACATGATCCATCTTGCATAAAACATATCTTAGTTATGCCATATTCATAACACTATCTCTATGAAGACTATTGGGCATAGTGTCACAAGCCACCTTCCCTGCTGAGACGCCGTGTCCTGGGTGACTGGGTTTTCTGTTGTCTTCTTGGCTTTTCCATAACTATGGGGTCGGCCTTGGCCAGTGCTTTAAGGGCCCATTCAGGCTCCGACGGCTGGGTGACACTCTTCCTCCGATCTCTCTTACCCTGCCCTGGGAGCAACTTAGTCCTTCCCTGCTGCCCCCCCCCCCCTCCGGAGCCATTTAAAATACAGGGGAAACTGAGACACACCTAAAACTCACAAAAATGCTACAGAAATTTCCCCCATTGTCGTACCCAGGGGCAGAGATTACAGGGAGAGCTCATTTGGGGTATGGGCAAAAGACTTTATTTCAAGTTTATTTGGACTTAATAAAGTAGCACCCCAACAGGGGAAGTTTGTCTTCCACTTTCTGGAGCGGGGTGCAGTTCTTAAGGGGAAACTGAGATAGGGGGCTGCTCAGCTGTGCTTGGCCAGTGGGGGCACTCCAGGCCTGGCCTGCCCCTCTGACAGACAACCGACTGTTGTTTGGGACTGTTCTTTTCAGGAATGTGAGGGTCTAAAGCACTTAGAGCCAAACCCAGTGTAGATGGCTACTGAGGGATCCAGCCCCACCCCTCTCTGCTGACATGCCTCATCTGGCCTTCATCTCTGGCTGCTGCTTCTGTACTGGGCTCCCTGCCACAGCCCCCCCACCCCCACCTTCCCCATCCTGGTTTCCTCACCCAGCCCTGCTGCTGCCCCTCAGTCCTGCCTGGAGCCTTGCTGGTGGCTGTCTGCTGATACAGGGCTGCCCAGGAAAGGCATGGGGGACATGTGTGGAGAATACAGAGAGAGGCCAAACCCATTTCCAGATCCAGACTCCCCAAGCTTTGGGAAGGATCTGCTTTGAAACTGGGTCTGGATTTGGTAGCTTAGGCCCATATCTGCTCAGAGGTGGAGAATGGGGAGGTGCCATGATTGGCTCAAGTCCATAGCAGCCCACCTCTTGGGCACCCACATGGAGTATTACAAAGCACCTGCAGGCTGCGGCTCTGAATGACAGGAATGGTGGCCTCGTTCCCTTTCCTTGTGTGCTGGAAGGCTAGAATGAGGATCCTCATCACAGCATGTGAGACATTAGACAAGTTTCAGAGGGGTAGCCGTTTTAGTCTGTATCAGCAAAAACAATGAGGAGTCCTTGTGGCACCTTAGAGACTAACAAATTTATTTGGGTATAAGCTTTTGTGGGCTAAAATCCACTTCATCAGATGCATGGAGTGAAAAATACAGTAAGCAATATAAATATTACAGCACATGAAAAGATGGGAGTTGCCTTACCAAGTGAGGGTTCAGTGCTAACGAGGCCAATTCAATTAAGGTGGCAGTGGCCTATTCTCAACAGTTGATTATTTTTGTAGTGCTAACAAGGCCAACACAATCAAGGTGGATGTCGCCCATTTCCAACTGTTGACAAGAAGGTGTGAGTATAAGAAGAGCGAAAATTACTTTTTGAGGTGACCTATCCACTCCCAGTCTTTATTCAGGCCTAATTTAATGGTGTCCAGTTTGCAAATTAATTCCAGTTCTGCAGTTTCTTGTTGAAGTCTGTTTTTGAAGGGTTTTTGTTGAAGAATTGCCACTGTTAAGTCTGTTATTGAGTGTCCAGGGAGATTGAAGTGCTCTCCTACTGGTTTTTGAATGTTACAATTCTTGATGTCTGATTTGTGTCCATTTATTCTTTTGCATAGAGACTGTCCGGTTTGGCCAATGTATATGGCAGAGGGACATTGCTGGCACATGATGGCATATATCACATTGGTAGATGTGCAGGTGAACGAGCCCCTGATGGTGTGGCTGATGTGGTTAGGTCCTATGATAGTGTCCTTTGAATAGATATGCGGACAGAGTTGGCACTGGGGTTTGTTGCAGGGATTGGTTCCTGGGTTAGTGTTTTAAAACCTGAAATAAGCAAAACCTGAGAGCCAGAGTCCAGGCTTTGCAGGGGAAAAGCTAGCAAGTTCTTATGGGAGTCAGGCCCAAGAGGTAAAACCAGGGACGGACGGATGTGTTTTGGGCCCATTATAGCGATAGAGACCAGGTCCAGATGCGACTCGAACTTCCCCAGCACCAGCAGGAGTTTGTTGCCGCTCAGTCTCTGGTTTGCTTTCATCCAGTCCAGTTCCCTCATCTCTGAGATAAATGAAGAGCCAAACCAAATTCTTTTGAAGGTACCTTGTGGAACTGCAGCTAACTTGAACACTCTAGCTGAATGCTGAGTGCTTTCTCGCCATTGAAACGCTCACTGGGGAGTTCTCTCTTGCCTAGCGAGAGGCAAGTGCTGTTGCAGGGTGCATGCGGATGGATGTATCTTGAATCTTAAAAGCCATGGGGCAGCAAGCTGGAGCAGGGCACCTTTGTCCCTCCAGCCTGCCATTAGACCCATTCCTCTTCCCGAAATGTCAGGGAGCTGTGATTATCCTCTGAGATGCCCAGCAAATGCAGAGATAAACGGCCCGGGAATCAATAAGAACTTGGCCTTGGGCTGGTTCCCCAGTGATTGGTGAGCCCATTCCCTTCTCCGCATCACACACGATTACTCCAAGCGGCAGGCTGTCACTCACCCGGCAGCATGGACAGGCCTGAGCGTGGGGTTGGCTCACTTGCTACCCTCAAGGAGCAGAACGGGGCTCCCACCCCTTGCAGGTGGGTGGGAGCATTGCCAGTGTGCGTGGGACTCAGAATGAGGGAGTAAAGGACAAGAGATGGCCAGAGAGGAAGCCTAGGCCAGTGGTTTGGGTGCCAGCCTGCTACTTGGGGACCCCCACTTCCATTCCAGTCTCTGCCTTGGACAACTCACTTGGTTGCTCTGTGCCTCAGTTTCCCATCTGTACTATGGGGATTCTTGCGCTGCCCTGCCTCCCCGGGGGCTTGCTAAAGGAAATACATTAAAGATTGTGAGGTGCCAGAGAAGTCCCTCAGGTAGAGAAGAGCTAGCAGGAGTGGGTGATGCTGTATCTGTCTCCTAGGCCTAAGATGTCTGGTGAGGCTGAAGGCCTGGAGTTGTCAGTTGCCCTTCATGCGATGATAGTTCTCAGCCATAGCGGACTAGACTCCAGGCTCCCGAACTCCCAAGCAGACCTGGTCCCAGTAGAAACTCTTGTGACCAAAAAAATAGCCTAGTCTGAAAATGATTGGTTTGGAGGAAAATTTTCAAGTTTTTTCTAAATGTTCCAGTTTTCCATGAACCCCAACCCACCCCAAACAGTGAGATTTTTGCCTTTTTAGTTCTCGCTCTCCCTCCCACCATCACTGGGCCGATGCTCTGGAACTGCTCTGTATGAATCCAGTCAGGACTCTGGTGTAGCGTGCCTCCTCTCTACACTGCCGCCAGGGCAAGAAGCTTACACAGCTTCAGCCTCCCTGAGCCTGACCTCGGCACATTCAGCACCCCTTTTCACACTGTGCGCTTCCCGCAGTGAGTCTGCCTGGGTGGGGCTCCTGGGGCAGCCAAAGGGCCCTGCATCCCAACCCCACCGGCAGCCGTGACTCTCAGCTCGCGTGTAAAACAGAAGGTTTATTAGTCGACAGGAACACAGCGTAGAACAGAACTTGTTAGAACAGAAATCAGTGACTTTCAGCCAAGTCCGTCCTGGGGAAATCCCGGGTTAGATGTCCTAGACTCCCCCCTCCTTGAGTCCCCCACAGCAGACTGAATTCAGCCCTGCTGCCTGGCCTTCGACACACCCGTTGCTCCTCCTCTGGTCTTTTTGTCCTGCTTCCCCAGCAAAAAGTGTCACTTGGTTGCCTCCTGGTTCTCAGGTTACGAAGGGCACCGTCCATAGCTTATGTGCAGGCAGCTAAAGCAACCTCACCAGCCCCGCAAGGGTCTCAGCAAAAGTCACACACCCTTATGCCCACCACAGGGAAACTGAAGCACACATAGTATTCATGCAAAACAGTAAGACTCACATATACAACATAGCAAGGGGAAAACCCCACTTCCTTACACTAGGTGCCAAGCCATTGGCCTAGCCTTTCCTCTGTTGATGGAGCTCTGGCATGACGCGTGGCCTATTACATTCTTGCTTTGGAGAAAGTTGCTGGGTGGTGGATCTGTACAGCCCAGTTTTTCGCTCTGCTGACCTGGCAGGGCCAGAGTGCAGCCTCTCTCTAGAGCAGCTAGCATGGCCGGCGGCCCTGCCGTTTCCTGGGACTCACTAGTACACACAAGTCCCATGGCGATGGTCGCAAGAGATTCCCAGGAGGCACAGAAGGGTGTGAGCCTGGTGTTTGTTGCAAAGTTTGACGCGGAATATCCATGTTTATTTCCAGGGAGGGTTGTTTTGGTTTTTATCCGCTGGAAGTTTTGTGCCAGCAGAGAACTGAAAGGAGAAAATCCCTGACATCCCCAGTGCTAATGGATATTTTCTCCCAATTCTGAGAAATATAGAAATCAACCCTTATGGAGAAGCCTGGTAGAGTTTAATAGGGTAAACGCAATCGGGGTCTATAGAAATGACCCAAAGAACAAGAGGGGTCTCTGAACTCTGCTTAGGGTCTGTCTTCACTGCACAGGCTCTTATCCAGGTTTTAGTCCAACCCCCCTACCATCCACACAGAAAAGCCTCTAACCTGGGTTTGGAGGGGCCTTAAGCCTGGGCTAGCTGACCCAGCTGGGGGGGGGGGGGGGGGGGAGATTAGAAACCAGGCTCTGTTTTAATTGGGCTGAACCCTTCCTCCCGGAAACAGACAAATCACTGGAACATTGCTAGTCCTCCACTTTCTTCCACAATTGCCTGAATTGTTCAGACCTGGGGGCCAGTCACTCGAGTTACCAGTGCAGCGAAGACAGAGCCCTTAGTGCTGCCGTGTAGCTTCCCAACCTGGAGTGCTGAGAAGGATGCAGCATTCACAGGTCAGGCTGGGATCTGCCTGGTGCTCCTGGTTTGCTTTGCGCTGTGGGCAGGGCCGGTGCTACCATTAAGGCAAACTAGGCGGTTGCCTAGGGCACCAAGATTTGGGGGCGCCAAAAAGCGGTGCCCCCAATCAGTGCTGGTGCTACCATTAAGGCAAACTAGGCAGTTGCCTAGGGCGCCAAGATTTGGGGGCACCAAAAAGCGGTGCCCCCAATTTTTTTTTTTTTTTTTTTTTTTTTTTTTTTTTTTACAGCATTCCTACGCCCTCTCCCCGAGCATGCAGTCGCCGCTCCACTTCTCCCGCCTCCCAGGCTTGCAGCGCCAATCAGTTGTTTGACGCCACAAGCCTGGGAGGGGAGGAGAATTAGAGCTTGGGCGGCGTGCTTGGGGAGGAGGCGGAGCAGAGGTGAGCTGGGCTGGGGAGCTGCCGCACGGCTCCCCAGGGAGGGGGGAGCTGCTGCGGGGGTGGGGGGGCGCCTCAGGGCGGGGGAGGGGGCGGGGAGCTGCCGCAGGGCTGCGGGGGGGGGGGGGGGGGGAAGAGCACAAGGTGGAAGTTTCGCCTAGGGCGCGAAACTTCCTTGCACCAGCCCTGGCTGTGGGAGAAGGCGGAGTTGGGATAGGTGAGGACTGGCTTTGTGTGGGAGAGGCAGGGCTGGCTGCTGAGTCCAGCTCTGTCTGCACAGCGATGGAGGCTCCTGGAACAGCTCCCGTCTCCCAGTGTGTGTTTGTGGGAGAGCCACGGAAGGGGAGCCTGTTGTTCACACGCCAGGGCCCCCTGCTTTGCCCAGCCAGGTCCGTCCCCCACCAGATGCTCCCGCTCCCAGCAGGGGCTGGGCTGGCCAGCTGCGTTACACAGCTTGCTGTCTATCCCTCTGGCTTCCTGCATCTGTTCCTAGGTCTGTTGGTTAATCCAACCCAGGGGTAAAATAACATAAAAGACTTACTGGTACGGGGGCCCAGCTCCAGGCCCCCGGAAGGGGCGGGGCCTTGGGCGGAAGGGGTGGGGCTGGGGTTCAGCCTCCCCCAGCCAGCCCTTCTGCACTGCCCGGCCTGTGCTGCCCAGGGCTCCAGTGACAATTTAAAGGGCCTGGGGACCCGGCTGCTGCCGCAGTAGTGGTGGCGGTGGCCAGGAGCTCTGGGCCCTTTTAAATCGCTGGGCCCCGGGGCAGCTGCCCTTTTTACCTCCCCCATCCCCCCCGTCAGCGGCCCTGCCATTAGGGTCCCTACCACTGATGGGGGAGCAAAAGGGGCAGCAACGTTAAAGCAGGCTCGTACTGGCAGCCACTTCTTACTGGTACGCCATACCAGCGCACTTTCACGTCTGAACCCCCTCATTAATTAGTAGAGAAGAACTTGGCATTGAAGAGTGTGGTTGGCATTGCCAAGTGGCTGGGTGGGGGGGGGGGGTTTGCACACAGGAAGGAAAGGCATGGAACTAACGCCGAGTGGGCGGCCTGCGGGGCCCCTCCATGAGCCAAGGCAGGGCTTTGCATCTGCCAGAGTGAACACAGGCCCTGGAGAGGCCAGTCCAAGCTTCACTCAAGATGAGGTGCCAGGGGGCGTGCGGGCAGCGCTTTGGCCAGTTGTATGCGCTGGAGACGCCAGCTAGTGCTGACCTTATTCACATAGAACAGGGGAGGTTCTCTGTGCCCTAGACCGCAGCAGCAGCTGCAGGGAGATGCAGGGCAGGCACGTGGGGCAGAGACCCCTCGATGCTCAGCTGTGGCTGTGAGGAGCACAGTATATATGGGTGGGTGGATTTAGAGCGTTCCCCTCCCTTCACCCCAGCATGGTACCTAGTCTCCAGCCAAGGCCCCCATAGGCTCCAGCAATGCTCCACCCTTGCTCAGCAAGAGAGGTCACTGCAGAGTGATGCATGCCAGCTCCCACCCAAAGAGCACAGCTCTCCCAGGGAGCAGCTGGACCCAGCGATTGCTCTTGGGTCTGCCCCGTAGTGACACAGGGCTGCAGATCAGGCTATGCTGACGGCAGCATTCCTGTGTCTGGGGTACGGCCTTTAGAGGGCTATAGGACCGTAATTACACACGCAGGCCAGCTTCCGAAAGTCTCGCTCTGTGTAAGCGGGGTCATCCCCCAGCATTGAAATGCAGCTACCTCTGGGGTACCTCTCTGGTACAAAGCAGGGTTGGGATTTTTAGGATTAGAAGGGAAAATAATTTTTCCAATTGAAACTGCAGGTGTGGGGGTGGCTTTTGGGGAGGCAGAGTGTAATTAGCAGGACTGGACCGGTGCATGGGGACTGCACCTTGTGCAAAAAGTGACTTGGGAGTGATTAAGGGTCCCAAGGGTCAGAATCTCAGTGTTACATCTCATCTGGTAGACAACAGCTCCGGCCCCTTAGCCCCAGGCTGGGGCATTGGGTCAGGGCTTGTTATTTCTTACTTGGAATATTGATTATGCGATGGTGCTGATCTGCTCCCCAGTGTGCGAGGTGCTGTACAAACACGCCCTGAAGACACGCTCCCTGCCCCACAGAGCTCTGAATCAAAGAGAATCTTAGAAGGAAGAGCACCACCTGCTGATTTGGCTACGCCACTTCCTGGCAAAGTGCCAGGCCTGAGTTTGCTGGTGGGCAGAGGGGGCACCAAAGTGGGTAATCTACATTTTTCCTACTGCCAGTCCCCATGAAAGGTGCCAGGTTCCCAGGCAATCCCTGGCCAGGCAATTCGCTCTGGGGAGCTGAGGGAAGCAAAGCTGCAGAGAGTCATGCCCTAATCTCACCCCCTCTGCTCCTCTTCTTGGCCTTGTCTCTCTTTGATTGGGTTGTGTGTCTCAGGGCGAGGAGCCCAATTGATTGGTTCTGCTAATACCTGATAGGAAATGGCTGTTATCTAAATGCGATCCGTTTGTTCTCCTGCCCAGGGGAATCTCAAGATCCATGGCAGGCAGGTATGGAGGGCATCAGGGAGACAAACGGAGATCTCACCTTGATCACAAACCTTACTTAAGATGTGCTAACGGTGCCTAGGTTATTGGTTCTCCTTCCCCTCCCGACAGCTGGCAAGTGAGCGAGTGTGATGGGGAGGTGGGCTGTTCCTGGATGGTGCATTTCCATCTGGGTGCCCCTCTCCCATTCCCCGTGAGGGGTGCCAAAACCATCAAGCTGCAATTTGTTGAGTTCTTCTCTAGCTGGGTGGCTGGTTTCTCTCTCCAGGCTGC
This sequence comes from Malaclemys terrapin pileata, assembly GCF_027887155.1. Taxonomy (NCBI): domain Eukaryota; kingdom Metazoa; phylum Chordata; order Testudines; family Emydidae; genus Malaclemys; species Malaclemys terrapin. The sequence goes on along the minus strand of NC_071514.1, from coordinate 43,519,541 downwards.
TCCCCTGTCATTCCTGTCGCTCTTTCTCTGCCCTTTTCCAATGGAAAATATGGGCCAGATCCTCCACAGACGTAAATCGGCAGAGCTCCATTGACAGCACAGATTGCCACCAGCTGAGGATCAGGCCCAGTCAATGTATTTCCAATCCAGATATCCCAATGGAATGTACAGACACCCAGTGGAGCCTTAAACTTTCTAGGGCCGTATGGTCTCACGATTGTGTAATGACCCAGAGATCCATCTTCCCTCTGTGCCGTCATTGGCTTCCGAGCCATAACTAGGGTGACCAGACAGCAAGTGTGAAAAATCAGGACGGGGGTGGGGGGGGTAATAGGAGCCTATATAAGAAAAAGACCCAAAAATCGGGACTGTCCCTATAAAATCGGGACATCTGGTCACCCCAGCCATAACTCCTGAGTTACACAGGTGTAAATGGCCGGGGCCTGATTCCGATCTCACAGCCCTGTTAACCAGGGGTAAGTAATGAAGTGACGTCAGTGTAGAGAGCTGGCCATCCACAGGAGGTCAAACACTGCTCCTCTGCACTCCAGTGTAAATCTGCAGTAACTCCACTGCTGTCAGCCCAGCATAGCGCCATTGACATGAGTGGAGCTGTGCTGATTTACGCCAGCAGATGACTTGGCCCATTGCTACTTTCACAACGTGTTTGGAGGCAGCTGTGTGCGACTGCTGCATTTTCCATCTCAGTGATTAACATTTAGCTCTGGTCTCCATGCAGTGCGTGGCCTGGCTGGCTTTCTCAGTCACAACGGCCGGCCTTGCTTCCATTCCCAGGCCTCCAGCCTTTGCTTTCTCCATCTCTCCGTGACACCGGCTAGCCTTGCTTCCATCCCCAGGCTTCCAGCCTTTGCTTTCTCCATCTCTCCGTGACACCGGCTAGCCTTGCTTCCATCCCCAGGCTTCCAGCCTTTGCTTTCTCCATCTCTCCGGGACACCGGCCAGCCTTGCTTCCATCCCCAGGCCTCCAGCCTTTGCTTTCCTTTCCTTGGAGACCAGGTTCAGCCCCTTCAGCCCAGGAACATAGCCAGAAGAGCAGCAGGCGCATTCAATAGCTGGAATGTGGTTGATAGAAGATTTCATAAACATTAGCCAAGCCTTTGTCCTGTGCAGAGACACACGTCCAGCATGCACAGCATCTACTGCACCCACACACAGACAGAGATTCCTCAGCCACACACCTACCCTATTGTTGCCAGCACAGGGGCCCGAGGACAGCAACAATGGGGTTCGTTGCCCGGAGTGCTTCGCGCCAATAAACATACCGGGGTGGAGAAACAATCAAAGTTTATTTGAGATCTCAAAGTGGTGCAAGGAGACAGGCAAGTCTCAAATCAAGCATACCAGCAAAAACAGTTTTTCTCTTCTTTATACATTTTACAACTAAGCCCCCCCCTCCCCCTCTCTACCATCCCCCCCCCCACTCCCCCTCCCCTCTCTACCGAAGGCATGTTTATACATTTAAGCAACTAAATCATTCTAGGGCTATAAATCTAGCTTGTTAGTAACACTCCTCTAAACAGTTATTTGGTTCTGTTTACCCTTAGTTTATTACCCCTTCCCCAGCTAGAAACATGCAAACCTCATCAGTATCGTTTGGTACCTGGTATGAACAAGGTCGTAATTGCTAACTGGCTATTTACACATTCCAATTCCTGTCCTTGGTTGTTGAGGTCGATTAGAGTTAAACATGGAAGGACAGAGTTTAAACATGGAAGAACTCTGGCTCAGGCGGGCCTAGTACCCCAACACTATGATACACACACACACTCACAAGTGTACACATGGGATTACAAACTCACACATTACAGTACACAACACACCATATGGGCACCAAACACCTCAACAGCTTTAGATGCATGCATCAACACTTGTCACAGGCTGCAAAGGTGCAAGCAATGGGGTGTGTGTGTGGGGGGGGAAAATGTGAGATGAAGAGCCCAAATGGAGATACAAAAATAGCGCTTTAGGTCTCCTGGATTGAATTCAGTAACAAACAGGATCAGCCCATCCACATGATCCAATGCTGCTGATGGTAATACATTACAAGAATGAATGCAAAGTCCGACCAGGGGAGAGGGGCACCCCCTTAACAAGAAACATCTGAGTGCTACCACACATCATGGATACCCCACACACACATATAGCCTGGGCAATACACTATATTTACACACTGTTTATCTACCCCTTCTGCGCGCGCACACACACACACACACACACACACACACACACGAAGAAATGCATTGTATGTATTCACATGCACACACACAATTTGGGCAATACACTATAATTGCACACACTCTTTATACTCCCCTTTTACACCCTACACCATGAACAAATATACCATACTAACATGCACATTTTGACACAGACAGACAGAGAATGCACACATCCCCACAGACATACTGTGATTATGTATCTTTCACTCTTTAAACAGTAAAACACCCCCCCTTTGTCACCCCCACCGCAGTACAAGCACACCCGCACCTCACACTACAGCTGATGCCCACAGCCCATGACTATGCACCCCCTCCCGCTGAAGCTTCCAGGGAAAGCCAGCCCACGCGCTGCCACATGCCTGCACTCACACCCCAGGACAGGCACACGCGCAGCATGCGGCCTGCCCCCCGCCAGTCAATACAGCTTGTTACAGCAGGGGAGAAAAGGGAAAGCAAGCCAAGTCTTTAATTCCCTTCTCGGGAGGCTGGAGACGGATCAGGGTATTGACAAGGTGGTTGACTGAGTGCTGGGCAGTGGCCTATCTGCAGTATCTGTGCAGTCTTTTTGCCCATCCAGGGCCCCTTCCTATTCAACTACATAGAATGTAAATCCAGCACAAAATCCTTCCTGTCCGGCCTCTCCAGAGATCCAGTAAGAAGGCCATGCATCCTCCACCCGGCCACCTCTGTCACTCACCATCCATCCACTGGGCTTGCTGCCCCATCGGCCCCTCCCCTGGTGAGAAGAACCCCTGCCTCGTGGACAGTCCCAATGGCTATGAGCAAGGGGAAGAGGGACCTTCTGATACTGTCTGATGTTGCAGACTTGCTCCTAATGGAGTTGTTATGTCAGGAGTCACCAGGTGGCGCTGTTACACATAATTTTACCAGCTCTTTTTCTTAGCATGAGAGAATGGTTCAGTCATGGAAGAAATACTGTAATACTGTGTAGCTAGCTTTGTGGTGGATAAGCTTATTGGGGGGAGCTGTGGCAAGCAGCTGGGGAGTTTGCATTTTGCCTTGATCTCTAACCAGGGTCAGTTCTTAGGGAAGAGTTGCTCCCTGGAACCTAGGCTTTGGGGTTTGGGCTGCAATTGCTGAGAGAGGAAATCCGTGTGTTGTTTGTGACCACCTCTGTTCCAGGATTGGTGTGTGTGTGTGTGTGTGTGTATATATTAGTGCAAATAAATTGCACTACGAATATACCCAGACTCTGTGTCACTGATTCCTCCTCCAGTGGGATGTTGACCTGCAAGGCTGTGATATCTGCTACTGCTGGATAGAGGGGCGAAAGGGATATGGGGCAAAGTCTGAACTCGGAGTGAGATTTATTAGTGAGAAAAACAGAATGAAGAGACCCAAGGGAAGAGAGGGCAATAGGCCCATTCTTGAGCAATAGGCCCTGGAAGAGACTCTGCCTCTCTTTGGTTTTTATATAAGCTTTGTTCATTTCCAGACACACAGATGCTGACTACACTGCAGAGACACACAGCTGAAAGCTGATGGATTGTCATAGGCTCCTTGTTGAAATATGCTGTTTCCGTGAAACCAAAACATTTCATGGAGATGTCTGGGTCTTGGTGAAGTTTTGGCTGGGAAGGTTTCTGAGGTCCGGAGCTCCCTGCTCCGTTCTGACAAGAGACAAAAATCAGCAACCTGACTTTTATGAGCAAGAAGTGGACATTCCATCATTATTCCGTCTTGACGCAATTCATTTGCAAGGTTTCGTTTTCATTCCAATGTGGAACAAAAACATTTCAAATTCAAAACCTCAAAAGTTGTTGCAAAACAGAGTTGTCCGCTGGCCAGCTTTCATTGTAAGCTCTTCAGACTGGGCTTGGCTTTTGTTCTTTGTGTGTACGGCACCAGCTCAATGAGTTCTATCCCTGTCTCTGGCCCACAGGGACTATTACAGCGCTAATAATAATAATGATCACAGGGGTTGCTGGTCCAGACTGAGGAGCATTGACATTGCGGTATGGGGACCCAAGCCTGGGATCATGCAATCAGGGCTGTGGCTTAGGGTCGAGGGACATTGGCAGAGCTGTTTGTGGGACTCTAAGACTGGAATAGTAGGGGAAGTTGCACGTCAGGTTTGAGATCGGGAAGCGTTCCACTCTGAAGATCATGAGTAGTGTTTACATACCATATTCATACAACATGCAGCTGTACTGCAAGTGGTGCCTTGGCTGGGGCTCATGTTACAAGAGTTATATGTTTGCTTAACTTATTTTTCTAAACTGGCATTTCCCTACACCGCATTCAGTGTCCCCAGTGTAAATCCCACTGCAACCAGAGTGGGGATCTCCCCTTGTATTTGGTTATTAAAGGGAAAGAAGTGTAACCAGTGAGAATACTTGTCCCTGCTGAGGTTCTGTCTTTGCTTGTAGCACCTTGCACAACATGTGCAACTACATTTGGAAAGTGCAGCATTTAAAGTTTTGAGTTTCTTGGCGGTTTGGGGAAAACGATCCATTTCAAGGTCAGCCTTGGAAGTGTTACCTGCTAGTGAGAGTTTTTGAGTGAAGTCTCCAATCCTCGAAAGGTTCCATTTTAAAATTTGGATTTACAAAATTGGTGTTTGCCAGCTGCCTCAAAAGGTGCGGAAATTGGAGCGGTCAGCTCTTTCATTACAACCCCCATTTCCTGAAATCCTAGGCACTGCAGGGGAATCGTCACCACAAATAGTCCTGACAGAATTTCCCAGCAAAGTTTGCTGAACCACGCCTGGCCTCAGAGCCTGGTCAGTTGCACTTCCCTGTTGCTCTTATTTGTATTACAAGAAGCATCCTAGCAGCCCCAACCAAGAGGAGGCCGCCATTGTGCAAGGCGCTGTACAGACAGGTGGTAAGAGACAGGTCCTGCTTTGGACAGCATCAACACATCACCCTGAAACTTACTATAGTAGCGCCTGGCGTGCCCACTCGAAATCAGTCCTGTCGGGCTGAATTCTTTAGAGCCACCTATTAAGAGACTGTCCCTGGCACAAAGAGCTCCCAAGATAGACTGGGTGGGAAGGAAACAGAGAGTAAATGACTTGTCCGACATCACAAAGCGGGTCAGTGGCAGAGGCAGAACAGCTGTGCCAGTGCTCCAGCCACCAGCCCGTGCTGCCTCTCACTGACCAAAGCCATCCGGTTCTCCTGCCCTGGCCCCATGCTGTTGGGGGGCCCCCCGCCAACACTCTATTCATAGTACCCAAGGCTCTAGCTCAGCTGGCTGGTGGGCAGGAAGGCAGACCCATGGCTCCACTCTGCTCCCTTTGGGAAGGCTAGCAGTGCTGTCTGGATCCCGGCTCTTGGGGCGTTCTGTCTCCCGACCAAATACCATCAGGCAATGAGAATATTGTCAGCTGCAAGCAATGGGCATGCCCTGGTCCAGGCAGTGTTGTGGTCTATTGATTAGAACAGGGGCCTAGGAAAGTATGTCCCTCACTCTGTGGGTGTGGAGTATGGTCTAGCTATCAAAGCAGGAATGTGGATCTGATCTTCCACTTAGACAGGAGTAAAGCAGGAGACATTATGCTGAAGTCAGTGGGGTTACCGCAGTCTAAGGCTGGGGTCAGGGAGCAGAGAACCCAGCTCTGGGAGTCAGGACTCCTGGTGGGGCAGTTTATTCCTGGCTGTGGCAGGAAGTGCGGTTTGGCTGTTTGAACCAGACACTGGGAATCAGGAAGCCACAGTGCTATCCTTATCTCCATTATGAGCCCATTGTATGGACCTTTAGCGTTCTGTGCCTCAGTTTTCCCATATCCTGGGTAGTGTGGTAGTGCTTAGAGAGCCCAGCTTGGCCAGAGCCCCATTGTGCTTGGTGCTATCCAGACATTAGAGGGATAATGCTCCCCTAGCTCAGAGGCTGCTGAGGGGGAGTTCAGTGTGAGCAGGAGTGAGGGTGGAACTTTAGCCTGGCCTCTGCCTCCTGGCCTCACACCCACCATCCCAGCTGAAAGCCAATGAGCTTGGTGGGATCTGGAAAGGCTATGAAGTCTCCCGGACCAGCTGTGTTCCTTGTAGGCCCCTGTCCCTGGGTAAAGCTGCTCCCCAGGGTAGAAGCTGCTGGGGTATCTGAGCACCAATCTTTTCTCCCTGGCCGCCTGTCCCTGGCGTGATGGCTGTGTGTGAAATCTCTATAGCGGGGTAAATAACTGTATTCCAAGTGAGATGTAGTTATTAACCACGACTCAGCTGGTGCCAGCGACACCTCCAGCGCATCCCAAGGGGACCCAGGAAATAAATTACCCACTTACGGGATGTAATTGGTGAGGGATTAAAAATCAATAGGAAGGAGAGTGCGAGCAAGCCGCCTGCGCCTGGCCACAACGCATTGCTCAGTGAAGGAGAAATCCCACGTAGGTAGGCGATCGCTCCTCCCCAGCCCTGAATGTCCAGCATCCCCCACCTACTCCATCCCCTTGCTGTCTCCAGACCTCCTTGTGTGGGTCTTTAATGAAAGGGTCCATGACCTCTCCTGAATATACTGTGATGACAACCAGCTGGCAAAGAACTCCGCCTGACCACACCATGTGCCAGATCTGACCCTTGGGCTGCGCAATCCCAGAGGCTGCTGTGCACTCCCGGCCGTGACTGCTGAGTCCAGACTGGGGTTTAAGTAGACTAGGTGGTAGAGGCTGTGAGTCAGTCTGGGAACTCAGGAGAACTACGTGGTCTGTCTGTGTTCAGCACAGCTGCCTCGGTATTGTATTCATTAGTTGAGCCCTGTCTCTTCTCTGCCATTGCGCTGGAGTACCAGGAAATAAGCTGCTGGCCCCTCTAAGCTGGTGTCCCATGACTGGCCATAGTGGAGCAGAGCATTTGGCCATCACATCCAGTATCCAATCCCACCAGGCACATCAGTTCAGCCTGTCTCCAATACCTGCTGCTTCAGAAGACGTCTACATTTAAAAACCCCACCAGCCAATTGTGTGCTCTGCACATGGAGGGTAAATTCCTTGCTGACACATGGGCAGGCCAGCTGCTGCCCTTAAGCATGAGAATGGATTTCCTCTATCTGCCACACGTAATTAGACATGTGGTTCATTGGTGGCAGACACCAAGACCCTGTCTAGGAATGCAGGGCTTTTCTGCGGGATCACCCTAGGATGAGGCTTGAAAACTCTGCAATAGTCTGGGTCATGCTGGGCAGTGCCAGCGGGTAGCTCCAGTCAGAAAATCAAGGGGAAGGAGTGTGTCTGTTTGTGCCAAAGGGGACGAGGGACCTGGACCGAGGAGGTCCTGCAGGGAAAGCAGGGAGGAAGATTGGGCTGAGGGGACAACATGTTGCCTCCGGGGAGGTGTAGTCCAGCCCGGGGGCATGAGGCAGCTGAACAGCAATGCCCATGGGGCACTGCACCAGCATTTCCAATGGAAATATTTGGGGGTTTCCACAAACCAACCACACCTCCCCACGGGAGACAGGCACTTCCCACGGAAAAGCTCAATTTTTTGTTGAAAACTGGTTTTGATGGAAAACTTTTGACCAGCCCTAATCACAATATGTAACATGCATGTGCCTAGATTGGCATCCTACCCCTCTCGGGGCAGGCTGATAGCGGCCTGTTCTGGATCTGTGAGCTGGGTCATTGGTGTAAGGGGCACCCTGCTGTGGCTGGGTGGATGTGCTCATCTGTCTCAGAGGGACAGCCGATTGCTGGGCTTACACTTCTCTGATGGGGTCGACGTCCAGGAGTAGCCATCTGTCAGGAAGGGCATTATACTCACCCTTCATTGAGCTACAGCCACACGTCAGGGGTGGAACGATGTGGTCTGTGTTTCTGTGGGGGGTGTTATAGGGTTGTACTCACATATGTCCAGGACAGGGAAGGTGTCAAGGTTGAATCCCCATTCTGTCACTCTGAGTGCAGAAGGTGGGGGCCCGCAAGGATTGTAAAAATTAATACTGGCCCCTCCAGGTTTGTATTAAACTCCCAAGGTTACAGCTTTTCTCTGACCTTGGCTTGGTAAACGCTGCCACCACCCAAATGCAAAAAAACCCCTTTGAATCCAGGAAGGAGCACTTGGGAATGCCTCCCTGTGGGGTACTCTCAAGCCCTTTCACCCCCCTTCAGGGAAGAGCTGAGAAAGAAAACAAAGGAAATTAGTTATGGCTACCAGCTAATCAAACAACATTCACAAACCTCTTAGGACACCAAAAATCCAATCCTGTTCTTAAAAAAAGTAAATTTTATTAGAAACAAAAAGGAAGAAAATACATCTGGAACTTAGGTTTTGCTGGATTTTAAAAGAGCGATTCCAAAAATTAAGCACCCAAACTAGCTTTCTTGGGGGTTCAGCTTATAGGTTACAAGCAAACAAAAGCATCTGGGGTTAGCACAGAGGAGATCCACAACCCGAAATAAACCTGATAGTATCTATTTAAACATTTCCTGCCTTCTAATGATTCCTTCTAGGTATGGATGATAATTTTTCCTACCTGGTTCAAGCCTTACACAGCATTCCTGCTCCTAGCATTGCTGCTCCATATCTCCTTCTCCAGAGAACAACAGACAGAGACAAAGAGAAGTTTTTTCCCCCCATTTTAAAAAGTTCTAGGCTTCCCATTGGCTCTTTTGGTCAGGTGCCCACTCCCTTTCCTTTACCTGGGGAACTTTGTTAACCCTTTACAGGTAAAGTAAGCAGAGAACAGCCACCAAGAGGGATTTTACAGCTAACTGGCTGGCTGGGTGTTCATAAAAGGGAGCTCCCCCAACACTTCATTTATCACAACGCCCCCCAAATCACAGATGGTGTTGGCCAGCCTGGTTCAGGTCGGGTCCACACTGGCTGGGATTTCTTCCTGGAGGTTTAGGAAACAGAGTTAATAAGATATATGCACCTCTAATTTTACTAATAATTACCTGAAGAACTAAGCAGTACTTTTTACATTTCAAGGACTACAATGACTTAGAATTCAGGGACATTTTTACCCAGCTGATTCTGGGAAACCTTCCCAGGAAAGTGCATCAGCCAATTTGTTAGAGGCTCCTGAAATGTGTTGTATTTTAAAATCAAAGTCTTGGAGAGCTAAACTCCACCGAAGAAGTTTTTTGTTAGTTTCTTTTACTTTGTAAAGCCACTTCAGTGCAGCATGGTCAGTCTGCAGGTGGAACCGCCGTCCCCAAATGTATGGGCGTAGCTTCTCCAGAGCATACAAAAAGGCGTAACATTCTTTTTTTTGAGACTGACCAGTGGCTTTCCTCCTCAGAAAGTTTTTTGCTGAGAAACAAGACAGGATGGAATTGTTGATCTGGTCCTTCCTGCATTAAAACTGCTCCCACACCATGCTCGGACTCATCTGTGGTTACAACAAATGGTTGGTTGAAGTCCGGGGCCCTCAGTACAGGGTCAGAAGTAAGGGCCGCCTTAAGCTGGTTAAAGGCTTTCTGACACTTCTCAGTTCACTGAATTGCATTTGGTTGGTTTTTTTCCTGGTTAGGTCAGTCAGTGGGGAGGCAATTTGGCTGTAGTTTGGTACAAATCGTCGGTAATACCTGCCCAAGCCCAAGAAGAATTGAACCTGCTTCTTTGACTTAGGGACAGGCCAATTTTGGATAGCATTTACCTTAGCCTGTAGGGGGTTGATAGTACCTTGACCCACCTGGTGTCCAAGGTACGTTACCCTTTTTAGGCCTATTTGACACTTTTTGGCCTTAATGGTTAATCCTGCCTCCTTTATGCGCTGGAAGACAGCTTGGAGGTGTTCCAGGTTTTCTGCCCATGAATCTGAAAATATGGCCACATCGTCGAGGCAGGCAACTGCAAATTCCCCAACTCCAGCCAGAAGGTTATCTACCAATCTCCGGAAGGTGGCGGGTGCATTTCACAGTCCGAAAGGAAGCACATTAAATGCATACAGCCCTACATGGGTGATGAAGGCTGATCTTTCCTCGGCTGGGTCATCTAGTGGCACATGCCAGTACCCCTTAGTTAAGTCTAAGGTGGAGATGAACTGGGCACGTCCCAGTTTCTCCAATAGCTCATCTGTGTGTGGCATTGGATAGTTTTCTGGGCAAGTTACAGAATTTAGTTTACGGTAGCCCACACAAAAGCGGATTTCCCCATCTGGTTTGGGAACCAGAACCTCTGGAGAGGCCCATGCACTCTCAGAGTGGCGGATTACACCCATCTGTAACGTGTCCTTGATCTCCCTTTCTATTGTGGTTTTGGCTTGAGGAGCCATCCAATAGGGTTGGGCTCTAATTGGGCAAGAATTACCTGTGTCAATGGAGTGGTACACCCGTTCTGTCCCTCCTGGGGTGGCTGAAAACATTGGCGCGAAGCTGGTGCACAGCTCCTGGATTTGCTGTCGTTGCTTACGCCCAAGGGTCATGGAAAGGCTCACCTCTTCCACGCCACCGTTGCTTTTTCCATCATAATAGACTCCTAATTACCGCTATGAGGTAATTAACAGCTCCCAGGTGCTCCCCTCCCATGACACTTCGATTTATTGGCCTGGAGTGCTTTCAGGACCATGACTTGGTCACCTACTCCAAAGGAATGCTCTCTGGCATGTTTATCATACCAGGCCTTTTGCTCTTGTTGAGCATCCTGTAGGTTTTCTCGAGCAAGGGCGAGAGAGTTTTTGAGGATGTTTTGCAGGTTGGTTACAAAGTCCAAAATGTTTGTTCCTGGAGAAGATATAAACCCCTCCCATTGCTGCTTTACCAACTGTAATGGCCCCTTAACTTCGTGGCCATAAACGAGTTCAAAAGGTGAAAATCCCAAACTGGGATGTGGTACAGAGCAACTGCTGCAACACTAGATCCCAGTCATTGGAGTGCTCATTCATGAATTTACATATCATGGCTCCCAAAGTCTCATTAAACTTTTCCACTAGGCCATTTGTTTGATAGTGGTAAGGGGTGGCAACCAAGTGGTTTACCCCAGGAGCTTCCCAAAGACATTTCATGGTCCCTGCCAGGAAGTTAGTTCCCATATCTGTCAGGATGTGAGAGGGCCAACCTACCCTGGCAAAAATGTCTGTCAGTGCCTGGCTCATTCTTTTAGCCCTGGTGTCGCTTAGAGCTACTGTTTCCGGCCATCAGGTGGCAAAATCCATGAAAGTCAGTATGTACAGCTTTCCTCTGGGTGTCTTCTTAGGGAAAGGTCCTAGAATATCCACAGCTACTCGCTGAAATGGGACCTCAATGATGGGGAGTAGCTGGAGAGGGGTCTTGACCTGATCTTGGGGCTATTTAGGATGGAAGAATCCCATGCACTGCTACAGACTAGGGACCGAATGGCTAGGTAGCAGTTCTGCAGAAAAAGACCTAGGGGTCACAGTGGACGAGAAGCTGGATATGAGTCAACAGTGTGCTCTTGTTGCCAAGAAGGCTAACGGCATTTGGGCCTGTATAAGTAGGGGCATTGCTAGCAGATCGAGGAACGTGATCGTTCCCCTTTATTCGGCATTGGTGAGGCCTCATCTGGAATACTGTGTCCAGTTTTGGGCCCCACACTACAAGAAGGATGTGGAAAAATTGGAAAGAGTCCAGCGGAGGGCAACAAAAATGATTAGGGGTCTGGAACACATGACTTATGAGGAGAGGCTGAGGGAACTGGGATTGTTTAGTCTCCAGAAGAGAAGAATGAGGGGGGATTTAACAGCAGCCTTCAACTACCTGAAGGGGGGTTCCAAAGAGAATTGAGCTCGGCTGTTCTCAGTGGTGGCAGATGACAACAAGGAGCAATGGTCTCAAGTTGCAGTGGGAGAGGTCCAGGTTGGATATTAGGGAACGCTATTTCACTAGGAGGGTGGTGAAACACTGGAATGCGTTACCTAGGGAGGTGGTGGAGTCTCCTTCCTTGGAGGTTTTTAAGGCCCGGCTTGACAAAGCCCTGGCTGGGATGATTTAATTGGGAATTGGTCCTGCTTTGAGCAGGGGGTTGGACTAGATGACCTCTTGAGGTCCCTTCCAACCCTGATATTCTATGATTCTATCCCACCCTCTGGCCCACCTCAAAAGACTGGACATAGGTAGAAATATCCTTGCCCATTCCTTCCCAGTGGAATGACTTCCCCAAATGGTCCTTGGTCCTGTTCACCCCAGCATGGCCACTAGGGTGATTATGGACTAAGCTCAAGAGCTTTTCCCTATACTTAGTTGGAACTACCAACTGTCTCTGAGGATGCCAGTCCTCCTTGTGCCCACCAGAAAGAGTCTCTTTGTATAAGAGTCCTCCTTCTATTACAAACCTGAACCTGTTAGAAGAGCTGATAGGTGGTCGGTCGCTCCGTGCCACCATCCAAGCTCCCTTGAGTCTCTCATCTGCTTCCTGCGCTGCCTGGAACTGTTCCCTTGATGCTGGAGACATTAGTTCCTTGATGGGTTGTGGACTTGGGCTTGGTCCCACTGGAAGCGAAGCAGGTGACAGGGTTGTTTCCGTTGACTGTGAACCGCTCTCTGCTAGTGCACTAGGTGGTATTTCAGCCTCCAGTTGAGCCTCTTGCGCCGGTCTAGCTGCAGGTTCAGGCTCTATGGCGCCCTTTGGTGCTGGCTTCCCTGTCTCTGGTGGGGTTGCAAGCATGGGCTCTGGTGCTGGCTGCTCCGCCAGTTCCGATTCTTGGGCTGGTTCTGGCTGGGTCCCAGGAACTGGATCTACAACTGCTGCCATAGACTCTGGTCTGGAGTCTCGTTCCACCACCTCTGGCTGGGTTCCTGTAGGAGGCTCAGGAATGGAGTTAGGTGTGGAGGCCTGTTTAGTCTGGCTGCGGGTGACCATCCCCACCCTTTTTGTTAGCCTCACATGATTGGCTAAGTCTTCTCCCAGCAGCATGGGAATGGGATAATCCTCATAGACTGCAAAAGTCCATAGCCCTGACCAGCCCTTGTACTGGACAGGCAACTTGGCTGTAGGCAAGTTAAAAGAGTTGGCCTTAAAGGATTGCACCATCACTTGGGCCTCTGGGTTGATGAATTTGGAGTCCACCAGGGATTGGTGGATAGCTGACACCTGTGCTCCAATGTCTCTCCATGCAGTAATCTTCCTCCCGCCCACACTCACGGTTTCCCTTCGCTCTGGGGGTATTTGTGAGGCATCTGAGCCTGAAGGCTCTTGGTGGGACTCCAGGGTGATGAGGTGTAGTCGGCTGGTGCTCTTGGGGGAGTTGGCCTTCGCATGCCCCAGCTCATTACATTTAAAGCATTGCCCAACTGACTGTGGGCTGGAGCGAGGTGGGTGGTTGGAGAGTGTGGTAGTGGGACAAGAGGGCATCTGGGGTTTCCCTGGCTGTGTGGAGGGCTCCTCCTTGTGAGGTGGGGCTTTGGGCTGACCCCGATGATGGGGTGTCGCCTCGGGTTGCCTCTTCTGGTATTCACACCAACTGCTACTAGCTTTCTTCTTCTCCACCATCTCCACCCATTTGGTTTTGATCTCCCCCGCCCCTATTACAGTTTTGGGCTTTCCATCTAGGATGTACCTTTCTATTTCCTCAGGAACACCCTCTAAGAACTGCTCCATTTGCATTAGGAGAGACAGATCTTCCAGAGATTTAACACTTGCTCCTGATATCCAGGCATCCCAATTTTTTACAATGTGGTAGGCGTGTCGCAAAAATGCCACATCTGGTTTCTACCTTAAGGCTCTGAACCACCAACGGGCATGCTCGGGTGTTAGCCCCATTCTAATTCTGGCCTTTTGTTTAAAAAGGTCTTACTTGTTCATGTGTTCTTTAGGCATTTCAGCTGCCACCTCTGCTAAGGGTCCACTGAGTTGTGGCCTCAGCTCCACCATACTTTCCTCTTCCAACCCTAATATTCTGTGGTTCTTTATACTGGTCTATAGGGGTGTTGTACCCAAGGCAGGCCCTTTTGAAATTTTCTAAGAAGGCCTTTGTACCTTGTATGTGGGGAATTTCTTGGAATGGGGAGCAGTACCTGGAGAAGGACTGTTAGGGTTACCTGGTGGACCCAGCTTAGCCCTTTCCAGCTCTAAGCACTTCAGCTCTAATTCCACCTCCAAACGCTTCGCCTGCATTTCCGCCTCCCAGCGCTTCGCCTCTCTTTCTGTTTCCGCCTCCAAGCGCTTCGCCTGTCTCCTCTCCTCTCCTTCCAACTCCAAGCGCTTCGCCTCTCTTTTGTCCTCCACTTCCAAGCACATCATCTGTAGGAAGAAATCCCTATCTTCCGCAGTCAGAACTCGGTCTGGGTTAAGGGCATCCCTCCAGCTTGGCACCTGGATCTTGGTCAGGGGAGAGCTGACCCTTCCCTCCTGGGAAGTTCCCAGTCCCCCATCCCCTCCCTTCATTTCTGTCATGGAGCTGAATGTCTGGGCTTGATTTGGGTCTGTCTTCTCCATGGCGTTCTGCTTTGGGAAGACTGGTTGCTCTAGGGTTTCCATGCCCGACCTCAACCTCATGCACAGGCTGCCCTACTCTAGCCTAACTATTTCGTTGCCACGAAGCTAGAAAATAAAATAAAAATAAACTGCTTGTTGGACTCCCTGGCTTTGCAGACTAATCCTTTGGCGTGCTTGTTCCCCCTCAGGCAGCAAAGAAAAAAGAAAAGAAACTCCCTGGCTTTCAAGGAGCCAAAAGGAAAAATGTGTCCTTTTAAAATCCTGAGGACTGTGCTTCTGGTTCAAAATGATCCCACCGCTCTGCCACCATGTCAAGGTTGAATCCCCACTCTGTCACTTCGAGTGCAGAAGGTGGGGGCCCACAAGGATTATAAAATTAATACTTGCCCCTCCAGGCTTGTATTAAACTTCCAAGGTTACAGCTTTTCTCTGACCTTGGCTTGGTAAACGCTGCCACCACGAAAATGCAAAAAAACCACCTTTGAACCCAGGAAGGTGCACTTGGGAGTGCCTCCCTGTGGGGTACCCTCAAGCCCTTTCACCCCCCTCCGGGGAAGAGCTGAGAAAGTAAACAAAGGAAATTAGCTGTGGCTACCAGCTATTCAAACAACATTTATAAACCTCTTAGGACACCAAAAATCCAATCCTGTTCTTAAAAAAGGTAAATGTTATTAGAAACATGCCTGTCCCTTCTCTGCACCCCACTCACAGTTGTTGTCCTTGGTCGTGGCAGACCCAGAGTTCAGAGTGCATCAGCAGAGTTCACCTCCCACCCTGGATGGAGGGGTAAGAAGGCACCTTACTCACACCACTTCCCAGGCACTCACTTGCCGCTCCTCTCCATAAGCTGCCCAGTCACCTAGCCTCTCTACAGGGCACTGCTCCAGTCCTCTCCACCAGCCACCCTACCAGCCAATCACAGAGCCACTGGGTTGTTTTCAGGTCACACCACTTAACACTGTCAGCTGTTAGTGGGGTAGCCTTTTACAGTGAAGACACTATCCCAAAGCAGGTCTAAGACTCAGACTTGCAGTATGTAACAAGACTTATTTGAGTTTAAATTAGCTCTGTTACTACACAGTACAGAGAGAAAGGATGAAATGATGCCTAGAACCCACAGGCAGGGCATAACCCCCAAGTACACATCCCACCCCCAACTCTCAACTCATTGGGCTTTGGAACCCATGTCCCCTGCTTAGCAAGTGCTATTCAGTTGAGGTTGAGTCCCTCAATCAGGACATGCCAAGCACAGTTCTGCTACCCTCGATTCACACAACAAGGATAACAACCCTTTATTACTCCTGCCCCAATAACAAGGAGACTGGAGGTCCAACACCAGCCAAAAGTGACCATTTGGGCAAGCAATCCCATCATGCTGAGCCCCTAGGCAGGGTGGGTGTATCCATGCAAACAAGATAAGCTCCTGAAGTCCTCTTCCACTGTCTCTGGGCACCACGCCACCCATGACGAGCGTCCTGGGGCAGGCCACGCCTCCCTGCTCATAGCCCCAATGGGAGGCATGGGACTGGCTTTTCCCCCGAAGCAACCCCTTCACTTCCAGCCCAGCCCTTGGAAGGACGCAGTGTCCAGGCCTAACTCCTGAGCTGTGCGTTCCGAAAGGCAATGCTGCAGCTGCAGCCCTGTGGGTTTCTGTGTTGATTATAAAATCACTGTTCAAAGGCGACTTCCCCGTGCTCCTCTGAATGGTGATCTTCAGGAATCTGGCTAATAGCCCTGATCAATCTCTCTATGGCATTTATCTGGCCCCCATCACCATGGTATCCGAGCACCTCCCAGTTGTTAATATATTTACCCTCACAGCATCCCTGTGCGGTAGGACAGTGCTACTATCCCCATTATACAGTTTGGGAACAGGTACAGAGAGACTAATGGACTTGGCCAAGGTCCCACAGGAACTACGTGGCAGAGTTGAGCATTGAATCCAGTTCTCCCAAGTCCTAGGCTAGCACCCTAGCCAATAACTAGGGTCTTGTCTGGATTAAGGTAGGGTGTGAATTTAAAGAAGAATACATGCCCTCTCTCATTCCAGAATATGTATTCCTTTTTCCAAATTAGCTTAATCCACTTTGGAAGTGGGTTGAACCAGAAAGCACACCAGGAGTTATTCCAAAGTAAGTAATTCCTCTTTAAATTCACACTCTACCTAAATCCAGAATAACTCTCTTGTATAGATGAGCCCACACAGGGCCCAGACAGCAATCCTAGGGATCCGAGGACAGACGGAGGAGTAAAACCTAGAGAGTGAAGCTGAGGCATGGAGCTGTCAGCAAAATTTACACCAAGCTGAATCCTACAGCTCAATAGAAGCCCAGCTTTTATCGAGATGGTTTATGTTTAACTAGACAATATATGAGCCCTGTTCCCTTAACTAATTTTCCTGGTGCCATAACTGACAAAGCATTAATCGTCCCCTGCCATTATTTATTTATTTTCTCCGGCCATGCTGTGACAGGACACCTTATTTTCTTCGTCAAATGCCATTAGCCTCGGCACAGGCATACAGGCTGCAGAAGACAGATGCTGGTAATAATCATGAAATTCTCATTATTTACCATCACTTCCATCGTGTTTCAGTTATTTATGTCCCGTGGGCACAGCCAGAGACTGTGGGTTATTCTGATAGTCAATCATAAAAATGCATTTGTTGTTAATAGTCGCTCTGTCTCTCTTCGTTTCGCCGGCTCACCCTCCTCTGCCCCCCAGACACATTCCGCCTCGCCCCGCATGCTCTGCCTCTGGTTTGTGGGAACGAGTGTGGTCATGTGGATTGGGAAGGGATAAAGTACCAGAGAAAGACAGGCCCCAGGCCAGGTTCCCCAGTGTTCTGAGATCTACCAGCTCTCCTCTTCCTGACCCACAGCTCCCTGTGGCTCCTGATCCTGGGCTCCCACACGCAGCCCTGGCAGTGCACCTCTGTCCTGCTACTTCCCCAGCTGTTCCAGCCTTGGGCTCCATGCAGCTCTGCTGATGCCTCTCAGTCCTGATCTGCAGCCAAACCTGCTATTCCAGCCCTGAATTCCCACCCCCCCAGCTCTGCTGGTGCCCCTCAATCCCAGCCTACAGCCACCTCTGCTGCTCCCGTCAGGGGACCCAGCCAGGCTGCACCATTTCGGAGCACTTCAGATTGCTCCCTGCTGGGGCCCTTTTGTGATCACTAGGATCAGACCAACAATCTGATTTTCACTGTGGCCCAAGGCACAAACCCCAGGTCTCCCTAGGTGACCACGAAACACTCCATGGTCTCCTCTGCTTTAAAGTGGAATTGAATTCAGGGATGGCTCATTGGCCTTGGAGCTTCAGCAAAGCTGATGCAGTCCTCACACCACCATGCACATTGTCCTTGCCAACGTTCCCGGTCCCCTTAGAGCAGGGGTAGGCAACCTATGGCATGCATGCCAAAGGCGGCACGCAAGCTGATTTTCAATGGCACTCACACTGCCCGGGTCCTGGCCACCAGTCTGGGGGGCTCTGCATTTTAATTTAATTTTAAATGAAGCTTCTTAAACATTTTAAAAACCTTATTTATTTTATATATAACAATAGTTTAGTTATATATTATAGTCTTAGAGAAAGAGACCTTCTAAAAACGTTAAAATGTATTACTGGCACGCAAAACCTTAAATTAGAGTGAATAAATGAAGACTCGGCACAGCACTTCTGAAAGGTTGCCAACCCCTGCCCTAGAGGAAGGGTAGGGGTGAGGGATTCACTTCCACGGGCCGTGCACAGGATGGCCTCTCCACTGCAACTGCCGACAGATACTAACTAGGGACAACTGTGTTGGCTTTTGCCCCATGGGGTACCTCCCTTGCAGGAAAGGCACTGCGACCCATTTCCATGGAGGCCTTTAGGGTGGGTTGAAATGTGGATTCTCCAGGCTGCAGGAAATTGCGACATTTACAAATTTCCCTTTGTCCCGAATTGGAATGAAAAGTTGAAATTTTAAAAATTTCCTGGGAAACAACATTTCTGAAAAATTCTGCTTCAGGAACCTCAAAACCACCTTTTTGCATGCCTCATTTTGACTTTATCCTTTCGGCAGGGATGCCAGAACAGAGTGGGCCAGGGGACCATGGTCCCATCACTTTTTACCAGCCATAAGGGCAAGCAACGGGGGGGTAGCGGGTAGAGAGGAGCAAATGGGGGGTGAGGCCTTGGGGGAAGGGACAGTGTGGGGGCAGGGCCTCAGGGGAAGGGGCAGCACATGGGGCGGGGCCAAGCTTTGGGCACCATAGCTGTTAGTCTCTAGCACTATATGGACCCACCGGTTTGATTGCAATTAAGATGCCAGAAATATATTTCCATTCACAATGAAATCAGCACTAGGAAAAGGTTGGCTCTTTTATTTGAATCCATTTTGTAAGGGATTATTTGCAGTTATGCATGTCTTGATCATGCTAATGATATCTCCTGTGTCAGGACATAAGGGATTCACTGGGGCATTAGGAAGAATTCACCCCAGTATTGCTGGTGGAAAATAGTGCAACTGAGCATTTGCCCACCAGAAAATGCCATTTCATCAAAATCGAAACTTTCACAGAGAATTTGTCAATTTTGATTAAATTTAATTTAGAAAAAAATCAAAATAAAGCTTTTCGACAATGTCAAAATGGGATGTTTTGACATAGACTGTTTTCCCTTTTTTTTTAAATGACTATTTTGTTTTTTCTAATATAAAATAAAATAATTTCATGTTGAAATTTCTTTTATATTATATTTTTTAAATGTTAAAAGTTGAGATAGAAACAAAATGTTTTATTTTATCTGCATGAAAAACTTTAATGGATCCAAAATGATTTTTTAAATTTCATTGTCAGGAAATTTTGAAATTTGACAGCTCGTTCTGATTCAGAACAAAACCAAGTTTTAAAATCATGGCATTTCCCATGCATAACAAAACATAATTTTTAAAAGGGCTTCAACGGTGATCCCAGCAATTACAGGCCTGTAAGCCTGACTTCGGTACCGGGCAAACTGGTTGAAACTATAATAACGAACAATATTGTCAGACATATAGATGAACATAATTTGTTGAGGAAGAGTCAACATGGTTTTAGTAAAGGGAAATCATGCCTCACCAATCTACTAGAATACTTTGAGGGGGTCAACAAGCATGTGGACCAAGGGGATCCAGTGGATATAGTGTACTTAGATTTTCAGAAAGCCTTTGACAAGGTCCCTCACCAAAGGCTCTTACGCAAAGTAAGCTGCCACAGGATAAGACGGAAGATCCTCTCATGGGCTGGTAACTGGTTAAAAGATAGGAAACAAAGGGTAGGAATAAATGGCCAGTTCTCAGAATGGAGAGAGGTAAATAGTGGTGTCCCCAGGGGTCTGTTCTGGGACCAGTCCTATTCAACATATTCATAAATGATCTGGAAAAACGGGTAAACAGTAGATGGAAAAAATTGCAGATGATACAAAATTACTAAAGATAGATAAGACCCAGGCAGACTGCAAAGAGCTACAAAAGGATCTCTCAAAACTGGGTGACTGGGCAACAAAATGGCAGATAAAATGTAATGTTGATAAATGCAAAGTAATGCACATTGGAAAGCATAATCCCAACTATACATATAAAATGATGGGGTCTAAATTAGCTGTTACCACTCAAGAAAGAGATCTTGGAGTCATTGTGGATAGTTCTCTGAAAACATCCACTCAATGTGGAGTGGCAGTCAAAAAGCTAACAGAATGCTGGGAATAATTAAGAGAGGGATAGATAATAGGACAGAAAATGTTGCCTCTATATAAATCCATGGTACGCCCCCATCTTGAATACTGTGTGCAGATGTGGTGGTCCCATCTCAAAAAAGATATATTGGAATTGGAAAAGGTTCCGAAAAGGGCAACAAAAATTATTAGGAATATGGAACAGCTTCCATATGAGGAGAGATTAATAAAACTGGGACTTTTCAGCTTGGAAATGAGATGGCTAAGGGGAGATATGATTGAGGTCTATAAAATCATGACTGATGTAGAGAAGTGGATAAGGAAGTGTTGCTTACTACTTCTCATAACACAAGGACTAAGGGTCACCAAATGAAATTAATAGGCAGTAGGTTTAAAACAAATAAAAGGAAATATTTCTTCACAACACGTACAGTCAACCTGTAGAACTCCTTGCCAGAGGATGTTGTGAAGGCCAAGACCAAAAAAGGACTAGATAAATTCATGAAGGATAGGTCCATCAATGACTATTAGCCAGGATGGGCAGGAATGGTGTCCCTAGCCTCTGTTTGCCAGAAGCTGGGAATGAGCGACAGGGGATGAATCACTTGATGATTACCTGTTCTGTTCATTCCCTCTGGGGCACCTGGCACTGGCCACTGTCGGAAGACAGGATACTGGGCTAGATGGACTTTTTTCAACCTTTTTAAAACCTTTTTCAACCTTTTTTCACTTGCGAATCCCTAAAAATTTTGAATGGAGGTGCTGACCCTTTGGGAAATCTTAGACATAGTCTGCGGGGTCCACGGACCACAGATTGAAAACCACTGGCCTACAGTACTGGCAACCAGGTAGACAAACAGTCAAAGTGTCCACAGTGTTGCTGACACTTGGGATTTAGTTGTGAGTCTAGAAATATTTGGTGCTTTTCTTGAAATCCCAGATCCTGGAGTCGGGATCTCGACTTTCATTTTAAAAAAAGCAAGTTACTAGCTCTCCTGGTTGCAGAGAGATGCTGGGAAACACAACCTCAGGTGCCGCCCCTGGAATTATGCCGCCCCAAGCACGTGCTTAGTTTACTGGTGCCTAGAGCCGGTCCTGCCAACTGGTGGTCTATTGAAATCTCATGATTTTTAAGCCAATCTCATCCGTTTGTTGGGGCTGAAGCAGAGCTTTGAAGTCTCAGGATTGGCTCACCTGCTTCACCTGCGTGGCGTAACAGATGCAACACAGTGTCCCAAGGAGCAGCGAGCAGGCAGCTAGCCACATGGCTGAGTCAGATAAAAGCAAGACTGGAAAGAGTTTATGAGGAATCTGTCTGTAGCTGCCCCAGGCCATGGCCTGTTGGTTCGGTGCAGCATACTCCTCCAGCATGTGTATTTGTAATGCCTGAGTGCCACCCCACTGCCTGCTTGCTGCGTCAGTGTGCATGCCTGTTCCGCTGGCTAACAACTTTTGGTTTGGTTTCAGAAGACAGGAAGCTCTTTGTGGGGATGCTGGGGAAGCAGCAGAGCGAAGACGATGTCAGGCGGCTGTTTGAACCCTTTGGCCAGATCGAAGAGTGCACCATCCTCAGAGGGCCCGACGGAGCCAGCAAAGGTGGGAGATGATCAGGCCCCACCTGAGAGCTGGACAAACACTGCGACCCAGTGCCCACTCAAACAGCCATGTGACTTGGCTTTGCCCAGGCTCACAACCCCCTTTGTGCCGGCTCCTTTCCGTTAGTGTTTGTGCATAGGGACAGAGCATGGCCATCATCCAGGCACAAGCCTTTGCACCAGAAGTGACACTGTTGTTATGGGATGGAACACAACTGTGTCTGAGATACTCCAGGCACCCTCAAGGGGACGCATTGCTGATCACTTTTTGGGATGGAGGTGCCCCCCTCAGCTCCAGCCTCCACTCCCCCAGCCAGCCAGCGCTCCCCTCTCAGCTCCAGCCTTTTCCCTAGCCAGCCAGCGCACCCCCCTCAGCTCCAGTCTCCTCCCCGGCCTGCCAGCGCTCCCCCTCAGCTCCAGCCTTCTCCCTAGTCAGCCAATGCGCCCCCCTCAGCTCCAGCCTTCTCTCTAGGCAGCCAGCACTCCCCACTCAGCTCCAGCCTTCTCCCTAGCCAGCAAGCACGCCCCCCTCAGCTCCAGCCTCCACTCCCCCAGCCAGCCAGCGCTCCCCCCTCAGCTCCAGCCTCCACTCCCCCGGCCAGCCAGCGCTCCCCCCTCAGCTCCAGCCTCCTCCCCGGCCAGCCAGCGCTCCCCCCTCAGCTCCAGCCTCCACTCCCTGGCCAGCCAGCACACCCCCCTCAGCTCCAGTCCCCACCCAGTGCATTGGGAGCTTTCATCTTGTGCTGATTGCCACACCCAGCTAGTACTTTCCTGCTGACTCCAGCCCAGATTATAGCTCTCTGCTCAGCCCTGGCCTCCACGTCCAGTCAGTGCATGAAGGTCCACTCCATCCCCCCGGTGCGGGTCCGGGTAGCTCCATCCCCAGCAGAGTACTGCTCTCACCTCCATCCTCAGACACTGGGCAGGGGAGCAAAGTACCCAGCTTCCCTGTACAACACATGCTCCAGCTCAGCTTGTGCCGCTAGCCCAAGGCTGTTAAGCAATAACATTACTTTGCATGTACACAGCACCGTCCACCTGAGGATCTCAAAGCACTTTACATACTTGGGTGACTCTGACCATCCACACTTTGCGGACAGAATAACTGCCACAGGGACGTGCCCAAAGGGATGCAGCAAGTCCGTGCATAGCTGGGGCAAGAACCCTGGACTCCCAGGGCTGTGTTCTACCCACTAGGCAATGTTGCCTCTCCTGAATGTCCTGGGCAGGTGCGACTATGCAGGGCAGGCAGAGCCTCCTGCCAGCATGTGTTATAGCCGTGAGCACACATCTCTGCAATGTTCGCCTTGCTGTAGCTCCCAAACTTAATGCTTGTTCTTTTCTCCACCTAGGATGTGCCTTTGTAAAATACGGGAGCCATGGGGAGGCCCAGGCAGCCATCAACAGCCTGCACGGCAGCCAGACCATGCCGGTAAATGCTAGGGCTGAGTCAGGAAAGAGAAATAGGCTCCGTTTTCTCTTCCATTGCATGGGCCAGATAACTGGGAGCTGCACCTGGTACTGCAAGAAGAGAAAGCTATGGTCACAGAATAGTCCACATGCTCTGTTATCCCCAGGCATCTGCACCGGATTGACTGGGCTTGTACCAGTGTAATAGAGGAGAACGTGGCCCAGTGATTCACTGTCCATCTCTAGCTTAAACCAGTTCACCTGAGGCTTAAATTCCATCCCAACTGCCCTTGTTTGGATCAGCCCCTGAGGCTCCTCCTCAGAGCAGGTGGTTTTACACATGCACACTGAGTGGTGTAAGGGAAGTCCATTGGGTCAATGAGCTCGAATCCCCAAATATCCTCGTCTCTGAGTGCAGCTAACAGACTCCGGGAATCACGGAGATTAGCGACCAGTGGTGCCAAATCAGGGGGTGTGGTGGGGACAACTCCTCCCCCCCATTTTTGCACTTGCTCCAAGTTCTATAGGAGCTGGGAGGGGCCCTGGCCTGACCACTTTTAAGCAATGGTCCCATATTCAATCAGTACAGCCAGTACTGGAGTGGCCAGGAACATCGCTCTAACTGCGTGCTTGCAATGCCACTGGAATTTGACCTGGCTGCCCCTCCATACAGAGTGGCAGTGAGGGCTGGCTGGGCCAAACATCCTTGCGACCTGGCGCACTGGGAGTTTGTTCCTGTCCAGCAAAGTGTGGGGCGGGGTCCACTGAGAACTTGACTTCTGGCAGCACTGGTTGGGTAAGAGAAGGGGAGATTTACAGGGGGAGGAGCAGGGACCAGAACGGGGTCTTGGCTGTGGGGGGGACGTGAATTTGCCCCTCCCCAAGAAACATCTGAGTTGATGCCACTGGTAGAGACGGAAAAGGCCTGCGTGGCCCCAGCTCGTCCAAACCCTTTTTGCTAATGCAGGATTGCTCCCAGTAGCACAGTCACAATGTAGGCAGGTGTTATGGGGGGTTCCCCCACACCACTTTGTTAATGCACCTTAATCCTGAGCTCCAGCCCCCTGCTCGTCTACTCCTGTATCCCCCCATCCCTACACAAACATACAGCTTTGCCAGATGATCTATGTCTTAATCTGCAGCACCCCCTGCTGTTCTCATCCTGGCACCCCTCCCAGCTCTACCAGTGTCCCTCAGTCCTGAGCTAGAGTGCTCCCTGTCCTTCCAGCCCTGGACTTCTCCTAAGCAGAGACTGTGAGTGGGGCGGTGATTTCGTGACCTGAAACAAAGCTGCTAGGAACCAGACCGAGCCCAGCAGCCCTCACCTTTGGCCTGAGGCAGGATTTGAAACCAGGTTTTGAGAGGGGAAAGGCAGTTAGAGCCGTGGCTCCTTCGTGTCACTGAATCCAGAGAAAGGGTTTGCTGCTGAGCTTGGACATTCCCTTGTGCACACTTTGCCCGTTGCGTGCTGCTGTCGCAGCTGGCATTTGGCACAACATCACGTTCCCTCTTCTATTTCACTACCGCTCTCATCTCTCACTCACACCCACACCTCTGCATCTCAGTGCCCTTGGCACTGCTGTAAAATCGCCTCCTCAGGAGGCACTCAGAGGGGTATAGAAATGGATACGCCTACTGGCCATGCTCTCTTCCCCTCCCCCACCCATGCATAGTGCTGTCTCCTTAATCCAATCACCAGCTAATCTGATTCTCCATTTAATTTGATCAAAATCTCAGGGATCAAACAGTTTCTTGTAAAAATAACACCAGGCCAGTCCTTTATTTTGATTAGCGCAGAGCTCTCTAGGCAGGTGTTAGGGGGTTAATTCAATCACTGGCTAGAGAAAGTTACCATTTAATTAACAATGAAGGTCAACATTCTGAATGGGAGAGGAAGGAAACAGAGTCCAGGGAAAAGCAATGAGTATAAAAGACGACTGCAATTAAACATTGCATTGATCAGACACTACTATGGAAAAGCTGGGCCAAATTCTTCCCTGGTGGGACTGCACAGAAGTCAGTGGAATCACCCACAGGGGCGGCTCTATTTTTTTGCCGCCCCAAGCACGGTAGTCAGGCGGCCTTTGGCGGCACACCTGCGGGCGGTCCGCTGGTCACGTGGATTCGGCGGCGTTTCTGCGGGTGATCTGCCGGTCCCGCGCTTTCGGCGTACCTGCCACCGAATTGCCGCCGAAGCCGTGGGACCGGCCGAAGGCTGCTTGACTGCCACCCTCACGGCGACCGGCACACTGCCCCCCATGGCTTGCTGTGCTGGTGCCTGGAGCTG
The DNA here is from genome assembly GCF_027887155.1 of Malaclemys terrapin pileata. Lineage (NCBI taxonomy): Eukaryota > Metazoa > Chordata > Testudines > Emydidae > Malaclemys > Malaclemys terrapin. The sequence goes on along the minus strand of NC_071514.1, from coordinate 43,494,025 downwards.
CCCCTGATCACAATGGACATGAATTAGCACTGTCACCTGCAGGATAGGCTGAGAGATGCATTCTGGCACTCATAAAATATACAAGATCAGTCACTCACATAAATCAGATGATGGGATCATACCACAGAGAAATGAGAGGAAGTCTCCCTCTCCACATGATCCCCCAAGCCTGACCTCAACTAAGGTGGCCATATATTCAGACTCAGACACTTTTGTGGCAACCTGTTTTAGGGCCACAAAGTATTCCTACAAAACCCAAAAGTCCACTTAGTTTTAATGTGTGCCAGCTTCTGACTCAACAGCAACATGTTCATGTTTCTCAGAGTGGAGGATTTTTTCTGCTAACCTAGCATTTATCATGAAATGCTGGACAAGTGTCATTAATGTTCACTCTGAGCAAAACAGCAGCTTGGAAAGTGTCTGTGATCATTCCACTTCTCCCTTCGCTCCAAACACTGTTCATCACTCTGAACACTCATTCCCCTGGACTGTTGGTTCCTGGTAAATGCAGAGCAAATCCTACTTGGTACAACACTACAACAAGAACAGATATTTTATAGTCCCCAAATTTGGACAGGTGCAATGAAAATCTGGGACATTCCAGCTATCCTGAAAGACATTCCAGGGACATAATATAAAAAAATCCAGGCCTATGCAGGATGGTGAAACCAAGACATACGGGTCAGATCCACAGCTGGTGTAAATTGGCATAGCTCTGTTGACTTCAGTGGCGCTCTGCTGATTTACTCCAGCCTAGGTTCTCCCTACCCCGATCACTAACACAGAAGTTGCAGGTAGCAAGAAGGAGAGAGTGATCCGGAAGGGTTAATAATGGAGAATAAAGAAATCTGCCAGGTGCCATCAGAAAGGTTGTGCTCCAGATTCATCACCTATATTTATCGTCCCCTCTAGGGCAGTGGTTCTCAAACTAGGGCTGCTGCTTGTTCAGGGAAAGCCCCTGGCGGGCTGGGCCAGTTTGTTTACCGGCCGCGTCCGCAGGTTCGGCCAATCGCGGCTCCCACTGGCTGCGGTTCACCGCTCCAGGCCAATGGGGGCTTCAGGAAGCAGCACGGGCCGAGGGACATGCTGGCTGCCCTTCCTGCAGCCCCCATTGGCCTGGAGCGGCAAACCGCGGCCAGTGGGAGCAGTGATTGGCTGAACCTGCGGACGCAGCAGGTAAACAAATCGGCCCGGCCCGCCAGAGGCTTTCCCTGAACAAGCGGCGGCCCTAGTTTGAGAACCACTGCTGTAGGGCATACCTAGCTGTCTGCTGCCAATGCTCACGTGCAAAAGTGATGCAGCCATGCTTTCTGTTTCCCCTAGGGAGCCTCCTCCAGCCTGGTGGTGAAGTTTGCAGACACAGACAAGGAAAGGACTTTGAGGCGGATGCATCAGATGGCAGGACAACTGGGAATCTTCAACCCGATGACCATCCAGTTTGGAGCATATGGGGCATATACGCAAGCGGTAGGAAATGCTGCCTGATCAGATGGGGTGGGGGGGTGAATCCTTTATCGCAGATGTGGGGCACCGCACCTGGGTGTCCTTCAAAGAACTGATATGGATACTTAGTGTGTACTGCAGATGCCCTAGCTCAATGGTGCCCATAATGCATTCTTAGCAGTAGGGTGTCCATAAAGGCCCAGCTATTAGACACTAATGTCCAGTGCATGTGGGAACTGGTATGCCCACTGCTTTGGAAGAGCTGTACCACACAGTGAGACCACCGCTCAACGCCTCCAACTGTGGCTAGTCCTTTCTCCCCACCACAAAGCAGTGGGGTTCCAGGAGCAGACACACCCACTTCCCTTAAATTCATCAGGCTGGAGGCCAAAAAAACTTAACTAGTGGCTTATTGTACAAGAATTTCCTCTGTTTTTTGTGGCTACTGTCTTAAGTGGCATATACAGGACTAGGTGTGTGCTAGACATACCAAATTACCCCCCACCCCACCCCCATTTGAAATCATATCTGAAATGTATTGCAATATGCACCAATCAAAATTGACAAATTCACATTCAAGCCAAAACCAACCCCTCAATTTAACCCGTCATGCATTGCTTTTGCACCGCGCATGCTTTTAAAGTGTCCCACTGTTGAAGGCACCTTGCAATACACAGAAGCAGTAAGTCTCTCTCTCTCCAAAACTGCCGTGCAGTTTCATACAATTTATCATCCTGGCTTGGTAGATCTTTGTTGACGAGAGGCCCAGGTCTGGACTAGCAGGTCACACTGAGGTGCCAGGGAAGGATGCATTCACCCCACAACTGCTGTCAGTCTCTCACTTTCATAACCATTGAACGTACTCAGTCAATGAGAGCCTAGGAGACAGTGTTGAAGTGGAACAGAGCAGGACACAATATGTCATAATGCACTTTGTATTCCAAAGGGCTAGAGGCAGGAATCACTGGGCGCGGGTGGAATTCTCTGGATTGTATTTTGCAGGAGATCAGACCAGATGAGAACGATCTGTTCAGGCCTTAATATCTGTGAATCTGTGCTTGGCAAAGCAATGCTTTGGATAATGACAATGCAGTGACTGGCAGTAAGCACTCTTCAATAGGTCACATGCTGCCTTAGACCTCTCTGGCCAAGGGAGGGATGCTGGCACAATGCTTTTCTGAACATGCTCTCTTATTTCAGTCTTCAAAGCCACTAGAGATAGCTAGAAAATAGGACCTCGGTATTCTCTGTTAACTGAAGGCTGCCATGCAGCAGCAGCCTCTGGGTACCCTTAGCACTGCAGACTAGTGCAGGTATTTGGTATGAGTCCAAGGCCTGTTGTGGTGGCTGAATCCATTTCTTCCTGGCCCAGAGAGAAGAGTGCTGCTAACAGAACTGGGCAGACCAAAAGGAGAACATACAATTCGCTCACTCTCTGCTGTGCAGTATTTTCTCGCACACCATTAAACACCCAAAGAAACAGGCCAGGGAAGAGACAGACTCAGCCCAAAATCCCCAGATTCAAAACCTCCCTGAAGTGTGAGCCAGTTTAGAACTGGAGCTGCAGCCAGACGTCCCTGGCGAACCCATTCCTCCTCCTGGAACTGAGGGAAAGATGTCAGGAACTCAGGCTCACCTCTGCTTATCATTCCACACACAACTCGGCTGTAGTAGGCCACAGTGAAGAAAAGAAAGTTACACGGGAAGGTGTGACAGGCTCCTGGATACAGAGAAAAGCTAATTTACAATTCCCTTCCTTCTCCCCTTCTTCCGCTTCCTTTCTCTTTCCTTTCTTCATTTTCTTTTTGTCCTTCCATCTTTCTTTCTTTTTCTTTTTCTTTTGCTTCTTCCCTCTTTCCTTCTTTCTTTCCTTAAGATAATGCAGCAGCAGGCAGCCCTGATGGCTGCAGCACAAGGGACCTGCTTGAACCCCATGGCAGCCATCGCCGCAGCCCAAATGCAGCAGATGGCGGCCTTTAACGTCAGCGGACTAGTTGCTGCTCCTATGACCCCCTCATCAGGTATTTGTCACCCCACCCTGCTCAGTCTCTCTGCAGTGGGTTTCCAGATCCTGTTATGGCAGCCAGATAGCACCTGTCTGGTGTAAAACATGGGGTGGATCCTCTTGAAACTAGGAAGCCTCCGTCAGGCATGCAGCGGGGACTCGCAATCTCCTTTCTTAACAAACTTTGCCCACATGATGATTTGTTTAAAGCAAACAAGCCATCAATCGCTGTCCACCTACAAGCTCCCAGATCCTCCCATGTGGGCCCCTAAATCCCCCCTCATCTCCCCAAATGACCCAGGGCTAAAGCTCTCATTCTTTCTCCCCTGCACCTCCTTCTCTTTGGGGGTTAGGTACAAGCACACCTCCAGGGATCAGCACAGCGCCCGTCCCCAGCATAGCCACGCCCATTGGGGTGAATGGGTTCAGCCCCCTCCCACCACAGACCAATGGGCAGCCAGCATCCGAGACCATTTACACCAATGGAATCCATCCGTACCCAGGTAGGTCCTGGGAAAGGAAGAGGGGAGGAGCCTGGAAATGTTCTGCCAACACTCTTGCTGTTGGGCTGGCTTGTGCCTGGCTGTTGAAGGAGAGATGGGTGGTGGGGCGTGCACCGTGCAAGTGCACAAACGTTCCCCCACCCTTGTGTCAGCTACACAGGGCAGGGCCACCTCTGCAGCCCTTGTGCTCACCTGAGCACAGAGATACCTGAGGCCTAGCGCCCCTGTCAAGAGTGGCAGGAAGGAATTGGGGCCATGCCCTCTCTCTGCCCCTCCCCACCCACCACTGCTGTGGGGTGCAGCGGCTATGCCCAGAAGGAACTTGGTGAGTCATTGTACCCCCCTGAGTCACAGAGCTCCCTGCTAGAGCAAAGCAGTGCCATGCCACCCTGGACACGGCACGGTGCCTGAATGGCCCCGCATGGCTCTAAAGGAGCAAAGAGAAAAGCCGAGTGAGCATCCCTAGATCGCTGCTTTCAAACAGGCTTAGGTGAGGAGTGGGGATATGCTGGATGGCTCAGGCAATTGGTGGTGGGATACCAGGTCTTTCAGCTCCAGCTCACCAGCTCCTATCCTTCCGGGGTCAGGAAGGACCCAAAACAGTACCCATTGTGTGTCTGCTCAGAGAGGAAATGCCATGCAGCATGCTACTAACTAATGGGACACAGGGCTCTCGGGAAGGCTGCCATGCTGGCAGGAGAGCGGTAGATAGTTCATTTAGGGCAGGAACCACATCCAGACCTTGGGGTCTTTGCTGGTTGATTTGCTGCGTCCTGGCACTCAGTGGCATAGAGAGGAGTGTTCACTGTCAGAGCTGGGCAGGAATTATTCAGTGACATGTTCTATCTATTAATCTAAATCAACCTTTGCAGAAATGGGTTGGCTTTGGCAAAATTCCCATTTTGAAAAAAAAAATAGGAAGAACATTATGGAATTGTCAAAAATGTCCTATTTCAACCTTTCCTCGGTGAAAAGTTCTGGTTTTCAGTTCCAAACGACGTCAATGTAAAATTGGTTTGTATTTCAATTTAAAAGGTCAACATTGAAATGGAACGGTTTAGAATGATCAAAACGGGTCATTTCGACTAATCCCAAATGACTTGTTTTTTTCAGATTTTCAGTTTTTGAGAGTTTTGACTGTTTATCCTGATTCGAGATTGAAAGTAACACTGAAAGCTCAAAACTTTTTGCTGAACAAGAAGACCATTTCCCACCCAGCTCTGTTCACTTTGTTCTCTGTCACGATTCACTAGAATATGGCTTCCAGATGCTAGCTGTCCTCTGACCTGAACCTGGACACTCTCCAATTTCCTAATAAAAACCTCCTTCCCTCAGAAAGGGCCTGATCCTGGAGGGCGCTAAGAACCCTCCACTCCCATTAAAATTACTGAGCATGGAGAGCACTTGGCGCCTCAGAAGATCAGGCATAAATGTTTCAAAGGGAGCATTCGGCATCCCCTAGTTTTTGAGCAATTAACAATGATCAGGAGTGTGTCTATTACTTTGTTTCAGTACACTACAGATTGCTTTGCTGAGCTGTGGGAGGGGACGGGGACAAAAAGCCAACAGGAAGATGATAGGAGGACAAATGATCTGCTGCATCTCTGAGCGATTCCAGCTGGCTGCTCCTGCTGCAAAACCTGTTTCTCCTCTGGTTTATCTTGCTTACTCTTTCTTCCTTCTCCCTTCTTTTCTCTTCCCAGCTCAAAGTCCCACTGTGGCAGATCCCCTCCAACAAGCCTACGCAGGCATGCAGCACTATGCAGGTCTCAAACTTTGCTTTGCAATTCTCCCTCTGTCTCTGCCTTGCTCTCTTTCTCTGTTTCTTGGTTTGTTTTTGTTGCCTTGTGGCTTTTAAGTGAAATGACCATGAAAGGAACTGCATGGGGGGGAGACACTGAGGGAGGAAAAGGGGACACTTAGCAAGATCTTGCAACTGCATGTTTCGGTGAATGTCTCTTCTTACTTGCAACCATGGAAAGCAATCGATTCCCCATCACTTGGCGTCTGTAAGTCAAGATGGGATCATTTCCTAGAAGACATACAACCATAGGTTGTTGGGATCAGTGCAGGAATCACTGCGTGAAACTCTCTAGCCTTATTATGCAGGAGGTCAGACTAGATCAGTGTTTTTCAAACTGGGAGTCCTGACCCAAAAGGGGGTCGCAAGACTATTGTTGGTGAGGGGGCGTTGCGAGAGCAGTGGCAGCTGCTGGCAAGGCACCCAGCTCTGAAGGCAGTGCCGCTGCCAGCATCAGCAGAGAAGTAAGGGTGACATGGTGTGGGGGGGCATCACTTTTTTGGGGGTTGTCACAGCCTGAAATATTTTCAAAGGGGGTCCCAGCAAAAAAAGTTTGAGAACCCCTAGACTAGATTATAGCAATGATCCTTTCTGGCTTTAAAATCTGTGCAGTAAAGGTCAGGAAGCTGAGAATGGAAAAGGCTTGCAAAGACCCCAAAAAAGAGCAGAGGTGAGACCCCGATCTTTCTGCTTGTTCTTGAAAGAGCGCCATCCCCAGCAATGAAGCCAGGAAATAGTTCTGAGCTCATTTACATGGTGTGCGCATTTACATGGCCTTACCCCAGGACGCTGACTAATTTAAGGTATTAGTGGGTAGGATGAAAGTTTTAGTGCAAATAAGCCTGAGATAATTCAGCAGAGAGAGGCTCACTCACAGCACAGATATACGTTAAGGGAGTGCTAGGGAGGAAGCAGCATTAGAGAGATGTGGGGTAATGGTGGAGAACCAGTTCAGTGCCGACTGCGAGTCAGTTGGGTTGAAGATCAGGTCAGTACAGTTCTAGTAGGGAGTCTGCTGAGAGATCACTTGAAAGAAAGCAGAGGTTCTAATTAGCTTTGCGAGGATTCTGGTTTTATTTGTTGTTGATGCTATCAAAGAGGTTTTTTCCTGAAAGGTTTTTTGGGGTTTGTTTTTTCTTTTCTCAGCTTAAATTTTGTACTAGCAGGAAATTTAAAAAAAACAGATATTTATAGTTGTATTGTGTTCAAAATATGAGGACTGTAGGAAATGGGAATCTAACAGACTGAGAAATAAAATCATAATGTAAGATCAGCATGGACTTCCATAATTTAATTAGGGATGGTTGAAAATTTTCCATTGAAATTGTTTTTTGACAGAAAACTGGGGTTTTGACTAGATGGATTTTTTTGCAAAAGGTGTGTTTTCCACCAAAAAAAATGTTTTTTTTTTTACTGAAAAACCAAATGCCTGAAAACTAAAATATTTCAGTATGGAAATACTGCTGCAGTGCCTTGTGGGAGTTGTAGTTCAGGCACCTCATGTCTCCATTTTCCTCTGTGGGCCAGGTTCCCCTCCCAGACTACATCTCCATGATGTACTGTGGCCAGGGACTCCCATGATGCACCACTTCCACCAAGAGGGACCACCATGGTGCATCATGGGCAATATAGTCTGACCAGGGAGTCTGGGATATAGGGGACAATGGGAGCTTGTGGCACTTAACTACAACTCCCATGAGGCACCACAGTGGTATTTCCAAAAACAAATATTTCAGTTTGTTTTTCAGCCAAAATATTCAGACTTTGATTTTTCCATCAGAATTTTCTATGGGGGAAAAAAATCTATTTTCTGACCAGTTCTAAATGTAATAGTTCATTTTTGAGTCTGATGGGATACTGCTAGAGTCTTTCACATACATTTGAACAGGCAAGCAGGGTTTGCCTGAAAAACCCCACCCTCTGAGCAGGGATTGCAGAAAGGTCTGCTGGGAAAGGTTTTACTATTAGTAGCAGTAGAAGTAGCTTAGTAGCACCTAGAGGCTGAGATTGGAGCCCTACTGTGCTAGGCACTGTACAAACACATAGTAAGAGACAGTCACTGCCCCAAACAGCTTGCACTCTGACCAGACAAGACAGGTGAAGAAAGTATTCTTATCCCCATTTTATAGATGGGAACTGAGCACATAAATTTAAGTGACTTGCCCAAGACCACAGAGAGAGTCTGTGGTGGCAAAGTTTGAAAGTGGACCCAGATATCCAGAATTCCAGTCCAGTACCCGAAGCACACAACCATCCTGCCTTTCTGCTGACTCACTGCTGCAGCTGGCTTGTTACCACACCCAGATACAAAGGAAAAAGACAGACCTCTCTAGTCAGATTGGATATAAGGTGTGGCCTAAGTTACAGTAACTCCCAGCGAAGAATCCTGGGAGCTGCCACGCTTGCCAAGATGGCTTAAGTTGGCTTTTGTGTTTCTCTTGGAATTCTGTTTGTGAATAAAACCAAATCCTAGGAAGGGGCTATGTTCTGAATCAATACAGTGTGAGAGACCTGAGTGCAGAAAGGCAGAGAAGCCGGTTCTCTCTCAAACATACTTCTCAGCCCTCCAATTTAATTTAATTTTAAAAAATTTCCTCTCTGTTAATGTTGATCATCACCAGTGGAACCATTTTTCCCTGGGGTTTGGGATGGGGGAGAATTAATAGGTTACAGACATGTACTGTTAAAACTGAATCCTTCCAAACCTGCTATAGTTACATACCCCTGCAGGCTACAAACCCGAGGTGAGACAGCATCTGGCATACCATATGCAGGTCTGGTCTGTTACAGTAGAAACTGAGAAGATACGCATTCAAACAAGGGAAACCAAAGTGACACAGAGACGTGAGAATTCCATCAGCAGGCAAAGAATAAAGAAGACATGTTTATTTATTTAGCCTAAAGAAACTGTCCTTGAGGGAGGACATGATGATGCTGGATAAATCCTGAGGACCAGATCCTCAGCTGATGTAAATCAGTGTAACTCCAGTGATTTCTGTGGAGCTGCCCTGATTTACACCAGCCTACCATCTGGCCCTGATAGAGCAATAATAAAGTGAGAGAAGGAAAATTATTATTTACATTGAAATGAAGTGATGGGTTTTATCTTAGTTATACTGGAGTAAATCTGGAGTAACTTGAGCTCAAAATAGGAATCAGATCCTGCAGGCCAAATTCATCCCTAGTGTTTCTCCATTTACTCCAAATGAGTTCATAGCAAGGATGAAAATACACGAAAGTAAGCACAAGTCTTCTCATTGGTGTTGGCTGCTTCCCAGATTCCTCCTTAAGCTTTGCTCAGCTCGCATCCTTGGTCCTCGCTCACTAGAAGGCCACTCCTACCTCCCTAATATCTAGGAGGGGTAGGGAAATACCTTCCTCAGCGTATCCCACCCAACACTTTCCCGCAGGACCATCACCTGCTGCCAGCCTGCTAAAGGGAGTCACATGGCTAGAAAGTTTGCACAATACACTGAAAAGAGACCCTTCGAATGCCTGCAAGCTGTGGGTTTTGATTCCTTTTATTGCATTATAATGAACATGTTTGGAATTACCCCTCACTCTAGACAATTCACATGTGCTATTCAGAGTTTCCTCAGAGGCTGAAATAGCAGCTGGCCCCCTTTGCATTCTGCAAAAATAATGCTGTAGACAAAATGCTACTCTCTGGTATTTCATCCAGTTAATTGTTTCTCTCCCAGTACAGAAAAATCCACATTTCCGTTAAAAGCATGCTCTCTAAAACACACTGCAGCACTGAGCCAGCATCCCTGCTCAGGTTTCAGAGTGGTAGTCATGTTAGTCTGTATCAGCAAAAACTACAAGGAGTCCTTGTGGCAGTGTCTGCAGCACAACAGAGCACCACTCATGGGACTGAGCACAGAAGCTTGTCCATTGCACATATGTACTGTATCTGAAATGTGAAATACCATCAATTTCTCCTCTGTTCATTACTGCTATTCTGTGTTCTACAGTAGCATCTACAGGCACCAGCTGGGATTGGGCCCCGTTGTGCTAGGCGCTGTACGTACACATAGCAAGAGACAGTACCATCCATTAGGAGCTTGCATTCTAAATAGACAAGACAGACAAAGGGTGGGAGGGGAAACAGAGGTACAGGGAAGGGAAACGACTTGTCCACGGTCATATAGCAGGTCAATGGCAGAGCGAGGAATACAACCCAAATCTGTCTCACACCAGTGTTCAGCTAGATCAGGTTGCTCCCTTTGTTTATGTTATTTAGCATGTACAGAGTCATACCATATGTCTCATCATAGGTGAACAGGTCGTATATAGTTTCACACTCTGACATGTATGGGCCAGATTCTGATCTCTCTGAAACAGAGGTAAATCAGGAGTCAGTGAAGCCACACTGTTGTTAACCTGGTGTAAGAGCAGAGTCAGGCACCATGAGAAGCAGGAGGCACGGACATGAACTGGGGTGCCTGGAGCAATGCCGATTGACGGATGATACAACTTCAGCAGAAGCGTCCACAGATCAGCTGAGCATTGAACACAAAGAGTGCGGGACTTGGTGTGCAGTGACAATGGACAATGCTCAGAGACTTCAGAGCTTCAAGATGGATAAATCCCCACAAGTTCTGGAAGTGTCTGTGCTGCCTCCAAATGGTCAAAAGGATCTGCAGAATGGACCATAAATCTCATGGAACAGGATTTTACTGTAGATTTAAAGTTCTTCCTGCTTCTCATCCAACCAGGAATACCAACAGGACAGCATGTTTCACTGTACTCAGATGCTTCTGCTCCCCAGCCAGACTGGGCCCCAGATGGGCAGAGGCACTGGGAAAAAGTTAACCCAACCTTTTCATGCTGGGTTTGGTTGGAGTTGGGGGTGGCCTGTCCAGGAGTTGGTTTGGTATCTGCACTGGTGCTCAGATCAGATATGGAGATGACCACAATAATGTTCAGTATAACACTGGGAGAAGAAAGGAGCAGAGTGTGCAGGAAGGAATGAGAAAGTGTTCCTCCTTAGCATGGAAAGGAAGCTCCCATCTGTCTGGAAAGAATTTGAACACTTATGCATTGCCAGACAAGATGTTATGGAACAGAAACACCCCAGGCAGAAGCTCCCAGAGAGGAAAGAGGGCCTCCTAGCTGCCCCGGCAAGGAGAGCAGGGGCTGATTCTTGTCCCTGGAAGGGCCTATAAATGGGGGAGCAAACTGATGCACTTCCCCTAGTGAAGAGTTGCCATGGCAGAAAGGAGTGGGTGGGGCCAGCAATGTAGTGCTGGGTTTGGGGGAGGGAGGAATGGCTGGCCCGCTCCTGAGGGAGGGAGGGAGGAGTCCTCAGCCATTCTTAACCTCAGAAATGCTGCTGTTGGATTCCAGCTCTAAGACTGAGCGGAAACCATGTGGGGGACAACTAGGGTGACCAGACACCAAGTGTGAAAAATTGGGACAATATAAGAAAAAGACCCAAAAATCAGGACTGTCCCTATAAAATCGGGACATCTGGTCACCCTACGGACACCTAGCCAATCTAACTGACCAACCTGCTACCCAGGGCCAACAATTCCTCCTACTCCTCATTCCCTGGTCAATGTCACACTGAGAAAGGGACCTGGCAGATTAGCAGCTGTACTGATGATGAGCAAAAAGTGTCCAGCAAATGCCACTTTCCTGGATTACATCAAGGGGCAAAGAGTGAGCCCCTGCCAGTTTGGGTAAATGAATGCCCAGCCCAGCAGCCCCAGCTGAGCATCACAGTCCTGAGAAGTTCTGTGAATAGAACTGTGTCCACATGCTAATGCGGTCAGGGCCCTTCTGCTGGGACACCCGGACCATTTCCCTTTTATGTACTTCTCATAGGGCTGGTCCAAACAGAGAGGGGATCAGCTGGAAGCAAATTATACACTATGATCCCTGGCTGAGATCAGTGGGGGAATATGGCCCTATGGTGCTGAGTGGGCTCTGCACTGCTTCAGGTGGGATGTAAAACCCAAGAATGATTCTCCCTGCAGTCCTCCAGGGTGTGCAGAACCCTAGTACTCTGTGGGAGCTTTCATTCCCATGAGCACAATAGTTTCCTTTCCTCCCCAGCCCATCCCATTCCACCCCATTCCCACATCATAAAGTGAGAACTCTTTTGTGAGCTGTCTCCTGAATGAGTCCCACACTGTGGATGTCACAGGAATAGCACTAGGAGCCTCTGGGACAAAATAGAAGCAGCTTTCTGGGAGAGATTAGCAGCGCTATCTGCAGCTTCAGAGCTGAGCCAGGCAAAAGAAGCTGAAGAGCTCATGAAAACGTGGACCCTATACCAGGGTGTCTCCAAACCGTTCACTGGGGATGCCGTTTGTGCCATCTCAGAGTGTTAGCAAAGCAAAGCAGAACAGACCGCTGAGGCTTGACCCTTTTGTTTTTCTGTTGTCCAGCAGCATACCCAGCAGCCTATGCACCTATCAGCCAGGCCTTTCCCCAGCAAGCGCCCATCATTCCACAGCAGCAGAGAGAAGGTAAGGGGGGGCGCATTCGGGAGGGGACAGGCCGAATGATGAATTCATTTATGTGGGTCTATTCGCTGGGTCTACGGCTATTCTGGGGTCGGGGAGCGACATCTGTTGGTCAATAAAGTAGTGTGGGGAGGGGGGTGAGAGAAAAAGACAGCCCATTAAAAAGGAAAGATAAGTGAATGCTGTTAGACTTTGCTGCTTCAAAGACCATAGAAGGTCTCAGAAGAAAAGATTTCCAGGCCAGGAGATAAATAAGCAGCCCCAGTAATTTGAAAGGCAATATCCAGGCAAGTCTATTTTCCTGGGTTGAGGTAAGTGATTGAAGTCCATGCTACCAGAGAGGCTTAATAGAAATCAGCCATATCCCAGAGGAAGAAGAATTACTGGTAGCATGTGTGTGTATAGGTGTTTTCATGTAATCCCAGAGATTGATGGTTGGATGATATGTAGATGAATGGAAAGGATGAATGAGAAGATAGATAAGTGATGGGTGATGTGCAAATAGATAAATAGGGAAATTGAGACATGCCAGGAAAGGTGGGTGAAAAAAATGAAAAGAAAAAGATGGGAGGAAACATAGCTGGAGAGGTGGAGTGGGATGATGGACAGAGTAATGGGCATACACAGGGACTTGAATGAACTGGTGAAAGGAAATGGCTGAATTGCCAAGTGAACATTTAGATATATTGCTGAATGGGCAAACAGTTACATGAAAAGACCTAGAGATGTAGGGAGAAATGTGTGGGCGTAGATGGCTGGCTGGGTATGTCAACGCAGGGCTAACAAAGCAATGCTGGGCCTATGCGTGAATGGAGTAACAGGTAGCTGGACACATTTAGAAAGAGATGGGTGGGTGGATTGAGAGAAGGATGCACTAGTAATTTACTAGAGAGACTACTCAGTGGCTGAAGATGCTCATTGCAATGCCAGCTCAAACACAGTACACTGCACAAGTCTGAGAAAGAGGAGGAAGGCACATGTGGCCTCTTTGCTAATGGGCGGCTGTTCTTTGTGTGTGCACGTGTGTTATCCCAGGTCCCGAAGGATGTAACCTGTTTATTTATCACCTGCCCCAGGAGTTCGGAGATGCGGAGCTCATGCAGATGTTTTTGCCTTTTGGCAATGTCATCTCTGCCAAAGTCTTTGTTGATCGTGCCACCAACCAAAGTAAATGCTTTGGTAAGTACCAGAGAACCTGCTCTCATCTTTCCCTCCAGGAGTTTTGCAGCATTGGCTCCTTTGGATAGTTGGGTCTCCTGTTGCATTTCACACGAAAGAGCATTTTGATGCATAGTGATGCTATGCTTCATTAAGGAGCCAATTAATCCAATCAGTGGCCAGGCTTACCAGCAAATCTGAGCTATTTGGGAAACACATGGGACATTTCTTCAATCCCACTCCAGTTACACACAAAGCAATCCGCATATGAACACTTTCTGCCTAAACTGATAGCAGAGAGACTAGACCCAGCATCGCCTCTGCAAATCACATCATTATTGATATGTCCAATCTGTTACATAAATAAACAGGAACCATGTCTGAAAGGACTGACCACTCAGTGAACCAACAACACTCCTAGGTGGGCTTCTGAAGGAGGTGGCACAGAATGGTACTCTGTACACCAGGGTGTGAGATGGTATGTTAGTGCATTCCATTCGGACAGGAGGTTACCTGGTTAGGGATGCTGCTTGCACAGGTCTCACTGTGTTCCAGAGGCTGAGATGTTCTCTTTAGAAATGAATAAAAGTTGATTTCTCCAACATGAAATATACCCAGATCCGCAGGGTTTTGTGGCAAAGTTCCAGCAAAATGAAACTGGTGAAATGTTATGTCCGGGGTTTCCTTCCTTTCATTCATAAGAACATAAGGGGGAGGGATAGCTCAGTGGTTTGAGCATTGGCCTGCTAAACCCAGGGTTGTGAGTTCAATCCTTGAGGGGGCCACCTGGGGATCTGGGGCAAAATCAGTACTTGGTCCTGCTAGTGAAGGCAGGGGGCTGGACTTGATGACCTTTCAAGGTCCCTTCCAGTTCTAGGAGATAGGATATCTCCATTATTTTTTTTTTTTTTTTTTTTTTTTTAAGTATGGCCATACTGGGTCAGACCAAAGGTCCATCTCACCCAATATCCTGTCTTCTGATAGTGGCCAATGCCAGGTGCCCCAGAGGGAATGAACAGAACAGGCAATCATCAAGTGATCCATCTCCTGTCACCCATTCCCAGCTTCTGGCAAACAGAGGCTAGGGACACCATTCCTGCCCATCCTGGCTATTTGCCATTGATGGACCTATCGTCCATGAATTTATCTAGTTCTTTCTTAAACCCTGTTATAGTCTTGGCCTTCACAACATCCTCTGGCAAGGAGTTCCACAGGTTGAAACTCCTCCTGTGCATTGTGTGAAAAAATACTTCCTTTTGTTTGTTTTAAACCTGCTGCCTATTAATTTCATTTGGTGACCTCTAGTTCTTGTGTTATGAGAAGGAATAAATAACACTTCCTTATTTATTTTCTCCATACCAGTCATGATTTTAGAGACCTCTATCATATCCCCCCCTTAGTCATCTCTTTTCCAAGCTGAAAAGTCCCAGTCTTATTAATCTCTTTCTATATGGAAGCCGTTCCATACCCCTAATCGTTTTTGTTGCCCTTTTCGGAACCTTTTCCAATTCCAATATATACTTTTTGAGATGGGGCAACCACATCAGCACACAGTATTCAAGATGGGGGCGTACCATGGATTTATATAGAGGCAACATGATATGTTCTCTCCTATTATCTATCCCTCTATTAATTATTCCCAGCATTCTGTTAGCTATTTTGACTGCCACTGCACAGTGAGAGGATGTTTTCAGAGAACTATCCACAATGACTCCAAGATCTCTTTCTTGAGTGGTAACAGCTAATTTAGACCCCATCATTTTATATGTATAGTTGGGATTATGCTTTCCAATGTGCATTACTTTGCATTTATCAACATTACATTTTATCTGCCATTTTGTTGCCCAGTCACCCAGTTTTGAGAGATCCTTTTGTAGCCCTTTGCAGTCTGCCGGGGTCTTAACTATCTTTAGTAATTTTGTATCATCTGCAATTTTTTCCATCTACTGTTTACCCGTTTTTCCAGATCATTTATGAATATGTTGAATAGGACTGGTCCCAGTACAGACCCCTGGGGGACACCACTATTTACCTCTCTTCATTCTGAAAACTGGCCATTTATTCCTACCATTTGTTTCCTATCTTTTAACCAGTTACCAGTCCATGAGAGGATCTTCCCTCTTATCCCATGACAGCTTACCTTGCTTAAGAGCCTTTGTGAGGGACCTTGTCAAAGGCTTTCTGAAAATCTAAGTACACTATAATCAATTGGATCCCCCTTGTCCACATGCTTGTTGACCCCCTCAAAAGAATTCTAGTAGATTGGTGAGGCATGATTTTCCTTTATAAAAACCATGTTGACTCTTCCCCAACAAATTATGTTCATCTATGTGTCTGACAATTTTGTTCTTTACTAGTACTGAAGTCAGGCTTGCCGGCCTGTAATTGTCGGGATCACCTCTTGAGCCCTTTTTTAAAAATTGGCGACACATTAGCTATCCTCCAGTCATTTGGAACAGAAGCTGATTTAAATGATAGGTTACAGACTACAGTTAGTACTTCTGCAATTTCACATTTGAGTTCCTTCAGAACTCTTGGGTAAATACCATCTGGTCCTAGTGACTTATTACTGTTTAGTTTATCAGTTTGTTCCAAAACGTCCTCTAATGACAACTCAATCCGGGACAGTTCCTCAGATTTGTCACCTAAAAAGAATGGCTCAGGTTTGGGAATCTCCCTCACATCCTCAGCCGTGAAGACCAATGCAAAGAATTCATTTAGTTTAACCACAATGGCTTTATCATCCTTGAGTGCTCCTTTAGCATCTTGATCATCCAGTGGCCCCACTGGTTGTTTAGTAGGCTTCTTGCTTCTGATGTACTTAAAAAAAAATTGCTATTACTTTTCGAGTCTTTGGCTAGCTGTTCTTCAAATTCTTTTTTGGCCTTCCTAATTATATTTTTGCACTTCATTTGCCAGAGTTTGTGCTCCTTTCTATTTCCCTCACTAGTATTTAACTTCCACTTTTTAAAGGATGCCTTTTTGTCTCTCACTGCTGCTTTTACTTTGTTGTTTAGCCACGGTGCACTTTTTTGGTTCTCTTACTATGTTTTTTTTCATTTGGGGTATACATTTAAATTGAGCCTCTATTATGGGGTCTTTAAAAAGTTTCCATGCAGCTTGCAGGGATTTTACTTCTAGTGCTGTACCTTTTAATTTTTGTTTAACTAACTTCCTCATTTTTGTGTAGTTCCCCTTTCTGAAATTAAATGCTACAGTGTTGGGCCGCTGTGGTGTTTTCCCCGCCACAGGGATGTTAATTTAATTATATTATGGTTAGGCTCTGTGTTTGTCACAGAGGTCATGGAAGCCACGGATTCCATGACTTTCCGTAACCTCCGTGACTTCTGCAGTGGCCCGTGTGGCTGGCCCAGGCGCTGCCTGAGCAGCTCAGGCAGCGCCTGGGCCAGTCACACCAGCTGCTGCTGGGGCAGTCTTGGGCCCCACCGCCCCCCAGCAGCAGGAGTTTGGGTGGTGGGGAGCTCAAGGCTGGGGATCAGGGTGCGGGGCAGTGCTTATTGGGGTGGGACTCCCTGGAAGGGTGACAACAACTCCCCCGCCGCAGACACCTCCCCCGCAGCTCCCATTGGCCACAGTTCCCAACCAATGAGGGGGTGCTGTGGGTGCTTGGGGGGGGTGGCCCCAGGGGCACTGTGGGTACTCGGGGGGGCGGGGCCTTGGAACAGAGCAGAGGTAGCACGTGGAGCTAGGAGCTGGAGGTCGCCGCTTCCCAGGAGCCGGGTAGGGAACCTGTCCCAGGCCCACCAACTCTCCCCCCGACCCAGCACCCGTGACACCCCCCCCCCCCCGGGCCACAACCTCCCCACGCACCCACGGCACCCCCCGGGATCCCCCCAAGCCCCTGTGGTGCCCCCGGAGCTGCTCCCCCCCCCCCCCAGTTTTAGTCCGGTATATAGTAAAAGTCATGGACAGGTCACGGGCTGTGAATTTTTGTTTATTGCCCGTGACTTGTCCTTGACTTTTACTAAAAATACCCATGACTAAAACATATCCTTAGCTATGGTCACGATTACCAAGTGATCCAGCTATATTCACCTCTTGGACCAGATCCTGTGCTCCACTTAGGACTAAATCAAGAATTGCCTCTCCTCTTGTGGGTTCCAGGCCTAGCTGCTCCAAGAATCAGTCATTTATGGTGTCAATCCCATCCTGAGGTGACATGTACCCAGTCAACATGGGGGATAGTTGAAATCCTTCGTTATAATTGAGTTTTTTATTTTTATAGCCTCTCTAATCTCCCTGAGCATTTCACAGTCACTATCACCATCCTGATCAGGTGGTTGGTAATATATCTCTACTGCTATAGTCTTAATTTTAGAGCATGGAATTACTATCCATAGAGATTCTATGGTACAGTTTGGTTCATTTAAGATTTTTACTTCATTTGACTCTACTTTCTTTCACATATAGTGCCACTCTCCCCCGCCCCGCAGCATGACCTGTTCTGTCCTTCAGATCTATTTTGTACCCTGGTATTACTATGTCCCATTGAGAAGAACAGGAGTACTTGTGGCACCTTAGAGACTAACAAATTTATTAGAGCATAAGCTTTCGTGGACTACAGCCCACTTATGCATCCGAAGAAGTGGGCTGTAGTCCACGAAAGCTTATGCTCTAATAAATTTGTTAGTCTCTAAGGTGCCACAAGTACTCCTGTTCTTCTTTTTGCGGATACAGACTAACACGGCTGTTACTCTGAAACTATGTCCCATTGATTATCCTCATTCCACCAAGTTTCTGTGATGCCTATTATATCAATATCCTAATTTAATATGAGGCACTCTAGTTCACCCATCTTATTATTTAGACTTCTAGCATTTGTAATTGAATGGGACTCTTTTTCATTTGATTGTTTCTCATCAGATCCTACCCGTATTTTATCATCTTCCATCCTCTCCTCCTTACTAGGACATAGAGAATCTCCATTAATAGATCCTCCCCTAAAGGATGTCTCTGTCCGAATCACGTGCTCCTGCGTACATGTCGGCTTTCCACCTCTTCCCTCCCCCTCATCCGTTCCTATTTCCAAGAAAACGACATGATGCCTGGACTTTGTAGACTTTATAGACCTTGGCCTGAAGAAAATGACAAACAAAATCACTTCTCTTTAAGATCTCATGCACTGCTTGCATAGGTACCGGGACTTGAGAGGGATGTCATGCATTAGCCTTCTAGTCAATGATCTTCCCTGAAAAGAGTTGTGTAGAGCAAAGCACTGCAATTCCCATCAGTCAGTGGAGCAGCCTGATGCCTCAGCACAGTTTGTTGAGGTTGTGACAAGCAGTGGTCGCTAAGGCAATTGGAGTGCAATGCGTACCTCCATCCAGGTAAGACAAGGAGGACTGATACCATGGTGACGGACTTGGTATAGGAGAGTGGATGGATGATTGGTAGATATTCCCCCAGTGAGCTGGGATGAGCCAAGTAGCACTTAGGCTTCATCATGGCTAGATACTACCTCTAGGAGTACAGAGCCATCCCAGAGAACAACTATTTTTCCTGTCCTTTGCTCTGACGTTGGCCTCGGTGGTCACTAAGTCCTGGACCAGGTGTTGCTTCTTTGGTGGTCAGAAAAGTATGTTAATTAGTGAGAAAAGATATTTTCAGGTGAAATGTCACAAGCTTTCCCAACCCTGCAGAGATGGGCCAAAGACACACTTGTGCCCGGAGGGTGTGTGAAGACATTTGCACAGCCCTCTTTATGTGTAGAGGATGGAAGTACCCTGAGGTCAGTTCCCAAACCAAGTCTTTAATCTCATGCCAGGACCTGCTCAGGCAGCAGATGTAACATAATGATCAGTTTAATGTTGCATAGTCACTGTGCTGTATACAAAGAATGTTATAAAAGGGGCCAGCAGTCTAGTGTCCAAAATCAGTTAAAAATAGAAAGCAGGCGTGGCAGAAAGTCTGTCTGATTTCACTTTCCATTAACTAGAACAGACCCCTACAAACATGTCTATGTGTACCTTGGGCCAGCTCTTCAGCTGGCCTGCAGAAGTGTGGTTTCATTGAGGTCCATGGAGCTAGACCAATTTACACTAACTGAAGCTCAAGCCCAGTTATTTTATGCCTATTGAAGGCCTGAACAAACCCATGCAGCCAAAAAATCAAAAGTCCTATATTCATGTGAGCAAACTCAGCACACGGGGCTGGTCCAGTCTGAGAGACAGGATGGTCCAGTGGCTAGGGTACTAACACAGTACTCAATTGACAGGGACTCTGCCACGGACTCTGTTAATGACTTTGGGCATGTCACTTAGTCTGTGACTCAGTTCCCCCTCTGTGAAATGGAAATGATAGTTCTTACCTATCTTGCAAGGTGTTGTAAGGCTGAGTAGATGAAAGAATTCAAGGTACCCCTATGGTCACGGGGGCCACAGAGGTTTAATCAAAATACAGATGAGTAACGTCAGATGAACTTAGAGTAGGTGTTTGTCATACCAGCTTGCATTAGGAAGCCCCAGTTAAAAGGGAAGAGGTCGTGGAAATGGAGTAAGTAGCGAGAGCTGGGAATCCTTTAGCTGCCCAGGCATCTCAGCATTTCACTCTGCAGCTCTCCTGGAGGTTTGTTCATGTGTGGCCATCCCATTCCCCCACCCACTCCTGCTCAGCACTTAGCTCACAGACAAAAGAAGGTGGCAGGAGTCATGGCTTGTTTTGAAATCTTGTACTCCTGAGAGTAATAACAAAATCCCCGCCTGGCACATGCTGCTACCCCAGTGGGAGGAGTGTGGAAGGAGACAGTGTCACAGACAAAGCAGCTAGACTCCCCAAACCCACAGCTTTGATCCCCTCCCCCAGACTCAACTCACCCCATCAGTTTTCTGAGACTGAGTACTGGCCTCTGGCTAGTGACCTTAAAACTCAAGGTCTTCGGTGTGTGTACTAAAGATCCCCTGGCCCTTTCCTTAAGATGAGAGGTGTCCCCTGTCCTCTCTGGCTATGCTGTGCCCTGGAGATTGCTGTACATTGGGCTGTCAAGCATTTTGGAAAGCTGTAGGTTGTGAAATACAGGAGATGTTATTGTGATGCATGGGATCAGCTGTCTTTGCTTTCAACATTGACACACCTGAACCAAGTAATCTACAGTGTGTTCACCTTACAGTTACTGCCTCAGGCCAGTTATTAGGCACAGACACATCATGTCTATAGACTGCCCGGGGTGGGGGTTTTACTACTCTTGGGATAATCCTGTGAATGGGGCTAGGAATATATGCTTTTATATAAGCTATCGACACACTGGTAAGATGCTTTGCAGCTGGTCTTCCACTCCAAACGTGCTGTGGCAATCCCTTAGCATCCCACTGAAATCAATGGGACACCCTTGGTACAGTACATCATTCAGCAAAGGGAGGTGCATCCTGTTTGAGGAACGTGGCATACTTAGCAGCATGCTTACATGGACAAGATGGTACCATTTCTCCAAGGGAGAGCGAAGCTTTTGAATTGGCATAAAAGACTCTAGGAACCAGGTTGGTCTAAATTGGCATAACTCCATTGTTAACCCCAGTTTTCACTGCTGAGTATTTGGTCCTAGAAGAAGACAGTCCCTACCGTGGTGATGTCTCATGTAGCTGGACAGATATCAGAGGCCATTCAGGTGCGTTACAACCTTATAAATCGCAGCAGCTATTGACCATGCTAGGCTGCCCTGCAGTGAATCAATAAACTTCTCTGTCAGCCTGGTTTAGTTGCATGGCACTGCCAAGAGCTCCTGGGTAAGTTCTGAGGCATCTTGCATTGGTACAGAGCTGGGAAATATGCGCATGCTATGACAGCCGGTAGATGCCAAGTGTAACGATGCGGCCTCTGGCGGGACACAACTGAGAATATCAATTCAGGACAAAGTGCTTAGAGCAGGGCGGTCACAGCCCAAGGCTGGGTGTCCTTTATTATTAAGGCACACAACAAACCAGCCAAACAGAGAGGACAAGCAATTCCCTTAGACACTCCAGTTTCCCAGTTTCCCCACCAGCACTGCTCCTTATGGGGATGAATGGTTATGAAAACGAATACCCCAGTAAAAGAAAAAAGGTTTTCCCAATCCCAAAGGACCAAGCCTCAGACCCAGGTCAATATACAAGTCAGATGTTACCCACAAATCATGCTGTTGCCAATCCTTTAGACTCTAAAATCTAAAGATTTATTCATAAAAAGAAAGAAATATAGATGAGAGCTAAAATTGGTTAAATGGGATCAATTACATACAGCAATGGCAAAGTTCTTGGTTCAGGCTTGTAGCAGTAATGGAATAAACTGCAGGTTCAAATCAAGTCTCTGGAATACATCCTGCGCTGGGATGGGTCCTCAGTCCTTTGTTCAGAGCTTCAGTTTGTAGCAAAGTTCCTCCAGAGATAAGAAGTAGGATTGAAGACAAAATGGAGGGGTTTCCAGGGCCTTTTATATCCTCTGCCATGTGGAAGGACCCCTTTGTTCTTACTGTCGAAAATCACAGCAGCAAGGTGGAGTTTGGAGTCACATGGGCAAGTCACGTGTCCATGCATGACTCAGTTTTTTACAGGTAGAGCAGCCATTGCTCACATGCTACCTTGAATGTCCCCAGGAAGACTCCTAATATGTGGATTGGAGTTTCCCAACGTCCATTGTCAGTTAAGTGTTTCTTGATTGGCCACTTAATCTGAAGAGTCCCTTCTCAATAAGCTGGCCAAATGCTTCTCTGGTGCTACTTAGAATCAAACACATTGAGATACAAGTACATAGCCAATATTTATAACTTTAAATACAAAAATGATATATGCATACAGATAGCATAATCATAACCAGCAAATCATAACCTTTTTATAGACACCTCACTCGACAACCTTTGTACAATATTTGCTGCAAATATATAACAGTGGTTGCAACAATAATCTATACGGTCACAGTTCATGTCAATAACGTCACACCAAAGTCAGGACCTGTAGATAGATCTCCACTGTTATGAAGATCAACATCCCCCACAGCACACCTTTCAAAACCCAGGGGTCCTACACATGCCTATCACAACATGTGATAAAAACAACGAGGAGTCCTTGTGGCACCTTAGAGACTAACAAATTTATTTGGGCATAAGCTTTCGTGGGCTAGAACCCACTTCATCCGATGCATCGAGTGGAAAATACAGGAGCAGGTATAAATACATGAAGGACGATCCCTCACTCTCACAGACCTTGGGAAATAGGCCAGTCCTCAATTACAGACAGCCCCCCAACCTGAAGCAAATACTCACCAGCAACTACACACCACACAACAAAAACACCAACCCAGGAACCAAACCCTGCAACAAACCCTGTTGCCAACTCTGTCCACATATCTATTCAAGGGACACCATCTTAGGACCTAACCACATCAGCCACACCATCAGGGGCTCATTCACCTGCACATCTACTGATTTGATATATGCCATCGTGTGCCAGCAATGCCCTTCTGCCATGTACATTGACCAAACCGGACAGTCTCTACGCAAAAGAATAAATGGACACAAATCTGACATCAGGAATCATAACATTCAAAAACCAGTAGGAGAACACTTCAATCTCCCTGGTCACTCAATAACAGACTTAAAAGTGGCAATTCTTCAACAACAAAAATTCAAAAACAGACCCCAATGTGAAACTGCAGAACTGGAATTAATTTGCAAACTGGACACCATCAGATTAGGCCTGAAAAAAGACTGGGAGTGGTTGGGTCATTACAAAACCTAAACCTAATTTTCCCAATACTAATTTCCCCCTACCATTACTCACACCTTCTTGTCAACTGCCTGAAATGGGCCATTCTCATTACACTTCAAAAGTTATTTTTCCTCCCTTGGTATCCTGCTGTCAATTGAATTGTCTCGTTAGACTGACCTCACACTTGGTAAGGCAACTCAAATCTTTTCACGTATTTATACCTGCTCCTGTATTTTCCACTCCATGCATCTGATAAAGTGGGTTCTAGCCCATGAAAGCTTATGCCCAAATAAATTTGTTAGTATCTAAGGTGTCACAAGGACTCCTCGTTGTTTTTGCTGATACAGACTAACACGGCTACCACTCTGAAACCTGACAACGTGGTATATCTCATCCAGTACACCAACAACAATTATGTGGGCGAAACCATTCGCAAGCTCTCAAATGAATTCACACAGGAAAATGATAAGACAATAACACCCTGTCACCTGGGTGTGAACAATTTTCACACAATGATCACTCTGTATCTGACCTCTCGGTCATCATTTTCAAAGGAAACCTGCACAACACCTTCAAAAGACCAGCCTGGAAGCTTAAATTCATAACACTGCTAGACACTAAAGATCATGGACTGGACAGAGACACTGGAATCATGGATTATTACAACAATCTATAATCCACTAACAACCCCCACAAGCTGACTTTTTTCCCCCTCCCTTCTTCCCCACTGTGACTGCAGGGGTGTTAACAGACTTCACCTTGAATGGTCCCTTGAAATGTGGGTTAACGACTTGCGCTAAATAATCTGTTCCACCTTGTGTTTCCCTGTGACTCTCTGAGTACATTCCCCAGACCTGAAGAAGAGCTCTTTGTGGCTCGAAAGCTTGTCTCAGGCCCTGTTTACACTGGCAAGTTTCTGCACAGTAAAGCAGCTTTCTGCGCTGTAACTCCCAAGGTGGACACACTGCCAAGCCACTTAGTGCGCAGAAACTGCAGTGTTGCAGCACTGTAAATAAACCACCCCAACAAGAAGCATACAGCTTTCTGCACCGGGGCTACAGCACTGCAGTGCCAGTGTAGACACCGTGGTGATTACAGTGCTGCAGTTCGTCTCCAGGAGGTGTCCCACAAAGCTTGTTCTCACCTCTCTGGTCATAGATTTGAACTCTACTGCCTTGCCCTCAGGCGACCAACCATCATCCCCACCCCATAAATTCCTTTGGAATTTTGAAAGTCCCCTTCCTGTTTGCTCAGTGACGCATGAGTGGTCTCAGAGCATCTTTCCAGGTGGCCATGCCTGCTCCACACACCAGGCAATCCCCCGCTTGGAGCAATGCTGAGCTGCTGGACCTCATCAGCATTTGGGGAGAGGAGGCTGTCCAGTCCCAGCTGCGCTCCAGCAGTAGGAATTATGATACCTACGGACAGATTTCACGATGCATGACAGAAAGGGGCCATGATCGGGACACATTGCAATGTAGGGTAAAAGTGAAGGAACTGCGGAACACCTACCACAAGGTGTGGGAGGCAAACCACCACTCTAGTGGTGCACCCACGAGCTGCCAGTTCTACAAAGAGCTGGACGCAATACTCGGTGGCGACCCCACCTCCACTGCAAAGACCACTGTGGATACTTTGGTGGCTCACGTGCCAGTTGAGAGTGGACCGATCCAGAAGGAGGAAATCTTGGATGAAGATGTGGAGTGGAAGGGGGACCCAAGGCAGAGGATGACTCAGACATCAGAGATGCATGCAGCCAGGAGCTCTTTTCTATCCGGAGGAAGCTAGCCAGTCACAGCTGGCAGATGTTGGCGAAGCGCAAACAGAAGAGGAGGCCCCTGGTAAGTGGATCTGATTTTGGGAATTGCTGAAGCGAGTTGTTGGGGGCAGGAGGGTTGTAGAAAGCAGGCTGGTCTCCCACCGCATGACTAGTCTGAGAGGCAGAACAGGCTTTTGATTGACTCCCTCACTTCACGGGAAACTCCCTCAGAGATCTCCAGGAAAATCTTGTGGAGATACTGGGCAATCCGCGGCTGCAGATTCTTCAGCAAAGCTGCTTTGTTTCTTGCCCCATTAAGAGTAACTTTTCCACGCCACTGTGCCGTCATGGGGCAGGGGAGATCATTGCTGCACACAGGCGAGCTGCATAGGGGCCAGGGCCCTCCCTTGATTCCCTGCTCACCCTCAGCAGTGAGATATCTTCCATAATGATCACATCCTATGGAAAGTGTGGGGACAGGAATGATTATCAGGTCTCCCTACAGTGCTGGCTGTCCCCGAGAGCCACATGCCCAATGTACAGCAGGGTCTGGGAAGAGTGATTTACCCTGCCCCGGTGGCTACTCGCCATTTTGAGGGTCTTGTGGCTCATGTGTGCTTGCCTGGGGTCAGCCAGTTAGTGGCAGGTGTGTGAGAACTGGCTGTGCTTTAAATCACTGAACCAATGTTCTCTGTGTTACAGACAATACTGCTTCTGTAAAATGTTGCATTTAAACTTCACAGAGATGACCTTGGGAGCCCAGCCTCCCTCTTCGTTATCAGCGGCTGAACGGCTGCGCAGAATTAGAAAGCAGCCAAGAAGAACTAAGGTGGACTTTCTACATGATGTTATGATGCACTCCGCGGCCGAAAAACAGGAATTGAAGGAGTGGCGGGACAGTGAGAAGAGGGACCGAAAGGTGAACGCGGTGCTAGAATGAAGCCATGGAGTGACTCTAAAAGTTATGGAGTGCCAAGCAGCCACGCTCCAGGCGATACTAGCACTGCAAACTGAGCAGCTCCGTGCCCACCCTCCCCTGCAGCCGCTGTCTCAAAACTCTTTCCCATGCACCCCCCAGACACAGCCAACACACTCTTATCAAACTCCTGTGTCCAGTCTATACCCGCAGCATTCCACTCCTCCCCCCTCACAGTCCTGCTGAAGTACAGCACCCGTTGCATTGTACTCTAAAGGAGAAGGTTGGATATGATCCCTGGACATACACAAATCTTTAGCTGTCCAAGGACACCACCTCGTCCTGGAACCTTCCTTTCCCCCATCTCCCTTACTGCTGATGGGTTTTTTTGTTTGACTCTCTCCTCCTGTTGTTGTTTTTTAATAAAAGAATTGTGTTGGTTTGAAAGCAATCTTTATTCTATTAATTGAAAGCAAACAGAGCCCTGCAAAGCAACAGACAATTATCTTAAACCTTCATATTGCATCATCTGCACCAATCACAATCCTCTCCTAACATTACAAGCACTACACCCCCGAGCATAGCACCAAATATTAGTGGCTTTCAGCGTCAGATTGCTGCCTCAAGGCATCCCTTATCCTTATGGCCCTGCACTGTGCCCCTCTAATAGCCCTGGTCTCTGGCTGTTCAAACTCAGCCACCAAGCACTAAGCCGCTGCGGTCCAGCCCTGAGTGAAGCTTTCACCCTTCCCTTCACAAATATTATGGAGCATACAGCACGTGGCTGTAAGCATAGGAATATTGTCATTGGCCAGGTCCAGCTTCCCATAGAGGCAGCACCAACAGGCCTTTAAATGGCCAAAAGCACACTCAACAGTCATTCTGCATTTGCTCAGCCTGTTGTTGAACCTCTCCTTGTTGCTGTAAATTTGCCCTGTGTATGGCTTCATAAGCCATGGCATTAAGGGGTTGGTGGGGTCTCCCAGGATCACAATGAGCATTTCAACTTCCTCTACGGTGATCTTCTGGTCCAGGAAGTAAGTCCCTGCTTGCAGCTTCCTGAACAGGCCAGTGTGACGAAAGATGCGTGTGTCATGCACCCTTCCGGACCAGCCTGTGTTAATGTCTGTGAAACGCCCATGGTGATGCACAAGCGCCTGGAAAACCATTGAGAAATACCCCTTGCGATTAATGTACTCGGTGGCTAGGTGGTCTGGGGCCAGAATTGGAATATGCGTGCTATCTATCACCCCCTCCGCAGTTAGGGAAGCCCATTTGTGCAAAACCATCTACAATGTCACACACATTGCCCAGAGTCACGGTCTTTCAGAGCAGAATGTGATTAGTGGCCCTGCAGACTTCCGTCAACACGAGTCCAACGGTAGACTTTCCCACTCCGAACTGGTTAGCGACCGATCAGTAACAGTCTGGAGTAGCCAGCTTCCACAGTGCCATCACCACGTGCTTCTCCAATGGCAGGGCAGCTCTCATTCTCATGTCCTTGCGCTGCAGGGCTGGGGCGAGCTCATCACACAGTCCCATGAATATGGCTTTCCTCATCCGAAAGTTCTGCAGCCATTGCTCGTTATCCCAGACGTGCATCATGATGTGATCCCACCACTCAGTGCTTGTTTCCCAAGCCCAAAAGCGGTGTTCCACTATCGTCAGCACCTCTGTGAATGCCACAAGCAATCTCGTGTTGTAGCTACTATGCGTGGTGAGATCAATGTCGCACTCCTCTTGCCTTTGTAGTTTAAGGAATAACTCCACTGCCACTAGTGATGTGTTGGTCAGAGCGAGCAGCATACTGGTCAACAGTTGGGGATCCATTCCTGCAGCCAGAAGATGGCGCCAAATGCGGACGGAAGCATAGGGATTGCTGGGATACAAAGCAATGCATTGCGGGGCACTGGGACAGGACCCAGGATGCCCCGCGACTCCCTCCGCCTTCCTACAACTCTTAGTGGCAGAAGAGGAAGTGGTGCTCTGTGGGATAGCTGCCCAGAGTGCACCGCTCCAAATACTGCTGCAAGTGCCATAAGTGTGAACACACTAGTGCACAGGCAGCTGACAGTGTGAACACACAACGCTCTCTGAGCGGCACTGTAGCTCCCGGTGCTGTAACTCTGCCAGTGTAGACATTCCCTCTCTCACTAGCAGATGTTGGTCCAATAAAAGATATTACCTCACCTGTAATATCCTGGGACCAGATGGCTGCAACTACACTGCATACAATCATGACCGTGATGCACAGGTAATAGACAATGTTGGGAGGCATTAGTACCATGCAGTGTAACCTTCACCATCCCTCTAGGGCAGTGTGATCAACAGTGCATTTGAAGAGTGTATTGGAGAGGCAGTGGGGCTCCTAGTGGTTAGTCTGGGGGTAAAAGTCACCTGTCCCAAGTTGGTTTTCTAGTACAAGGAGTCATGCTGGACACTTGGCTCCCGCTGCTTTGGGTGCGGGAGGTTGGTAGATATCAAGCAATGTAATAATAGTTGGGAAGCACTGTGCAAACATGTATTAATCCTCCAAACATGCTAAGAAGAAAGAGTGGAAATATTATCATTGCTACCCCCCTTTTCTCCTGTCCTCTCTGCCACCCCTTCCCCACTCACACACTCACGCCTCCGCACTCACGCACACGCCTGCAAACTCATACATAGGCTAGCACATGCTTGCATTTGGAAGCTGTCACAGTACTCTCTGCACCCACAGTCCCTTATGCTCCTGCACATTCATGCATCGTATTCACAGTCATGCTCCATACACAGATCCACACACACACCCTTGCCCACGTACTGTCAGTAAAACTTATACATGCCTCAGCTGTGTCGGCTAAAGTTGAACAGGAAACTGGAGGGGAAGGAAGATGATAATATATAATATAATAATATATAGTCTGGGAGCCTTCCAGTTCCACTGTCCCTCCAGAGGGTTTCCAGTTTAAAGTCCCAGCACATTTCTCACCACCGCTCATCTACAAAGCTCGTCCAGATATATTAATTACACACAATTTCTGGTGAGAACACTAGTAGCAACAATGTCTTTTTGTCTTTCCCTGGCATTTCTAGCACATCAGGTATCTGGAGCTGTGCAACTGACTCAGTGATAATGAATCCTTTTGTTGTTGGGTTAAAATGTGCAAAGCATGTATTTTCAGATGTAGCACTGCATTCATTTCAGTGTAAGGCTTCCCAGAAGAGCTCACTATAACAGCTTGGAATAGTTGCGCTCTGGAGAAGGTAAAGAAAGTCGTTATGGAGCGTGGTGTGTTGGACTCCCAAATTGCAGCCCTGTCGCAATGGGTTAAGTCTCATACTTCCTTGCCAGTGCAGAAATCACTTGTTCTCTTTGTGGCTAGATCTTCAGCATCACACTGGTTCACCTACCCCACTCCTTACAGTTCTCTCCCAGCCAGGGCCCCAGCAGGAAATTGCATTGCGATAACTGAAAATGCTGTCAGCTCTTTGGGGCAGAGACCGTAGTTATGTTCAATGTTTCCACAGCTTCTGGTCTATGCCTGAGGCGCCTATGCACTACAGTAATAGATACACCTCTCTGTCTCACATTTTAAACAGCTGCTCTTAAAGAAACGGGTGTTTTCTCCAGATACCATCCTCCGGGGTTCTTGCTCCATCAGCACTTCAGGTCATTATTTAGGCTCAGGTTTTTCTAGTGCTCTGAGGAACTCCACTCCCACCCTCATGCTCCGGAGCACCTCTACGGTTTGGCGCCTCAGCACCTCACTACTGGCACCTAGTGCCCTGGCACCTGGGTTTTGTTAATGACCCAGCGCCTGGCTTGGTGCTTTACTGCATTGTGTTATGGTAGGTGGCGCCTGCCTGGGCACCAGATACGTCTAGTCTTCGGAGCCCATGTCGGTGGTTCCCTTGACCCACCTCAGCAGCCACATTGGTGTCTCAGGTAGTATCACGTCAGGGCCCCGCCATTCTCCTCAGCACTCTGACCCCTTCCTGCAGGATTTCCCTTTGGGGACCCTGGAAATGGGGCTCTTTGCCACTCACCTAAAAAAAACAAAACAAGCACCTGAGCTGTTGCTCCTGCACCAAGCAAAGAGTGCGTTAGCAGGCCACTGCGCCAGCCACTGGGCCCCTCCAGGAGATCTCTTAGAATGTGGCCTAAGGCTTCCTGGCTGCTGAGATCCCCTCTGGCAGCAGGAAAGGGTGGGAAGAAACTGTGGAGTGTTGCAGTCAGGCCCAGCAGACCCTTTACTTGCCCTGCCTCACTTCCTCCCTCCCCTGGCTGTCTGACTGAAAGCTGGAGCCCATCCAGGTGCCTCTGGCAGCTATCTCACTTGCCCACTCATTAGTGGAAGGTTGGCCAGGGTCTCTACAGCCTCTAGTGTCAGGTTCATGCAGGGCTTGACACTTTTGAGTTCCCCCTCCCCCACAATTAAATAGTCTTGTGAGACACCAGATATTAATGTGATCTCAGCAGAGCTGACCCGAGTCCCAAGTTCCTGTGAGATTCTGTGTTTCACATGGAAAGTCATGTGGTATCACTGGTAACAGGGGCTTCAGCGCCCGTCATGGGTGTGCTTCAGGCCCTACTGACTAATCCACCTGACCTCACGTTTTGCAAAGATAGGCACCCCTTGTTACAGGGGCCTCTGAACTTAATTGTGGGTGTCCTGGTCAGGAAGATCCTGAGGACTGCAATCCAGCCTTGGAGACTACAACTCCCAAGATGTTAGAGGAAGAGACAAACTTCCGCTTCCAAGGGTGAGGCCTTGAAGCCTCCGTTTTGGATGCAGAGTCACATGCATTTTGTGGGGAGCTGAGGCTGTGTTACTGGACCCTGGCCAGGGATGGCAGGTTGCTTTGTGGAGCTCTGGCCCAGCTGGGAACTGCTGCTGAGGGGCTTGGACCAAGCAAGGAGCCAGACAGGCTATTGCTGGCAGGGGTGTTGGAACAATTTGTACAGTGGAGGTGCTGTGAGCCATTGAACCAAACCGTAAACCCTGTATAGAATGGAAACCACTTCAAGTTAGGGGGTGCTGCAGCACCTCCCTTACCCCTAGTTCCAGCATCTATGATTGCTGGGTGTCAATGGAGCCAGGAGACTGCTGTGGTGCCCAGAGCTGCCTGAGGCTGGCCTGCAGTGATGGCAGTGGGAGGAACCACCACCTTGTTTGTTGAGGCAGTGCGTGAAGGGGAAGGGGGTCAGCAAAGAGACTTCAGTGTGAGAAGAGACTAAATAGTCTTATTGGCTGAACAGGATCCAGGTTACTGCCCTCTGGTTCTAACAGCGCCTATCCTCAGGGGCTGTGCAGCTTGGAATGACCCCAGGTTAGATTCACTCTGCCCCATGTTGCCTTGGCTGGACTGCGTTACTGGATCCACAGAGCTTTCCTGGCCCCCGCTTCAAGATCTTTAAATGCGCCCACGCAAGGGTCTAGAACTCTGAAATTAAGAGGAGTGCCCCACTCTGGGATCGGGTAACTGATGGCAGTGTAAAGGTAGTAAGTTGGTTACGTTTTGTTCATTATGCTAAACAGCATACATCAATTGACTGATTGAAGCACCCCCTACTGACTTAAAGTGATTGTGACATTTTAATTATTCTCAATCTGTTATAGCGTGTTTTTCTAAATTGTGCAGTGAAGGGGTGCTAACTCTAGTCTAAGCGGGTATTATTTGCAGAGAGTGTATAATTGATATTTTTGGGTTAGCCCCATTGCATAGATTAGCTCAGGTTTATTCCTGGAGGCTCCCCAGGCACCCCAGTGGGTGTGTGCAGGGCCCAGCCAGGATTAATTTTATTACAAGTAAAAGGACTGCAGCAGAGGAATGGATCGAGGATTCCTACCTATCCACCATCATCACTGGGATACTCAGGATCTCCATCACTGTTGACAGCATCAGGCACACAGGGGGGTGTTGCCTGCTCCTGATAACCCAGGGAGGAAAGGAGGGGTTACATTTTGGAGGCACCATTGGGATCCTTCTGCCACCACGAAATTCTGCAGCAAGAAACCTTTTATATCTATTTTATGCTATTGTAGTTCTGATTATTTTCCTGAACCCTACTGGACTTTAAAGGACTCTATTTCTTTAGTGAACTTTATAATCTCCTCCATCACGGTAAGTTAACGTCCTGGTGTAGAGATTGGCATGCCACCCAGTCAAACCCTTATACTGGGTAAGGTGCTACTGTCTGTCAGGTATTGGGAACTGTGAAAATCTTTGGGAAGACCATGATTTTTACGGTTGCAGAGGTGACTCTAACACCTAGACTGTAGCTGTATTGGTGAGAGCAGCTGCTGACTTGGACCCACTGTGTGTACCCCAAGAAGTTGGGATTGTGGGTGAATTTGGCCCCTGGTCTGTGTTTCTGCCTGGGAGTGCCCAAAAGAGGAGACTATACCAGCTGGGACTGCTGATTTTGCAGCTAAATTGAAGGCTTTACTGGAAGATGTGATGGTCATCGTTACACCAGCATCTGTTACAAATGAGCATCTGATAACTACACTAGGATAATTGGTGGAAGGCTGTACTCAGTCACCCTGTGGGGGAGTTGGGTACTGTAAGCTGAGTTTCTCCTCCGGTTAAAAGCTACTCCTGCTGGAGACGATTACTTTGAATCCTAAATGGACCAAGCTACCCAGATGATGGAGGAATGCAAGTGCCCGCATAGTATCAAAAGGCAACAACTAGCTAAAAGTCTGAGGGGACCAGCCTCTGACATCATCCTATCATTATGCACAAGTAATCTCTCTGCTGGCACTGTGGAGTATCTAAGTGCTTTGGAGAGTGGGGAAGAGTTGTATCTTCACTTCCAGTCCATTTCGCAGGAAGAAGGTGGAAAACTTCCATAGTATCTATGCCGTCTGGACAAGCTACTGCATAAGGCACTGGTAAAGAATGTGCTATTTACTAGACACATGGATCAGGTGAGGAATGGAAACAGTGCCTCTGTAGGAAAATGTTAGTGCATGTTGATATCTTCTCCCAACATGAGTGGGATGTGGGCTGTGCAGAAAATACTCAGCATGAAATCTGTCTAACTGACTCTTGACCTTTTCAAGAACAGTCTTGTTGCCTAGCTCTGGCTGTTGTGGAAAGTGTTTGGAGACGTCTACATCACTGAATATGAGAGTTAGAAGAGATCTCAGGAGGTCATCTAGTCCACCCCCCCTGCTAAAAGCAAGACCAATCCCCAGCTAAAACCCCCCCTCAAAGATTGAGCTCACAACCCTGGGTTTAGCAGGCCAAAGCTCAAACCACTGAGCTATCTTTCCCTCCCCACTTTACAGCTGCTGGAATAATTTCTGAGTCAGGAAGTCCGTCTGCCTCCCCAGTTGTGGTGGTGAGGAAGGGGAAGGGGTTTGTCAGAATGTATGTAGATTATAGACCTCTAAACAAGTGAACCATACCAAATCAATATACAAGGCTGAGGACTGAGGATGTCCTTAACTGCTTACATGGAAGTAAATGGCTCATTGTATTACATATTGGTAGCGGATATAACCTAATACCTATGAACAAGGTGGATAAAGAGAAAACTGTGTTTATCTGTCCACACAGATTTTACCAATTTAAGAGGATGCCCCAAGGCATTTGTGAGGCTTGTGCTAACTTTCAAAGATTAATGGAGTGAACAGTTGGAGGGGATTAATGGAATGAAAAGGGGGAGGGATAGCTCAGTGATTTGAGCATTGCTAAAACCAGCATTATGAGTTCAGCCTTTGGGGGGGGCCATTTAGGGATCTGGGGCAAAAATCTGTCTGGGGATTGGTCCTGCTTTGAGCAGGGTTGGACTAGATGACCTCCTACAGTCCCTGGCATTCTATGAATCTCCTGGAGGCCCTTGTCTACTTGGGCAACCTAGTTGTTTTTGGACAGAGTCTTGAGGAATATGAAGAGAAGTTGCTTAAAGTCCTTGATCATTTGAGGGAGAAAGTCTTGAAACTGTCCTTGGACAAATGTAAGTTTTTCCATCATTCAGTCTCCTATGTGGGACACATAGTGTCCGAGCAAGGTATTGCCACAGATCCATCAAAAACTGAGGCTCTCTCCATTTGGCTTAGGCCACAGAACCTGTCTGCCCTGCATTCTTTTTTGGGGTTCTGTGGTTTCTGTATGCACAGTGTGATGTAAGCACTGAAAGAGCTGTTGCAGGGCTATGCACCATCACTTTGTGGGAACAGATCAAAATCTAAATCTATATAACTTGATAAAATAGGGTTACCATATCTAGCAAATAAAAAAAGAGGACCCTCCACGGGCCCTGGCCCCGCCCATTTCCCCACCCCAGCCCTGCCCCGACTCCGCCCCTTCCCCGCCCTAACTCCGCCCCCTCTTCCCTCCCACTCCCAGCCACGTGGAAAGGGCTGCCCGAGCGCTACCGGCTTCACGGTTTGCCAGGCAGCCCCCAGACCCTGCACCCCCGGCTGGCGCTTCCCCAGCGCAGCTGGAGCCCGGGAGGGGAAGCACCCAGCCGGGGGCGCAGGGTCTGGAGGCTGCCCGGCAAACCGTGAAGCCGGTAGCACTTCGGCTTCGGGCAGACCCCTTGCCTCCGGACCCTGCGCCCCCAGCCGGGCACTTCCCCTCCCGGGCTCCGGCGGCACAGGGTCCGGAGGCATGGGGGCTGCCCAAAGCCGGTAGCGCTCGGGCAGCCCGGCTCTTAAACAGAGCCGAAGAGTCAGGGGAGGAGCAGAGCCGCCGCGGCTGGAGGCTCTGCTCCTCCCCTGACTCTTCGGCTCTGGTTAAGAGCCGGGCTGCCCGAGCGCTACCGGCAGGGCCGGCTTTAGGCCAATTCAGCTGATTCGGCTGATTTGGGCCCCGCGTCAAGAGGGCCCCGTGCTGCAGCTGTCCACCCCGCCCCCAGCTCACTTCCCCCTCCTCTTCTCCCGTGAACGCTCCGCCCCCTCCCCTGCTTCTCGCGAATCAGAGATTCGCGGGAAGTCTGAAAAGAAGCAGGGGCGGGCCGGTGTATCAGCACACAAGGTAAGCTGGGGTGGCGGGGGCGCGAGAAGGGCTCGGGGAGGCGCGGCCCGTTCCCGCAGGCTCCAGCTTACCTTGTGTGCTGATACACCGGCCCGGCTTGGCTCCAGCCCGGCCCCCGCAGCGCGGCGCGGCTCCGGCTCGACTCGGCCCCCACGGCGCGGCCCGGGTCGGCTCCGGCCCGGCCTGATCCCCGCGGCGCAGCCACCGCGGCGCGGCTCGGGTCGTCCCCCCCCGCCCGGCGTGGCCCCCGCGGCACAGCTCGGGTCGTGTCTCAGCCCCCGCGGCGCGGCCCCTGTCTCCCCCCCCCGGCGCGGCTCGGGTCGTGTCCCGCCCCCACGGCGCGGCTCCGGGTCGGACCCAAGCCCGGCAACCCCGGCCGGAGCCCGGCTAGATTCCTGGGGGCGGGGCTTGCTGCAGGAATCGGGCCCCACTCTTGCTAAAGCCGGCCCTGGCTACCGGCTTCGGGCAGCCCCCATGCCTCCGGACCCTGCGCCCCCGGCCGGGCACTTCCCCTCCCGGGCTCCGGCGGCGCAGGGTCCGGAGGCATGGGGGCTGCCCAAAGCCCGTAGCGCTCGGCTCTTAAACAGAGCCGAAGAGTCGGGGAGAAGCAGAGCCGCCGTGGCTGGAGGCTCTGCTCCTCCCCTGACTCTTCGGCTCTGTTTAAAAGCCGAGCTGCCCCAGCGCTACCGGCTTCGGGCAGCCCCCATGCCTCCGGACCCTGCGCCGCCGGAGCCCGGGAGGGGAAGTGCCCGGCCGGCGGCTGGGGTCCGGAGGCAAGGGGGCTGCCTGAAGCCCATAGCGCTCGGGCAGCTCGGCTCTTAAACAGAGCTGAAGAGTCAGGGGAGGAGCAGAGCCACCATTTTCCCGGACATGTTCGGCTTTTTGGCAATTCTCCCCGGACGGGGGTTTGAGTGCCGAAAAGCCGGACATGTCCGGGAAAAAGAGGATGTATGGTAACCCTAGATAAAAGCTATTTCCATCCCTCTGAGCCATTTGGAATGATCAGTGTGAAGTGACCTTCCACAAAATTAAGGCATGCCTCACCAATGGTCCCATCTTAGCATTTCCCGATCCTCAGAAGCTCATGTTTTGAATGTAGATGCCAGTCTTGATGGTTTAGGAGCAATACTATATCAAGAACATCCTGAAGGGTGGACACCATTTATTTTCATCAGCCAAAGCTTGTTACCTACCAAGAAAAACTACCCAATGCACAAACTTGAATTTCTGGGTTTAAAGTGGGCAAAGTAGACAAGCTGTGTGATTATCTGTACAGGAAGAAGTTTGAGGTTCACCTGGATAATAATCCTTTGATTTACATTTTAGCAGCAGCCAAACTGGATGCTACTGATCACCAAGGATTAGCAGCATTGTCCACCTGCAATTTCAGCCTAAAGTACTGCCCAGATAGTAAGAACTCGGATGTCCACACATTGTCTAAACAACCTCATAATGTCCTAGCACCTGAGAATGAATGAGAAGAGTACCTGCCCCAGGGGTGCGAGCATTGTGTCTACTAGCTACAGTTCGTGACAGCCAGCTTAGAGTAGAGCCCTAGCGCAATTCACTAGTATGTGAATATCAAAGAAATTTTTAAAGGTCCTGGGGGTTCAAGCCAATTCACTTGTATGTATAGATTAAAAGGAAATGTTAGTGCTATTGTCTTCACCTATCTGTAACTTGTTGATTTACATTATGTATATCCCGATACTTTGTTAACCCTAAGTCAAAAGGTGTTTTATATTTGGATTAGGGCTGTCAAGCGATTAAAAAAAATAATCGTGATTAATCGCACCGTTAAACAATAATAGAATATAATTTTTTTATTTAAATATTTTTGGATGTTTTCTACATTTTCAAATATATTAATTTCAATTACAACACAGTATACAGTGTACAGTACTCACTTTATATTTTTGATTACAAATATTTGCACTGTAAAAAACAAAAGAAGTAGTATATTTCAATTCACCTAATACAAGTACTGTCGTGCAATCTCTTTATCATGAAAGTTGAACTTACAAATGTAGAATTACGTACAAAAAAAAACCTGCATTCAAAAATAAAACAATGTAAAACTTTAGAGCCTACAAGTCCACCCAGTCCTACTTCAGCCAATCGCTCAGACAAACAAGTTTGGTTACATTTGCTGGAGATAATGCTGCCCACTTTTTGTTTACAATGTCACCTGAAAGTGAGACCAGGCATTCACATGGCACAGTTGTAGCCGGCGTCGCAAGATGTTTACGTGCCAGATGCGCTAAAGATTCATATGTCCCTTCATGCCTCAAACACCATTCCAGGGGATGTGTGTCCATGCTGATGACGGGGTCTGCTCGATAATGATCCAAAACAGAGCGGGCCGACGCATGTTCATTTTCATCGTCTGAGTCAGATGCCACCAGCAGAAGGTTGATTTTCTTTTTTGGTGGTTTGGGTTCTGTAGTGTCCGCATCTGAATGTTGCTCTTTTAAGATTTCTGAAAGCATGCTCCACACCTCATCCCTCTCAGATTTTGGACGGCACTTCAGATTCTTAAACCTTGGGTCGAGTGCTGTAGCTAATTTTAGAAATCTCAAATTGGTACCTTCTTTGTATTTTGTCAAATCTACTGTGAAAGTGTTCTTAAAACGAACATGTGCTGGGTCATCATTCAAGACTGCTATAACATGGAACATATGGCAGAATGTGGGTAAAACGGAACAGGAGACTCCCCCAAGGAGTTCAGTCACAAATTTAATTAATACAATATTTTTTTAATGGGCATCATCAGCATGGAAGCATGTCCTCCGGAATGGTGGCCGAAGCATGAAGGGACTTACAAATGTTTAGCATGTCTGGCATATAAATACCTTGCAACGCCGGCTACAAAAGTGCCATGCAAACGCCTGTTCTCATTTTCAGGTGACATTGTAAATAAGAAGCAAGCAGCAGTATCTCCCGTAAATGCAAACAAATTTGTTTGTCTCAGCAATTGGCTGAACAAGAAGTAGGACTGAGTGGACGCGTAGGCTCTAAAGTTTTACTTCTTTTTGTTTCTGAGTTCAGTTATGTAACAAAAAAATCTACATTTGTAAATTACACTTTCACAATAAAGAGATTGCACTACAGCACTTGTATGAGGTGAATTGAAAAATCCTACAGTAAAAGCTGTTTTATCCGGCACTTCACCAACTGGAAAGCTCTATAAACCAGCATTTCTGATCTTCATTGAAATTCCAGTTTATAGTGCGGTTGGCATGGGGCCAGCAGGGGGTTGGGGCATGGGAGGAGGTGTGGAGCGCGGGCTCTGGGAGGGAGTTTGGGTGTGGGAGGGGGCTTAGGGCATGGGAGGGAGTGCAGGCTGCTGGATCCAGGGGCTGCTCACCTCGGGCAGCCCCCTGCAAACGGCAACCTATCCTGGCTGCTCCTAGGCGGAGGCGTGGCAGGCAGCTCTGCGTGCTTCCCCCGCCCTACCCCGAGCGCTAGCAACGCAGCTCCCAGTGGGAGCTGCAGGGGTGGCGCCTGCGGGCGGAGGCTTAGGCAGTGCGCAGAGCTGCCTGCCGTGCCTCCACTTAAGAGCAGCCGGGACAGGTCACCACTTGGGGGGAGCTGCTTGAGGTGAGCGGCCCCTGGATCCAGCACCCTGCACTCCCTCCCATACCCCAAGCTGCTGCCCCGAGCCCCCTCCTGCACCCAAATTCCCTCCCAGAGTCCGCTCCCTGCACCCCCTCCCACACCCAAACTCCCTCCCTCTTAGTTAACTGGCATTTTTCACTTACCGCACCCACCTTTCCCCCAACATGCCGGACAAAACAGCTTTTACTGTATTTCTTTTATCATTTTTACAGTGCAAATATTTGTAATAAAAAATAATAATATAAAGTGAGAACTGTACACTTTGTATTCTGTGTTGTAATAGAAATCAATATATTTGAAAATGTAGAAAGACATCCACAAATATTTATTAAATTTCAATTGGTATTCTATTGTTTAACAGTGTGATTAATCGCGATAAATTTTTTTAATCGCAATTAATTTTTTTTAGTTAATCGCATGAGTTAACTGCAGTTAATCGACAGTCCTAGTTGTAACTGATCATTTCACTAGGTATGCACAGACCTTTCCCACTAAATATCAAAAATACTATGTGCATTATGGGCTGCCCAAGCGAATACAATCTGATCAAGGCCGGGACTTTGAGCGTTATCTAATTCAGGAGCTTCTGACTAAACTAGGTGTAAAAATATCTAGGACAACACCCTATCATCCACAAGAAAATCCCCAGTCTGAATGCTTTAATCTGACCTGCTTAATATGTCGGGAACTTTAAATCCCTAACAGAAATCTAGATGGAGATAGCACGTTAGCCATATTGTGCATGCTTAAAATTGTATGCAAAATGAGGTCACGGGGTATTCTCCATATTTCGTAATGTTAAGATGAGAAGCTTGATTACTGGTGAACTTCTTTTTTGGGGGGGGGGTCTCAGCAGATGGGTCCTCCCACCCATCTTATCTTCAGTTCGTGGCTACATTAAAAAGAGTCTTGCATGCTCTTTATTCGCTTGCTCAGGCCATGGCCGATAAAATGAACCAAGGTAATAAAGACCATTATGATCAGAAGGTGCAATACTATGATCTGCAACTGGGTGATCAAGTTCTTATCAGGAATCTAGGGCTCCCAGGAAAACATAACCTTGCATACTGTTGGGGTTCGCAGCCCTCCATTTTGGAAAGTCAAATATCTGGGCTGCCTGTCTACCAACTAAAGCTTGAAAAGAATGGCGGCCCATTAAAGACCTTGGACCAAAACCATTTACTTCCTCTGGAGCAACGTGAGAATGGATACTCCATTGATTACTGAGCCTACCCCTGTACCTCAAGCATCTTGCCAGTGGAGAGCCTGACACGGTTACCCCAGTAGCTATGTTTGGTTCCCCATTGGTGACTGATTCTAAGGAGGTTTACTCTGACTATATATCCATGTATCCTGGACCTCAGATGTGCCTCCTGAGTCTGTTGTATTGTCACTTGAACCACACCAACCTGAAGGTTTAGCTGAAAAACCTCCTTTAAGTCCCAAGGTTTCCCTCTTTTTACCTCCAAGAGATGTTTCCAGGGAACATAAGAAGGCTCAGACCCTCTCAATAGCCTACTTGGCTCTCTTGGTGTAGACAGGGATCCTGTTACAGATAATTCCCCTCTTCCCAGTAGTATTCCTGTGCAGAATGCAGAGGCTAATAAAGGGTTGTTGACTCCTCCTACTGAAGAAGAAGAGCTTGTGTAGCCCTTAAGGATGTCCCTGCGAGAGATCAGACCCACCTCTGCAATTAACATATGATGCAGCTGGAGTTGCCAGTGAGGTGTCCAGACCTACTGTGCATCATGGTGTGGCTGTATCCTCTGGCTCTAAAACACCTATCGAGTCCAAAAGGGAGATAGAGCCTCTAAAGATGGGGACAAGTGTTTTTCATGGCAATGCTCCCCTCAGGTTCGGTGCCTAAATTGTGCCTATTCTAGTGGGCCTGTACTCTGCACAGCATTGAATGTTACCCCCAGAGAGCAACAGGGATTAAGAATGTATGTATTATCTTTGGGTTGTTTTCTTTCTTGTTATAGTTCCCTAACGGGGATGTTAAGGGTTTTTCCGGTGGGGAGTCTCTCCTCCCTCAGAGCTGGGGGGCTCCCTTTGCAGGGGGTGTTGATTTTGCACTTTTATTTTATTTTGTCTTGTGAGGTGTGATTGGTTGGCATGTTCCTTTGGGAGCTTCACCTCCTGCACAATCCGCCCTGACCACTTCCTCCAAAGGCAGCATTTCAGCTCAGCAGGAGGGCATGTGACAAATAATAAGAGCCCTGTTACCACCAGTCGTAAGGGTTAAAAAACCTTTCAGAGCTTGGGGAGTTATGGCACTCTGGTGCTAGGTGATGAGACCCTGCAGTGAGATGCAGACGTTCAGGTAAGTCATTTCCCTTTCCATGCTACACTGTTGCAATGCTGGAATTTTCTCTGTTACTGATTGTGATTTAGCCCAAAAGGCGAGGTTCACGGCTGTGAAATTCCTGGAGGGGCACCTGCTTCTTGTACATGCTACCTTTAGTCTTTCCTGCACTAGGTTTTCAGTACTCTCTGTGAGTAGTATGGTCTGTTTTCCTCTGGATTCTCATGTGGTTGTTAGTGTGCAGAGCTCTTTATGCTCATATAGTCCTTTATCTTGCAAGTGGGGACATTAGTTTCTCCTTCCTGCCAGTTTCCCTTTTCCATGGCCATCCTGTTTGTGAAAGGCACCAGACTAACCGCCCTGGACACTGGTATACTCCATGAATCCACAGAAGTGTGGGGGGGACGTGGGAAGCGGCAGGGCAAGTGTAGGTTCACACACACGGCTCCCTTCATCCTACGCCTTGGCAGTGTGCGTCAGGTCTGATCTGTGACAGTTATAAAAGGTACACCCACCTTGTCTCTCCAACAACTATCCCAGAGCGTAAGAAGCTGGGTCACTCTGCAGACCTATTCAGTTCTCTGCTCAGCCTGCCATGAAAGGTGCCAGTTGATGCCTGTTGTGATGTTCACTGGGGAGATGGTACACCAGATGGGAACAACTTACAGCTGCTATTGATCTGGGCTGCATTTGAACCAATGCTGTAGAGGTGACAAACTCCAGTTCCAATACCTTATCTCCTAATCCCTCTAGCACCTATCTTAGATTTAATAATTCTTGGTACAAGTTGGTCATCAATGTTAGACTTAACCAGCATGATAGTGTGCAGTCTTGCCTCCTTCTTGTGCCCACTTGATGCTCCAAAGGGGATTGCTGCTGCTCTTGCTGTTGTGGTGGTGTATAGTGTGGTTGTGGTGTATGTGGAGGTACACCTGATAGCCCTGGTTTGTTTTCTGTTTTGGCAATCCACACCTACTCTTTCCTGCTGAAGATTCACATTCAGATGGTCAAACAGAACTGCCCCCACCCCCCCATACTAGTGTTGACATGTCACAACACAAGCATTGCTTTCATAGCATGCTGTCTCACAAACATCGGCCATCTTCAGGCAAATATCGTAGGGTGATGACATTGCATCTTCCCCAAAGTGAATGTGGGACAGTGGTAAAATTGTTACTGCCCCACACAACTCAGCAAGCTTATTCTGAGGCCGCACATTCATACTGTATCAGTGTGAGCTCTAATGGGACCTGCACAAATGCCACCTTGTGGCTGGAGCACTGTTTGGTGGTTAAAACAAAGGAGTGTGGGAAGGAGATGTGGGTTCTACTCCCAGCTTTGACAGTGACTTGCTGCATGACCTTGGCTGAGACACTGCCCCTCTTTCCACACACACTCTGCATCGAATATCAGAGGGGTAGCCGTGTTAGTCTGAATCTGTAAAAAGCAACAGAGGGTCCTGTGGCACCTTTGAGACTAACAGAAGTATTGGGAGCATAAGCTTTCGTGGGTAAGAACCTCACTTCTTCAGATGCAAGTAATGGAAATCTCTAGAGGCAGGTATATATCAGTGTGGAGATAACGAGGTTAGTTCAATCAGGGAGGGTGAGGTGCTCTGCTAGCAGTTGAGGTGTGAACACCAAGGGAGGAGAAACTGTTTCTGTAGTTGGATAGCCATTCACAGTCTTTGTTTAATCCTGATCTGATGGTGTCAAATTTGCAAATGAACTGGAGCTCAGCAGTTTCTCTTTGGAGTCTGGTCCTGAAGTTTTTTTGCTGTAAGATGGCAACCTTTACATCTGCTATTGTGTGGCCAGGGAGGTTGAAGTGTTCTCCTACAGGTTTTTGTATATTGCCATTCCTGATATCTGACTTGTGTCCATTTATCCTCTTGCGTAGTGACTGTCCAGTTTGGCCAATGTACATAGCAGAGGGGCATTGCTGGCATATGATGGCATATATAACATTAGTGGACGAGCAGGTTAATGAGCCGGTGATGTTGTAGCTGATCTGGTTAGGTCCAGTGATGGTGTTGCTGGTGTAGATATGTGGGCAGAGTAGGCATCGAGGTTTGTTGCATGGGTAGAGTTGTTATGGTGCGGTGCGTGGTTGCTGGTGAGAATATGCTTAAGGTTGGCAGGTTGTCTGTGGGCGAGGACTGGCCTGCCTCCCAAGGTCTGTGAAAGTGAGGGATCATTGTCCAGGATGGGTTGTAGATCACTGATGATGCGTTGGAGAGGTTTAAGCTGAGGACTGTAGGTGATGGCCAGTGGAGTTCTGTTGGTTTCTCTTCTGGGCCTGTCTTGTAGCAGGAGGCTTCTGGGTACACGTCTGGCTCTGTTGATTTGTTTCTTTATTTCCTTGTGTGGGTATCGTAGTTTTGAGAATGCTTGGTGAAGATCTTGTAGGTGTTGGTCTCTGTCTGAGGGGTTGGAGCAGATGCGATTGTACCTCAGTGCTTGGCTGTAGACGATGGATCGTGTGGTGTGACCGGGGTGGAAGCTGGAGGCATGAAGGTAGGCGTAGCGGTCGGTTGGTTTTCGGTATAGGGTGGTGTTAATGTGGCCATCGCTTATTTGTACGGTGGTGTCCAGGAAGTGGACCTCCTGTGTAGATTGGTCCAGGCTGAGGTTGATGGTGGGGTGGAAGCTGTTGAAAGCATGGTGGAATTCTTCCAGGGCCTCCTTCCTATGGGTCCAGATGATGAAGATGTCATCAATATAGCGTAGGTAGAGAAGGGGCATGAGTGGACACCCATCGAATGACACCCATACTCACTAACTCACATTGGCATGCAGATGAGGCTTCATTCATTAGTGGCTGTGAAGCGCGTTGAGATCCTAGGCTGGAAGGTGCTGGGAAGATCATTACTGACACCGATAAGACAGGCTCTGCTGTGCTGCAATTCTCATAATGTTACCACCGCTGCTGCTGCTTCTGTCCTCCTACCCCCAGCCCTGCTCCATTAACGGCTGCTGCTGCTCTGTGGTGCCTCTCCCTGACTCTCAAAGGAAAGAGGAAAGCATTACAGAGTTGCCACCTGCCATCCGTGGATAGGAAAGTAACCATTCCCTCAACGTGCCCCCTTTCCAGGATGTGAAAATGGTATGTTCAATTAAAATGCCCTTCTGCTGGGACTGGCTGCCAGTTCCCAGGAGATGCAGGTACAAATGGAGCTGCCATGCACACTGGAACTCTGAGGTTATTATTGCACGTTACTTTTTTATTGCCGCAGATGTTAGCAAGAAGATACAACAATAGGTGACAGGAGAAGCCTTTCAAATATACAATACCACCACATCAGCCTCTTGTGAGTAAGGTTGACACTTCAGGCAGTTGTAGGCACCATGTGCTGTATCTCAGCGTTCCTGGATTTAGCTGAGGTCTTCTGCCAGCCAAGTAGGGAATTGGGAGGATGCTTTAGGGGGACTCTTTTAAGTGCTGGAGCAGTTGGTGGTTGTTTTGGAGACTGTACTCTTAGTGAAAGGCTGGGTGTCTTTAATGTGGATGCTTGGGTTGATGTCAAGCATGGCGAAGCCCAGCAAAGATTGGAACTGGTTAAGTGAATTTGCAGGAAGGGCAGTGTTAACAAAGGGCAAACTTCAACAGAGTCCGCAGCAGAGATTAGGACAAAATTAATTTCCAGGAGCCTGATTCTTCACTGCTTTGTACCCTGTGATGTCATTTGTTCCTGTGCAAAGTGGTTGCAAAATGCTGC
The DNA here is from genome assembly GCF_027887155.1 of Malaclemys terrapin pileata. Lineage (NCBI taxonomy): Eukaryota > Metazoa > Chordata > Testudines > Emydidae > Malaclemys > Malaclemys terrapin. Next base: position 43,449,658 of record NC_071514.1, on the reverse strand, counting down.
AGAATCTAAGTGACAGCACTGTACACCCGCTTTGCACAGCTGTAAATGAGAACGCAGGGTGCAAGGCAGAGAAACAGGTCCCAGACAGGGCCTGGAGCAGGCTCGTGCTTGGGGAGGCAGATTCTACAGGGTGGCATTCCGCCCAATCCTAGGGCAGCACGACCGCTTTTTTTTTTTTTTTTTTTGATTTGCTGATCCGGCCGCCTTGTAAGGGGCGGCAGCGCGGAGGAGGGGCACAACCTGCTGGGAGCAGGCTGCGCACTCCGTTTGCCCCAGCTCCGTCTGCCCCAGGTCTGTAGCAAGCCCAGCAGGGCAGCCTGCGTCCTTCCCTCCCCGCCAACCGGAGCGGCGCAGAGCTCTCCCAGCCGGCAGTGCGGTAGTTGGGGCTGCGTGGCGAGCGCCACACTGTAACCCTGGCCGCCCCCCTTCTCTCTCTCCCCCCGCTCTCTCCCCCTCCCCCCCGCTAGCCGGGGCATGTCTGCAGTGCAGGGAGGCCCCCTGCACCCTGGCTCTGGCCGCCCCGCAGGTTTTTTGTTTGTTTGTTTTTTGCTTTGCCATTCTGGCTGCCCCGGTTTTGTTTTTGGTTTTTTTGGGGGGTTTTTTTTGGCTTGGGGCGGCAAAAAAGCCAGAGCTGGCCCTGGTCCCAGATCTCAAATTCTCTGGAAATTCATAGATTTACATCTCCTCCCTGCCCTGCCCCCAGCCCGGGTCCCCTGCACTCTCCCCACCCCACGTTACCTGTTGGGAGTAGGGGGGACTCTATCCTCCCACTGCACTGGCTCCCCCTCCCCCCAGCACGTTCAGCTTCTCTCCCGGGCAGCTAGGCCTGGCCCAATGCAGCACAGCAGCTGCCTGGGAGAGCACCTGGCTGCAACGGCGGCAGGCTGCCCCCCACGCTGGCTGGGATGATTTAGCTGGGAATTGGTCCTGCTTTGAGCAGGGGGTTGGACTAGATGACCTCTTGAGGTCCCTTCCAACCCTGATATTCTATGATTCTATGACAGGGGCCGAGTGTGCCGGAGCCCCACCTTCCCCGTGTGCAGCAGCAGCTGCCCGGGAGAGAGGCTGGCTAGGGAGGGGTGGCAGTGGACCGCTCTGGCTTCCGGGGATAGGGGCCGACTCCGAGCATGCTGGGGGGAGGGTACTCCGGCTTGCCCTCAGCCCGTCCCAGAAGCCGAGCCTGGGTGGGAAGCAGCCCCCTGCCACTGCAGCCAGGTGCTCTCCCAGGCAGCTGCTGTGCTGCACCAGGCAGGTCATCCAAGCCCTTAAAAGTTCAGATGAACCATCACTAAACTTTACGAGTCTCTGGAGAAGTTGCGAATTTGGGCTAATAGTCTTGGGAGAAGGTGCATTTCCTGTGCTGTATTTTCTGCTATTAGTAGAGCCTGTGCCATATCTCCTCCAGAATGGTGGTTGTTTAGGTTCTAGCCTCAAAGCTGGAGATACAGAGGCAGCACTCAAACAAATTGGGTGGGGGGAAAAAGTTCTCACGCCTCCAAGGTTCAGGGTTTCCCATTCAATGGCAGGTGCAGGGAAAGGTTTGGCAGGGTGGCATGTTTATTATATTATATCCAAAGCAGCCCAAGCATCTTTGTGACAGAAGCATAAACCTCTTGGCTTTAAAAGTGAGTTGTTTTCCTCTTTAATGGCTACATCTTTCCGTTCTGTAACAGCAGTAGAGTAAGGAAAGCATGTGGCTTTTGCTTTAAAAGGCTTTCCTTTGACTCCTTCTACAAGCCTGTTCTCTTTGGGGAGTGACTTATTTCATAATTAGCCTCGGGACATAGGATACTGTAGGAGTGGAGGGCTGCGTTTGGGAGCAAGGGGCAGACATAGCTTCTCAGGGTCTCCTGATTTCTGGCAGAACTCTCACGAAGATTGGCCCTTGTTCAAAATGACTGCTGTCTGCCATTACATTAAAATGGACTGAAGCCACAGGAGGCCTACAGTCAAAATAGAGGCCATTTCCTTACAACTTTTCCATGTGGAAGTGAGTGTGCCCCTAGTAAAGATGGGCTGGCACTTCCCATTGTTTCCAATAGGACTGAAGCCAGGCTATCTTTGGTTATAATAACTATGAAGGGACAGGACTGGGAGGGAAACTCAGGTGGTGCAGGGGAATATAGGAAGCAGAAGGGAGACTGAGGGGGGTGCAGGGGAAATGGGGGTGTGCAGAAAGGAGTCTGACAAGGTGTAGAAGGAATATCATGGGGGTGCTGGGGCATGGGAGACAGAGAGGGAGAATGTGCAGGTTAGGCAATTGTGAGGGGAAAGAAGGAAAAATGTAGGGGCAGGTGAGGGACAGGAGACTAGGGGACTGTAAAGGGAGAATGTGAGTTTACCCCAGGGCCAGGGGAGGGAAAGTGAAGCCCCCCTCTGAAAAGCCAGTGAGGAGGCCCACATTTTTGTGTGCACATCTAAGGTTGAATTTTGACCCTCACATGATCACACACTACGTGAGGGCAGGCGGCTTCCACCCTTAACAGCTCCAAAATCAGGAGCCAGCCAGTGTGAATTTAAACCTCATGATTTTGGAGGGATCTGGTTATTGAATACGGAGGGCTGTGGTCACAATATTCCCAGCATCACCTCTCCCTCCCCTGCACCAGAGCCTTCTGGGTAATCCCATTGCACTTGGCCAGCAGTTACTGTTGGATGCTTGGAGTGAACTTGTGGTGATGAGTGGAGAGGGTCTCTGGTGCTTTTGGTGATGAATTGTGTCCTTCCTTCTCCGTCCCCCCTCTCACCCCTCCCCTCACCCCCAGGTTTCGTCAGTTTTGACAATCCAACTAGTGCTCAGGCAGCCATTCAGGCCATGAACGGCTTCCAGATCGGCATGAAGAGGCTAAAGGTCCAACTAAAGCGGCCAAAAGATGCCAACAGACCCTACTGACCCCTGCTCACCCTGGCCCTGCAAACAGGTAAGGCATTGGCAGACCAGACTGCCCCCAACTATGGTACAAGCGGGAGAGTGTGGGGGTAGGGTGGTGTTTTCACCAAATCATCTGTGCTTGCTGCCAGGAAGCCAGGGGGCAGTATGGCATCTCCTGTTGTTTCATTCATGCCAGGATGATGCTGACTTCTGTTGATCTGTGCACCGCTGCCATTTGTTGGAGAGTGTTGGACCTTTGACTTAGCTACCAAAACTGCTCCTTTAGCTCTGCCTTATTCTTTCGGACCTGGTAGCCCTGAGTTTGAATCAGTGTGGTCCAGTGGCTAGGACGCCGGACGAGGACTCACTCCCAGATCTGCTTCTGACTGGCTGGGCGACCTGGGGCGAGTCACTGTCCCTCTCTGGGCTTCAGTTTCCCCATCTGAAAAATAGTGATAATGATGTTTTCCATTTTTTTAAAGTATTTTGAGATCACTTGGTGCTAGATATTGTTATTATTGGTGCTTCCTTCCGAGTTGGTGTCTTGTGTGTCATATGCAGCCACAAACCATTGCAAAGTCCCTGATCAGCAGGGATCCTAGAAATCCATTTGACATGGAAAAACACAGAAGAACATGGAATTTGCATTTTTACAGAGAATCTTTGGGTTTCATTCTGGGTGCCCAGCTCTGAAGGCAGAGCGGAGAGCGGTGGCTGCTGGCAAGGCACCCAGCTCTGAAGGCAGCGCCACCACCAGCAGCAGTGCACAACTAAGGTTGGCATCAGGGCCATACTTAGGCATATGCAACATACACAGCTGCATAGGTCACCTGAAAATTTGGGGGCACTCCTGGGTCTTAGTGTCCACCCACCCGCCTCTTCCTATCCCTGTTCTGACCCTTCCTGCAGGCTCCCACCACATCTGGCTGCTGCAGCCTGGTGAGTCTTCCTCCGGAATTGGATCTAGTACTTAAAAGTGAAAAAGCCTTCCATCCTGCCAGACCTATTAGCACAACATTGAAACTGTTAAAGAGCCACTCAAGTGGTAATGAAGCCATTTAACAGGCATTTGCCAACGTCCAGGTATATACTGTCAGTTTCTGAATTTACTGACAAAAACAGTTGTGCATTACTGTAATATTTACTCAGAACATGTTAGTCTACAAGACCTTAGTTTAAAATTTACTTTAAAAATATTTCATTAGTGTGTTGCTGAAGATCATAAAATCACATCTCTAAAAAAATCCTTGCATAGATTTTTAGATGCACAAGCTGAGTATTCATCTTTAGCCTTAAATGCTGGGATCTTCAGACATATCATTTTTTAAATAAATCCTTCAAATGACCACCCTTATCTAAAATACACATGCGAGCCCGGGCTGCCGTCGGGCATAAGGGCACCAGTTTAATAATAGTGCCATAAATCCTAAAAACGACCATGTGTGGCATGGTATGGTGTTGCCACCCTTACTTTTTCACTGCTGCTGTCTGCAGTGCTGCCTTCAGAGCCGGGCACCTGGCCAGCAGCTGCTGCTCTCCACCCACCCAGCTCTGGACGGCTAGGGAAACCAAAGTTCAGCGTTTCTTTTTTAATTGCGAAAAAATGCGGATTTTAATGTTTTTTATCAGAGCATTTTGGGGTTTTTATCACAGAAAGCTAGGATCCCTGCTGATCGTGCACTGTTTATAGTAATGCATGGCTGCATATGCACAGCATATGCACATATGGTGATGTCATCAGCTACCTACCTACATGCAATAGCAGCATCAAGACTGATGTCCAAAAACACATGGGGTAACTACTCTCCTGAGGCAAGTCCCCCAAATCTAGTCGAGGGCAGTGATGCACAAGCACATGGTGTGCCAACCACAGAGAGGATTAGAAGCTCTTTATTTGCTAACTGCTCAGGATTCAGCTTGTTTTCAGAGGGATAAGCACTAGGTTTTTCCTTGACCCTACTGGACTCACACCAGATGCCTGTTCCCACCACTTATTCAGACCATAGAGGTCACCTTCCAGACCGCCGAACCTTTCCCAGGTACACTAAGGGCACTTTCCAATAGAGATGGCTCAAGCTGCAGAATTGGGATCTGAATTTCAGAGAAGGGAAAGAATTGGGAGTGTTTGGATTCAGGGTGTGGGGGTCAGGTCTCTCTCTGCTTTGAAAGTGTGCTGGACTTTCCACTTCCAAAACGTCATCTGCCAGTACTTCCAGCCAGAGGTCTCTAAAGAGGACATTGTGTTTAGGGAAAGTCAGGCCTGAACTCGGGATGTCTGAACCATATTGGATAAAATCAGATTTTCAAACTGAATCTTCCCTAAAACTCAAACGCACCAGAACACCCCTCCCCGCCACAATATTAATCACACTACCACTCCTCCATCCAACCTCCATCCCAAATGCAACTGGACCAGAGCCCCCAAGCCCTTTCATAGGTTTAAAATGCTTTGTTCAAGTTTTATTTGCTATTCCCATTTTATTTTCAGGCACATTTTACTTCCCTGCCTCTAGCCAGGACATGTAAGCAGCAGACACTGAGCTAAAACTAGGAAACAGTGGGATAAATCTAGTGAGAAAGCCTATTTATGCACCATTTCTAAGCTAGCTGCAAGGCCAAGGGACTAGGTGGGTTTAGATGAGTATCTAAAATCCTGGCTCTAAAGTGGGTCCTAACCTTTGGCTGATCACTATTTTGAATGTAGACAGTAGTGACTGGAGATGCTTGTGGAATGCTTACTAGTCAGAAATTTGTGGCTCTCCAAATTGGCAATGTGCTGTACTAATCCTCATGGGAACATGACGGCCTTTAGATAGTGACACGGGGCCTATTACTCTGCCTCTTCCAAACACTGAGGGGGATGCAGCAGTTTGACCCTCTTTTAGAACTGGAGGGGAGAGGCTTCCACAGAAAATGTCAAGTTCCTGGTGAAAAATAAAAATCTGAAATATTTTGGCCAAAAACTGAAATAATTTTATTCTGAAATGCTGCCGTAGTGCCTCATGGGTGCTGTAGTTTGGGTGTATCATACTCCCATTCTTCTCAGTTGGGCAGGCTCCCTGATCAGACTACATCTCCCAGGATGCACTATGGTCCCCATTCTTGATTAGGAAGCTGCATGGCCATGGTGAATCATGGGAAATAATGTCCAGTTACGGGTCCTAGCCTATACAGGAGAATAGGGTCATGAGGTACCTGAACTACAACTCCCATGAGGCACTGCAGCAACATATCCAGATTGAAATATTGTTGGTTTTGGCTGAAAACCAAAACAATTTCAGTTTTCACTCATTTCATTTTTTTGCTGAAAAACTGATGTTTTCCACAGGACTCAGATACTTTTTCAAGAAAAATGAATTCTGTCAAAAACCCAAATTTCTGTTAAAAATAGGGTTACCATATGTCCGGCTTTTCCCGGACATGTCCAGCTTTTTGGCAATCAAACCCCCGTCTGGGGGGAATTGCCAAAAAGCTGAACATGTCTGGGAAAAATACCGGCTGGGCACTTCCTCTCCCGCGGCTGCTCTGCTCCTCCCCGGACTCAGACTTCGGCTCTGTTTAAGAGCCAAGCTGCCCGAGCCAGCGCTACTGGCTTCGGGCAGCCCCCGTGCCTCCGGACCCTGCGCCGCCGGAGCAGAGCAGCTGGAGCCGGGGAGGAGAAGTGCCCAGCCGGCGGCTGGGGTCCGGAGTCAAGGGGGCTGCCCGAAGCCGGTAGCGCTGGCTCGGGCAGCTTGGCTCTTAAACAGAGCCGAAGTCTGAGTCCGGGGAGGAGCAGAGCAGCTGGAGCCGGGGAGGAGAAGTGCCCGGCCGGGGGCGCAGGGTCCGGAGGCATGGGGGCTGCCCGAAGCCCGAGTGCTACCGGCTTCATGGTTTGCTGGGCAGCCTTCAGACCCTGCGCCCCCAGCTGGGCGCTTCCCCTCCCGGGCTCCAGCTGCGCTGGGGAAGCGCCGGCCGGGGGCGCAGGGTCTGGAGGCTGCCCGGCAAACCGTAAAGTCGGTAGCGCTCGGGCAGCCCTTTTCGCGTGGCTGGGAGGGAGGAGGGGAAGTTAGGGTGGGGACTTTGGGGAAGGGGTGGGGAAAGGGCGGAATTGGGGCGGGGCCGGGGGTGGGAAAGGGGCGGGGCTAGGGCCCGTGGAGTGTCCTCTTTTTTTATTTTTTAAATATGGTAACCCTATTAAAAACCAGTTTTGAGATTAAAAACAAATTTTGGACCAGCTCCATCGTTTCTCATTGTGTTGCCACCTGCTGCTCTGAGTGGTCAGGTACAACTAAGCAGCTGTCCTGTAGCAGTCTACACCTGCTCCCTGCTTCAAAATACACTCCCCAGAGACATGTACATCCAAATGTGACATTTGATAGGTCACCCAGAGAACAGCCAGCCGAGAAACAGCCTATGCTGTTTAGAAGATAGGCTGAGGTAAGATGGGGAAAGGATATCTCCTCCAGCTCCACCAGCCAAAGTGCAAGGGTCACATATGGATGCACTTTGGCTGGTATGGGCATTCCGGGGAGAGGGGATTCCACGAGCAGATAAAATAGCGTACACAGATTCAGCACTTATTTGCACATCTTAGAGCCTCAGGCCACGTTGCCACAAAATCATTATTCCGAAGGGATTGGGGGGAAGGATATATGGCTGAGCTTGTACAAGGAGTTGCTGGCATGTTTTCCCTCTTTGACACAACTCGCACTTGAAACTACCTCCAACCATCTAACTAGGGGGATGGAGCAGAGGGGATGGAACACCTGATGGCAGGGTTGTACTCTAAGGCGGGTAGTTGTGGCATGATCCTCATCAGGAAAGGCTGGTACATGCGTGAGTGAACCCCTGAGAGACACCCCAAAATTAGCAAACAGTTAGCTTGTAGATTCATGCGCGCACGTGTGGCTATGAGAGATAAACAGGCATAATTACAAGGCTCTTCCAACACACTCGCTCTCCAGGCTCTCCCAACATACACAGCTGTACACAGCTCTCTTTCTCTCTCTCTCGAGGCAAAATATTTTCAGCAAATGGTAAATTTGTCAGTGCATTTTTCAGGACTCCCGAACTATTTGCAAATTCAAGTTGAATTTGGTGAATAGTTTTGGACAGAAAATTTTCCCCAAAAATGTCAAAACCGTTCATTTTTACTATTTTGAAATTAAAAGTTTAAACTTTCCATTTTGAAATGATATTTTGTTTCTAAATTTAGCTATACTTATTTTGAAAACACAAAAAAGCATGAAAAACATCCAAAAATTAAACACACAAACACACACACACACACTACTCCCATCTTGCACTAAGAAAGGGTGTGCAATTGTTCTGTCCCATTTACTGGCATCAAGACCACTTAGAGAGAGTTAAATGAGTCTGCTCTACACCCAGTTGGCTTTTAGCTTTTAGCTCATGTGATAGAGGCTCTTGCACTAAGTTCCAGAAGTCCCCAGTTCAAACTCACCCGCTGATGACCGGGGTCTGTCAGCGTTACCCAGTACTCCTGCAATGATACATGCTGCTGTCATGACCAGTAATGCCCCCTCTCTCAGTAGTCATTTGCAAGTTTAGTAGCATCTCCTGCAACTCCCGGACTTGTTCCTCCAATAAGATACAAGTCACCATCTGAGCAATGCTGCAAGGGGCTCCTGGCCCATGCTGATTTTTGCCTGTTACGATCCTGTAACACACTAGAAGTTTAGTGATTTTTTTTTCTCGCTCAAGATTTGTTCCATTATTTTACTCAGGATAGGGATGGATCTTATGGGGTATCAGTTGGTAGGATCATGCTTCTTTCTGCTTTAGAAAATCAGTACTGCATTTTCTTTTCTCCATTCTTCTGGTACCTTTCCAGCTTTCTGAGAGTTTTCCAAAATAATTGTCAGTGGTACAGTAAGTTTTTACCAATTCCTTTGATGCCCTATGATTCATAATGTCAGGAATGGCTGGCTCGTCCATGTAGGGACAATCAGCCACACTGTGAGAAACAAGCCCTCAACAGACTTTGCCATACAGACTATGGGTTGGGATCCCAAAGTGGCATTAGACTTGCTGGACCTCAGGGCTGAAGAGAGGGGCGGGACTCGAATGGGCTCAGGCGTCAGTCCCCCCTCCTGGGGTCATGTAGTAATTGTTGTCAGAAGGGGGTCACGGTGCAATGAAGTTTGAGAAGCCCTGACTATGAAAACATGACTAAAGACACCTAACTTCTGTGTTTGCTTGTGTAAGATGTGAAAGTGCAACAGGAGAGTAATTAGATTGCTGAACTGAAAAACTAATTACAAGCAAAGGGCTTGGTAGTGCAGGGAACTATAGTCTGCCCCATCCACTCTGGAGACTTGAGAACATGAACCTGAATTAGGGCACGGTGACCACATGGTTTGAAATCGTGGTCCCTTGGAGGTGTTTATCTGCAGTACAATGCAGATTGGTGCAATTGGCAGGCGCTGATCAGGGACGGGCCCGGGACTGCAGTCAAAGCATAACAATAAAGGGAAGTGGGGGCTCAGACTGGAATAGAAAAGGAAGCTACAAGTCGGGACCGAGGTGCATTGTATGGGTCCAGGACTAGAATAGCAGGAGGGGCTGCTGTCAGTGTTAAAGTGCAATTGGCAGAGCTGTGTGGGGAGCTCACAACTGAAACCACAGGGTTGCTGTAGCTCAGGAGCAAGGTCTATTGGAAGAGCTGACTAGGAGAAAAGCAGGAGGGGCTGCAGATCAGGACCACGGACTGGCCTGGGTGGCTGGGCATGGGAAAGCCTGACTGCTGTCAGCCTGACTCTAAACAGGATGATTTCATTTCTGATTTTCATAAGCACAACCCTGCAACCATCCCATCCAGGGAAAAAGAGAGGTTGTGTTTTCAGTCAGTGCTACAGAATACAGTGGTGCTAACTCTCATGGTGTTACCAGTGTCTGGTGATATTTGATGTCTTTCTTAAAGCCCCAACTCTTGGAGTCATGTGATGAGGTGAAAATCTCAGCTTTCATTTACACAAAACCCCAAGTTTCTAGCCTTTCTGGTTGCAGAGACAGGCTTAAAAACATGGCCCAAGTGTACCCAAAATGCTTGAAGACCAGAAAGCATATAAAAAGCACCCCAGATTTTTTTTAAACCTCCTGGTTTGTATGCCAATCTCATGATTTTATGGGACCTGTCTCATGAGTTTTGAATGCTTGGGGTTGGTAATACTGAAATATACAAACATGAAGCTGGGGCAGTGACTCATAAGATGAAAGCACAAAGGCCGCATTGGGAATTCGTGACCAGAGAGACAGTGAAGGGGAAAGAGGCATTTGCTTTTTTGTCTTTCCTCATGCTTCAGGCAATTAGTAGCTCTGTGGATGATGTGACCTAAACAGACAGTACTCACTGGCCAAAAGGAGGTCCATTCAGTCTCTAGAGTAGGGGCAGTAACCCCCGTATCCTGGACAAATTCTAGCTCAAGTAATTTCATGTTGTTGACTTGAATTCCTACTACCACTTCATCTAGTTACAATATTCTCATCTGTCCAAACTGTGGCGTATTGTTACCAATCACTGTTAAAAAACCAGGTGCCACCACAGAGGGGATTACAACCCAGAAGTAGATGAACTGATTCCTTATATATATATCAGGCCAGAGCTTGTAGGCCTCACTTGGCATTTAATCATGTCCATCTGGGCAAATACAGCAACAAAGTATTCCAAAAAATTAGTTTGATTGTTCAAACAAATTGGCTTCATCTGTGTTTGTGACCATATTACATTTGCTTTCTGCAGATAATCTTGCCAGTGAGTTTGCTGGCAGGAACACAGAAAATGATGAGGGAATAGCAGGACTCAGCAGTTTTGAAAATAAGACCCTCAGGGTCTCAAGTTGGGCACCTAAAAGAGAGGCACTTGGAATTATTGGCTACTCTGCAGAAATGGGGTTGTACTGAGTGACAGCCCCTGAACCTGGGAGGTGGTGTGGCTGGGAGGTGCAGGGTGGGTGGGCTGTGTCACTGTCCCACCCGACCAGGAGTTCTGTCAAGAGCAGGGTGATACCTGGAGCCTCACATGCATTTTGCCGTATTTATTTGTCCAGCGTGGCTAAGTGCAGCTATGGGAACTGGCTAAGCACGTGGGCATTCAGAGCAAGGAGGGAGGGAGGATGCATCAGTCTGTGGTGACTGGTTGATCATTTCCAGGGATACCAAAGGGGATGTTTTTAAAGAGGTTCTTGGAGAAATCACCCTCTCATCACTCCCATTAGCAACTTTGTGCAGAGGAGACCCTGGGCCTCTCCCACCTGTCCCGAAGAGTCTGCATATCCTCTCGGGGGTGCTTTGTCCCCGCATGCCCTCTCGGGGGTGGCATGTCCCCCATGCCCTCTCAGGGGGGAACCGTGTCCCCATATGCCCTCCTGCGGGGGAACCGTGTCCCCAGACGCCCTCTCAGGGGCGGGGAGAGCGTGTCCCTGCATAAGAGGCTCGACATAAACTCAAACCAGCACTGGGAAGTAAACGAGACCCACTGGGCCCCACGGTCCAAGTTGCGTTTGTGACTTGGGCAGGAAATGCACTAGGGTTGGATTTCTCATGGCCTGGCCAGCATTTCTGCTCCCAGGCCTGGTGGGAACCCAGAGAGAAAAACGCGATGAAAGTGATTCAAATGAGCCTCGGTTCAGGGTCATTTCAGGCTTTGGATGATGATTGTACATGGTTTTTCCATGGAGAAATTCTTCTTCTCTCCCCTTTCCCATAGCTCCTAATCTTGCCCCCTGTGCTCTGCTCCTGCCTCTATCCTGTCATCTCCCATCATGCTCACCCTAACCGCTGCACTCTACACTGGCCACAATGTCCTTGCCTTGTGCCATCACGCCCAATCTAACCCCATTCTCCTCCATTCTTGCTCCCTTTCATGCCTTGCCTACTCTTCTCCCTATACCCAATAGACTTCCCATGTATGCCAAATGACCTCCATCCCTTCCTTTTAACCCTCCTTTGCCTTGCCCTGCGCTGCCGGCTCCTCCCCTGTGCCCACCCTCAGTGCCTGTTTCAACACACAGAATTTATAAAATTGGCTCCCTCTGCAATGTGACCTGCCTGACCTTTCCTTGATTTCACTCCTGCCCCTTCTTTCCCAACCCATGTCTTTTGACTCTTCTCTTCATGTTTGTCTGATGGAGACGGTCATCTCTTTGAGCCAGGACTGTGTCTCTTTCACTATCCTGTAAGCGTCACACAGAGTTATGTGCAATGTAAATTCTGACGGATGATGACAACCACTGAGCATTGCCTCTGCAGATCCTCACAAGCACGTGCCTTTGCATCGCGAGCCCCGGACCATTATGGGACCATGTGCCCAACCTCTCAGAGAGTCTCTTGTTCGATGCCAGGGTTGGTGACCCCAGCTGCCTTCAGTTCCATTCCTACTGCCAAAGGTAGCACGTCTCAGAACCATCCTTTAGCTCACCTGTGCTGTAGGAGTTGGTGTTCCATATTTAGCTCAGGTTAGGTAGTTAATTTACATGTTTGCTGGAGAAGCATGAAGCTGTGTTCAGAAGCGTCTCTCTTTCTTAGCCGTTAGATTCACGACAATTCAGCTGGCTCCACTGCAGAGCCCCAGGTCAGTTGTCATCTGTGGCCTTGCATGGTTCTGACCCATCCTCATCCCCTTCATTGCCCTGCTGAGAGCCTAGCATTTATCATCCAATAGCCAGATTTAAATGGTGTGTGTCTTGTGACCAGATATCCATAACAGCCCCCGGCATGGGAGAAGGGCAGTCCCTGAAGCCATTGGGATTAGCTTTACCCCTCCAACCTGCCTTGAGCAGGAGGGGCAGCCTAAATGCCTATTGATGGAGAATGCCTTGAGAGGCCAGCCAGCCAGCACTGGACCCATCTCCTCTGTACCAAAGGAACTGGCCTCATCGTAGTCTGGTTCCACCTCAGAACCAAAGGATCAAAAGCAAGTTCAATGAGGGAGGTACTGGTTGCAATGCTTCTTGAGATCTAAGGGCTACTGTAATGGGGTGGGACTCACCCCTGCAGCACCTCCTGCTGGTCATCCAGGGAATTAGCGTTTTGCAGCTCCAGAACACCCTCTGCAGGCTGGTGTCCCGCTTGCTGCTGGCCCCATGTCCCTCCCAGACCCTGGTGCCCCTTTCAGGCCAGGGTGTTGCCCTCTGGCAGTACCCCCACACATCTGGGTCTCCCCTCCCCAGGGAACCCCCAATCCCCTCTATCCCCACCTCGCCTCAGTCTATGGCCACTGAGCTCCATTCACTGGGGCTGACTGCAGTGTAAAGTCACCAACTAGCCCCCGTTCACTGGGGCTGACTGCAGTGTAAAGTCACCAATTAGCCCCCATTCACTGGGGCCAACCGCAGTGTAAATGCCACTCATCATAGGCAAGGGGGGTTTGGAACCTGCTGCCTCCGCCTACCCCAGGCTAACCCTCTGTAGCCCCAGTACCTACCCTGGCCTTTATCAAGGCCTGCAGCCTGGGGGGTTCCCAGGCTGGAGCTCCCCAGCTTCTCTGGCCTTCCCCCAGCCATGCTCCACTTTAGGTACCCTCTCAGCTTCTAGGCAGCCAGGCCCTTCCCTCTCTACTGCTAGAGAGAGGCTCAGTCTCTGACTTCTGGCCCCAGCCCTCTTATAAGGGCCAGCTGTACCCTCATTAAGCCAGCCTTGGCTTGATTGGGGCGTGGCCCCCAGCTGAGGCTGCTTTCCCCAATCAGCCCCGCTTTTCCTTCCCTGCCATAGCTCTCTCCCCGGGCTGTTTTAAGCCTTTTAAGGCAGGAGCGCGTGACCACCCCACTACAGCTACAAAAAACCCAAAGGCCGTGACTCCTCATAGGAAGTCCTCACTTCTGTTCTCTTCTCCCTTAACCGAGAATAGGTGCAGACCCACACACTCTCCTCTGGCTCAGTGCAGGAACTGGTGGTTTGCAAGCACCATAAAGCCCTCAGATCCAAACACCTGTTAGTGCTGTGGGCACTTCAGATCCATAGAGGTTGGAGCTGGGGCTGCCTGAATTCAAGTCTTGAGATCTAGTGACTGATGTTGTATCTCTCTCTGCCCCTGTTTTGTCTGGGAGCTCAGAGAGGCAGTGATCCATGCTCTCATCCTTCTCAGGGAAATGGGAGATCTGCCACAGTATTTTCAGGTCCAAAAAGACCAAGCTCTCCTTTGATTTTTCCTGCCTCAGTGCCCCAAATTCAGATCCAAGGACTTCCTGGATGGAGATAAGAGTGGAGGGTTGTCCTGGTGGCTCTCTGATCCATACATTTCGCTGCAAACCCAAGTGTAAGATGGGAGAGAAGGTCCATTCTCCCTCTCCTAGCACCTTGGACACATGCTCCCAGTATTACAGGGAGATTATACTGAGACATGCTCTTTGGACTTCTCCCTCACCATGAAGTTCTTCTAAGAGGTCACTTACAGCCATCAGACACCATGACCAATATGACACAAATGGCATTGTCTGCCCATCCAGCCAAGAGACAATCCCCTGAGAGGTCTCTTGCAAAGCTCATCTTCTCCAGAGTACCTGGAAGAAATACTCACCTCATCACCTAAGCCTGCCTTTCCCTCTACTGACAATCCTGGAGGATGATCCTTGGAGTCTGAAGAAGAGGCAGAGGAATTAGAGAACCCGGAAGATGCATGTGGTGCAACAAAGGCTGAAGCCATCCTCTCCCACCTTCCCTGAGGGAAGTGAGACTGCGCCCTCACCAGGGGAGATGGAGATTGAACAGCTCCAGGAGTGGCAAAGACCCTGACAGTCCAGGGTGGGTAGTGAGAGGGAAGTCACACAAGCTCTTTGGGATCGGAGAGCAGGGAAGACTATTCTTCCTGTACACAAATGGCTCTTAAAGCCAGCAAAAGGCCTCTGGCTCAGGCCGGCCTCACTTTCTGCTCTGGCAGGGAGACATGGCCTCCTTTGCTGAACAACACAGCAGAAATAGGGTATTTCATCCGCTGAAGCTAGGCTATGTAGGTTAGCCAGTGAGAAGGCACTGTGTCATCACCTGGGGAGGACAAAACTCTTGTGCAACTCTTCAAGGTTATTTGTAGTATTTGGAGACAAGTGTAAGGGGAAACCAGTTTCTGTTCAGAGAGTGTACTGGAGTCAGTCCTGACCAAGCAGGTGTCCCAGTGCCAAATGGCTTAGAGGCCCTTAAACTAGTTTGCACAGTGTGTCTGAGGGATGTCTCCATCTCTGAACTCTGGGAAGCCACTGCGTTGCCCTCCATTCATAACTTCACACAACATGACTGTCTTGACTTAGGGGCTAAGCATGGTTCTAATTTTACAAGAACAGCCCTTTAACCTTTCTTTAACCAAGGACTCCTCAACCCTCCTCCAAGGGGTTGTTACTGCTAGTCAGTCTCCCAAGCACAGGGATCTGCAGAGGCAATTCTGGGTGAGAAAGAAAATATACTCATCTGTAACTACAGTGTTGCCCCTGCAGATTCACACTCAACCAACCTCCTTCCCGTACACAGCATTCTGAACTGGTGGGAAGACCTGAGAGTGGTCAGATCTACCGTCCTTGCATTACTTCATACCGAGCCTTGAGCTCTACAGGTTGGTGTATGTGTAGAACAATCCATCTCTGCTGTCTGGGCTCATGGCCCTAAGGCATATGCACCCCCAAGGGTGTGGCTCTGCAGAGGCAATGCACACTCAGAACGCCACTCACAGGTGAGTAATCTTACTTTATTATATCTGACCTGGGTCATTCATCCATTGTGCGTTTCCATCCCATCGTTGTCACCCATTCTAAGCCTAACAGCAGGGCAAAGCCTTCATCTGCTTTAACCCAAGCCCCTGAAAAGCTGGGCCTGGAACTTTGGCACATGTGCCTACTCGTTGCAGGCCTGTAGGTTGCAAAGTCATGGCAAGACTTAGACAACTCGATCTCCTCACTGACTTTGTCCTAGTCACCCAGCCAGAAGATAACTCTTTTCTCTCTACAGCCCATATGCTTTGTGAAATGTCTGGCTCGTGTGCTGCATATGAAACAGTGGGGCCTGCCCTCTGCCTGAGAGAGACATACCTAGAGCCTTAACTGGGGCCTAGTTAAACAGAACAGATTGCAACTACCCTGGGTGAAGGGGGACTGGAACAATTTGTATAGTGGGGGTGCTGAGAGCCATGGAACCAAACTATAAACCTTGTATGTGATGGAAACCACTTCAAGCCAGGGATTACAGCAGCACCCCCAGCACCCCTAGTTCCAGCACCTGTGCCTGGGTGTATAAAGTAGAAAGCTGTGGCCTGAAGAAATACATCACAGCATTCAGTGTTCCACCTTGCGCCTGGCCACTTGCATCTAGGAGCTTGGCATGCCAGGTCCTGAACACCATGGTCTTCACTTCTGGGTTAAAAGGAGAGCAGTGGTGAGACTGCGTAGAACTGATTTTCCATAGGAGTGAGTGGACTGTTCAAAGACAGCCATTTCTGATGGTACTGTTCAGTCTAGCACAGCAGCGAGGAGGAAGTATCTCTGAAGATGGGGCAGTTTCTCCGTAAGCACTTTGTCAAGTGTTTAGCAAAGTTTCCTGGAAGAAAAGAGCCAGAATGTACAATCGCGGTCTTCCTTCTCCACCCACTTAGTGTACATGACTCATATAACCTAGTCTTCCTTTCATTCATAGAAACAGGTGAATAAGTTCCATTTTTCCTTTAACATGCAGCTATTTAAGCTGAGAAACAGTGTCTCTAATGGCTAGAGGGAATGGGTTTGGAGCTAGGATCCCCGGGTTCTAGTCCCAGCTCTGATTCACTGTGTGATCTTGGGCAATTTACTTGCCACATTTATGCCTCAGTTTCCCCCTAAATGGGCAGAGCAAAGCAATTAATGCAAAAAAAAAAAAAAAAAAGGAAAGAAAGAAAGTTGTTCATCATGGTGAATTTCAAAGTCACATATGTGAGTATTTGCAGCTGCCAAATTTGAAATTTGCACACCCAGATTTTCCAGTTGGATGTGTTTGCTGGCTCACATCCAGTCAGGGAAGAGAAATTATACCAGGTAGCTTATCTGACCAATCACAACTGAGCATCCGTTAGCTCTGAGAATGGGGACATTCATACTCACCTGACCCTGGGTCACTTGTGAGTGATGTGACATTAGTGTGTAAAGCATTGTGAGATTCACCAAGGGGAAGGTCCTAGAGGAGATCAAAGCATTATTACACATGTCCTCTAAGGCTCATTTTCTGTTCTTGATCAACCAAAAATGAAATTGAAAAACTTCATCAAACCAATTCATCTTTTTTTATGTTTTGTTTCCTCCAACCCAACCACTACTGTACCTAACCAGACCAGGCCAATCATTGCTCCAAGATGGCCCCCCAGTTGCCTAGCAACCCTCTAGCTGTTGTGGGAGACCCAAACCAAAACTATCTTTCCCAAATAAACCGAAACTGTAAGTGACTAACTCATGTTGTCATCGTCCTCTGCGATGACGCCATGTGGCCGGTTGTAATCTCGTTGCATGATTTGACGTTGAGTTTTCTATATCTCTATTTCTATATCTTTATTTTTTCTGTATTGGTGCTTTTCTTTTGGCGATTGTGAAGTGCCGTAGTGAAGCCCCTGGTGGATAGTTTTTGGAGTGCTGATTGGTCAGTCTTGATTAGTTGTGAACTTTGACCCCCCCCCCCCAAACTCCATCTTCTTCTCTGCCCTCTCTTCTTTTCTCTTTGTTGTAACGTAACAATCTGTGTTTGTGTTTCACCTGCATTCACTATATGGCCATAATGACTGGGGAAATGTAATTGTTAAGGAATCACTCTTGGTTCCAATATTATTTCTGAAAAAGGGGGTTTCACTTAATTTCAGTTGAAACAAGAAATGAAGGGTTTTATTTTGTGTTCTTTTCCCTTTTGTTATTTGCAAAATATAGTCTCAAAAACGTTGTAGTGCATGCGAAAAAGCACTTGGGAATATCCCGAACACTGATCCTTCAGCAGTATGGTTTGCGGATTTTGAGTTGGAACTGAAGTCTTATATTTCTTTTCTGAATATTCCTTCTCATCCCATCCAAGAGGGAATTCAGAGTAGAATAGCAGAAAGTGAGGCTGGAGCAGGAGAGACTGAATTATGAGGAAAGACTGAGGTGGGATTTACAAAAGAATATACAGTAGTTAGGCTCTCAGGTCCCATTCCCTAACACAGGAGGACTAATAACTCACCTCTGGTTCAGCCAGTGCAGTTCTGTCCTGTTAGGACATCAGATCTCCATGCAGACCCTTTCTCTTTCATAAGAGGAGACAGAACGGCCAGTCTTTGTGATTCCTCAGAGCTAGGAAGCCCATATTCACAGTGACAAAAAGAGCCAAATGAGATTTCAAAGGAACCTAGGGCAAAATTATCAGCTAATGTAATTGCTTTGACCTCACAGAAGTTATACCACCAGAGAGTTTGGCCTCTAACATTCTCTCACTGCTGAACATTTTGCAGAGACTTTAAATAAGAAGCACCATCTCTTTAAACAATGGACTGGTTATTTTTTGGGTGGTGATGACCCAGCTGAAGGGCACATGTACCTCACTAGTGCTCCTCCATACACTTAACCAGCTAGTGGAACCCTGTGAAATTTAGAGGTGCCCTTGCTTTTTTACGTTTGAGGACTTAGCCTCAAATCTAGCCTCAGTTCCAAGTAGAAATGTGTTTAGTGGATCTAAATTTAGTTCTTAATGGACATTTCTCCAAATTGCAAAACCACTGTACTATTTAACATAAAAGTAGTCTGGGCTGAAAAGCGCCCAGGCCTGGAATAGCAGGGTCAGCTACAGGTCAGGATTGAGGTGCACTGGCAGAGTTGGGAGGGAGCCCAGGACTGAAGAAGGTCAGGACTGAGATGCATTCATTGGCAGGTCTGTGTGGATAGTCCATGACCTGAAATAGCAGGAGTGCTGCAGGTCAGGTTTGAGGGTCATTGATAGAGCTGTGTGAGGGGAACCCAAGACTGGAATAAGAGTGTGTGCATCAGTTGAGGACAGAGGCGCGTTGTCAGAGCTGGGATGGTGGTGGAGCTGCAGGACAGAGTTGAGGTGCCTTGGCAGAGGTGCGTAAAAGAAAGAAACTTGCATAGGCCCTCCCCTCCACAACATGTGACTTTTCAGTGACTATGACCCTTTCTCTGTTTCCCAAGCACTAAAACTCACCCAACATTAAAGCCGTTCTCAGGGGGCTCTCATGCGTTGTACATTCCAATGAGCCTTGCAAATCCCAGAGCCTTGTAATGTGCCCTTTGTTGTCTTGCAGGTTGGATGCCCTGCAGCGTATGAAGAGTATTCTCCCTTTTCCCAAGTGCAGTATCCAAACTTGTAACTCTCTTTCTTTGCAACATATCATGGAGGAGGTGGAAGCGAAGGAGGAGAAGAAATGCTGGCGAAAAAGAGAGCCATTGTGGTTGTATCTTCTTTTTATTTTTTAATTTTTGAATCAGTTTTGTTTGTTTCTTAACAAGAAAGAAAAAGACACAGTGATGTTGGAGAAAAGACAAACAGGTGCAGATATTTGCTGAATCAGACTATGAAACGGTGGCTGCTGGAGAAGACTTTGAATTCCTCGCAAGGAGAGAGGTGGGATTCTTGGAAGGAAAAACAAACCAATCTAGGATTAAGAGCTAGGACAGCTCATTCATGAGGATGAACCCTACCTTTTTAAAGCACTCATTTGCTGCTACAAGTTTCAAAGGAGGAACTAGGAAAGAGGATCCAAATGGATATAAACCAAAGCCAGTGGGATTGGACCAGGCGTGTATGTTTCACCTGGATAACGTTTTGTTTTAAAAGGGAAAGAGAAATTGATTTTTTCCATATCTGGCTGGAAAAAAAGAAATCAAAGGCTAAGCGCATGTTGGACTTATAGAAGAGATATCTAAATACGTTTATATATATATATATATATATATATATATATAGACACACACACACCATGGAGCAGGGTGGGGGGATGTGCTCCTCTCCTTGCTTGTCGCTGGCACAGGGACATAGGATTTACTTCTTTCAAAGTCATATCATTCCTTAGAGTTTAGGGACCAAAGGACTACTGCTTTTTTAAATATATATATAAATAAATTAATTTAACAAAAAAACAAAGAAAAAAGGTAGAAGTATCACGTAACAGCTGCGAGCGTTTCAAAAAGAAACACAAATAGAGGGAAACTAGAAAGAGCTTTGTTTACCGTGTCGTGTGTTCCAGTGGCCCAGCGACTGCATAGGCTGTAGGAGCCCAAGGGTCCGGATAGCTGGGAAGTTTTTCCAAGGCTGTGGAAAGTGAAATCGTGGCACTTCTGTCATGGCAACTTCTTCTCGCACCCCTGTCCCACCCCAGACAAAAACATAGAAATGAAGATCTTGGCTGGTAAGTAGAGCTGGTCGAAAGATCCAATTTTGCCTCCACCAAGAACATGGAAGAAATCATTCTATTTGAAATTGTTAATGGAAGATTTGGGTTTTACCGAAGGAAAATTTTTAAACAAAGCAAAGATGTTTGTTTCAAAGGGAAATTTTCATTTTGTTTTGAGTTCTTGAGAAATTGAAAATTCCTTCCAAATTGGCCTGTTTTCACCACACATTTCAATTTTGATTAAACTCCCTTTGTGACAAAAAACGATTTTGGTTGAGAAATGTTGACCAGCTCTACTGCTGAGACAATTATGAGAAACATGTTGCAACCTTCGCTAGCTCCTGAGATAAATATGATCTCCTCGGCCTCTCCTTTACACTGTGTGTGAGAGGTGAATTGGGGCCATAACATTGTACATCCAAATCCAACTCTGAGTTACACCAGTGCGTCCCTTGCTGAGGTCACTGCATTACCTGGGCATAGCTGATCAGAATTTGGTTCGTGGGTTGCAGATATATTAACATACGATACCTGATGCTTCAGCATAAGACCATACCAGACTGTGCCAAATATGTATGTGGACACATGTCCCCTCCAGGTGCTTACATGTTTCATGGTGAAAACAAAAGATTTTCTTTCCCACACATCCTTCAGCACCTCTGAGATTTCCTATCAGTAGGGCCGATTTGCTCAAGGTCAGATATTTGCATCATGGTATAAATCTTCCCCTCCAGCAGATCTCACTGATCGCTGCATGCGTCCAAAGGTAAAATTCAAGCCAGGAGAGGCAGTGCGGGAGGCTGTTATTAACTATAGTGGACCAAACTCTGCACTGATTTATAATCCCAGTGGAGTCAATTTGATTGTATGGGGCATCCATCAGAGCAAAGTTTGGCCCATTGAGTTTAAACAAGGGCTGAATTCATCCCTGAGGTATCATATAATCATAGAAACGTAGGGCTGGAAGGGACCTCAAGACATTATCAAGTCCAGCTCTCCCTCATGAAAGCAATCTTCATGTTTCCCCACTTCCAGGCCCAGAACAAAAAAACCAGCAACTTGGCCATATATAAAAAATAAAACAAGAGAGAGGGCAAACTTCTGAGAGACCAGCAGCCTCTGGGAGAGGTCAGATTTTACGTGTCATGGAGATTTATAGTCATAGCATGAAAATTTGACTGCACTGGAATCAGTAGGTGTTTCACCATTGACTTCAATGGGCTCAGGATTTCACCTGTGGATTGGAAGGCCAGAAGGGACTGCATAACTCAGTGATTCCTGCATCGAGCACAATAATTTTGCAGAATGGTAGAAGCAGTTATCCCCTGCCATCCATAAATACATATATACCAGTGGGCTCTCAATCACTCTTGTCTCACCCGCCCCTTTACTTCTTTTCTTTGATGTTCTCCAGGGTGGCTGAAGCTTTGCTACCCTCCTCGCTACCATTAGAAAGGCCTTGCCTTCAAGTCTGAAAGGATATGCAGTCATGGCCCTTTAAAACTCCCCCTGTCCTGCAGGGAGGGAGTGTCCTTTTTGATAGGAACTCATTGTTATTCAATGGAATTCACCCTGCAGAGGAGAAACCCCCAACTAGGACAGATGGGATCTTAAAGGGGCCGGACTATATCTCCTGTGGGATCTTAAAGGAGCAGGCCTGTTGCTCTTTGTTTTTAATTTCTTCACACATCTGCCACTTCTCTTCTCTTAGTTTCTGTCACAACTCATGTTTCCCACCGGGCACCAGGCTGTGCTTTCCCCAGTGCCTGAACCTGCCACCTTGCGAGCAGTTGGAAGGAATCAGCGTTAAGCTTACAAATATAGAGGGGAGTGATTAAACCATGCCCTGAATTGTGCTTCAGAGTCAACTCATGGGAGAGGAGGGCATTTCTGAAGCCTCAAAATGAGCACCTTCCTCAGCTGTCTCCATCCCTGACTCCACAATGCTTTCACACTCACAGTAGCTATAAGCGTGCCAATGCATGGACCACCTTCTGTTCCCTGCGAGCATTACCCAGGAGCGTTACCTAGAAGAATGTTCCTCGACATGCAGTATTCCATCCATTGTCATTACCTGTAGGGCTTGGGCTTATAAGGAACTCTTTGATCCAGATCCATGTAACCAACTGAAATGCCACAGGATCCATTATGCACCAGCCAAATGTTCACAGACCTGCTCACTTTATACTACCAGTGCATTTACTTGGATTCACTGCTGCTCTGCTGGGCTAGATTTATGGTTTAAGTAGGTGTTAATTATCATGCTGTGTATGGGAGATCCTGCTGTCTTTGACCTGTTTAGAACTAAATTAGACTCTATTTCAAAATAAGATTGTTTGCAGCTAGGCAGGAAGGAAGAGGGGTGTAAGGAATGGTGCTGTGCACGCACTGCATGGTTAGAGCAGAGGACTGGGAGTCGGAACTCATGGCCTTTATTCCTGACATTGCTGCAGATTCATTGGATGGGTTAAAAGCTCTGTTTAAAGTCACTGTCCTCACTCTGCCTCAGTTTTAAAATGGGAATAATAATAGTTCCCTAACTCACAAGACACATTGTGAGGCACGTTTAATTGATGTTTGCAAAGGGCTTTGAGATCTTTGCATGCAATGCACTGTAGAAGTGAAAAATATTATTTTTATATAGTGGTCAGATACTGCATTACTGGCCCTAGAGTACATCACTCAAAGCCTTTCAAGAAAACCAGAATCATGAACCTGGACGAAAGACCCTTCTACTCCAACAGTACTAAACTAAACCTATTCTATTGGAGCAGGATCCATCCATCCATCCCATTGCAGCTTTGCCACTGACTTCAACAGGCTCCTACCGTAGGCTGCCCCCAGCCTCAGCCTGCTGTTTTCCCCACTCAATGTACAAAGAAAAAAAGTAGCTGCCACCTGGAACCAGGTACGGCTCTCACAGTGCTACTGGGGGTAGAAAGAAGCCCATACTGTTGAGCATTCAGATGAGAATGGAGCTGGTTGACCAAATGTTTGTGGAAGCACTCTAACCAAAGAGCTTCTAATGCAGGTATGCAGAGCCAGGCCACTCACAAAGCCTAGTTGTTGTTTAGTGCCAAATGCCATGCTACTGAGGGTAAATGCGGTCAGAAATTGTGTATTTCTAAGACTAGGGGTTGTCTCCAAACCCTCCTTGGTTTTTTGCATCTCTCGGGTCATCTCCTGTCTTACAGTCCCAGGCTCTGGGAGTCATATTTGATGCACAGCATTGATGAACATACACCAACATACTCCACAGCACTCGCACCTTCTTTAGCCTCTCTGGTGCCTGCAGATACCCCATAAGGGAGGTGGGCTCTGTGTCTCCTGAGCAATATTAACCAAGGGCCAGATCCTGCTCTCAGCTGCACTGGTGTAACTTCACCCACATTTGTCCTTCAGTATCTAGTAACCTGTCATTTTACAACATGACTTTTGTGGGTACTGGTTGGCCATGAATGGGTTGCCCAAAGCCACAAGGGGAGGAGAGGAGGTCCGAGATGGAATTTAGGAAATGTCCAGCCAAACAGACTAGATGATGTGTTTAGTTGCCCTTCACAGCTCACACGCCTTGGTTTGGTCGCTTGGCCACTGGACTCCTTTTTCTGTGATTCATTGTTACATTTCCTAGTGGTTTAGAACAGAATGCTTTTGTAGAACGTTAGCATTTAACGTAGGATAACTCTCCATTTGAAAACAAAAAAAAAGACAATCGACTTTAGTGATCATGTGAAAGTGACTTTTTTAAAAAAAAAAAAATGAAACAAAGCAAAAAAAAAAAAAAAAACCATACAACAGAGGGGCTTCAATCAGCAAGTGATACTCATAATACAAGTGAACAATGTGTTCCAGGCTCTACTTCAAACAGCAGACCACTGCAGTGAACATGGGGCCTGTTAGGCATGATAGCCCTGTTCCAGCCGCCTCCAGGAAAGTTAATGAGTGGCTCAGTCCTTGTTTCCAGATGAGTGACCTGAGAAATTCAGTGACCTGCTCCCCGCTGCCTAGTATCAAAGGGTGGTATTTGAGTGCCCCGTCAATCTTTAGCTCATTCATGTCTCTTTCTGAAAGGCTGAGATTTTGATGGCTTAGCTCCAGGTACAACCTACATAAAGAAACTGCATTGCCCAGGGAAGTTACAGGCCTAAGTTTTAGAAGGTAATTTATGATCTATAATCACCTTAAAAAAAGAACGTCTTACACCAAGAACCAAGGTACAGTTGACAGGAGGTCTTATTTATTCTTGTGTTTCCTCTTAATGGTGAAGGGCAGTTGAGAACCTCAACTCATGCAAGAAATGCACTCACTAGAAAGAGGCTCTGATTAGCCTTCACTTTGCAACCTGTGTTGTTATTTACAGCTGTTCAAAGTGAGTGTAGGATGCTACCAGATCATCATGCTAGGTGCATCTTATATCCACTTGGTAGCAGTGCAAATGGCAACAAATGATGAAGGACAACAGAGAATTAGGCCCAGAGTCTTCTGACCCAACCATTAACTTAAACTGCCGAATTTTTGTGGCATGAATAAGGCAAAGGGCTTCCTTTGTCAAATGATCCACTACATTCCAATCTTTGGAAAAGTTTGTAAATATTTCAAGACAGGATTCTCTTCCAGTTCCCATTGACTGCCATTTTGGTTTGAATTCGCTGCCCCAAAACATTGGGGCCAAAAACCGAACTGCAGGTCACTGAAGAAGTGATGGTGAAGGGAAGTGAGATCAGCTTTGCTGATATGTCCCACAGTTGGGATCAAACTACAGTGTAAAGCAAAGGAGTGGATGTTCTACACATCCTGTTAAACCATACTTAGTATTATGGCTAAGAGAAGTAAAGCTACAGTAGTCTGCTACTCCCTGCCTTAATAACTGGTCCCTCAGTCTAGAGCGAGGGAAAACAAGACTTTCATAGGACTTTCCTTGTTATCTTACTGACTTGGACAACACCAAATAGGCATTAAGATACCACAATGATTGGCACAGCATAAGAACCTGAATAGAATAGAAATATGAAGGGGTAATTGGCAAGCAATAGACAGGGACCAATAGAACAGGGAGGTTTGGACAGTGGGAATTTAGGTCACTGAAATTGTACTGTACATCCTTGCCTCAATGAGGACTTGGGAGAAGTCATGGGTTCATGTTGTTAAGTATACTTTGAGAGCAGGGAATGAAGGATGCATTATACAAGGAAGAGATTAGTATTATTCTAAGATTATTTTAGTATTTCCTGATTCTCACAAATTCAGTGGTCAATGGTTGGTCCCAAGACTCTTCTCTGTATCACAAAGTCCACACACTTTGTAGACCTGAATGCCCTGGCATGGTGGACAGTCCTGGCTTGAGATGCCAATTCACCCTTTCTTGTTCATAATTTCACCAGTGGAGGAACGAAGGCTGGGATTTCCCAAGGAGCCTAAAAGAGGTAGGTGCCTAATTCCCATTGACTTGTAATGGAAGTTGGGTACATAACCCCCTTTGGCTCCAGACTAAAACAGCATTCCAGAAAGGCTTAGATGGAACAGGCAAAAGCCTGCTCATGTGATATGCCTCTTGTTCCATTTCCCATAGTGGCATAAAAGAGAAAAGGAAACAACTGAGGCCGGTAACACCAGTGGGGGATAGTGGACTCCCAGAGTAGAGAATCTGGCAATGATCTAACCTCAACCTTGATCTGCCTTTCTTGGCATAGTATTCGCTCTCCCACCACCTCTGAGTTTCAAAGATCTAGTAGATTCACTAGCAGCAGAAGAAGCTAGACAAGACCATGACCTGGCCAGGCTCCATAGGACAAAGTGTCCATGGAACATATTTGTCCCAGTTATTTGGATGAGATTTTCTTTTCCAACAAACAGATTTTGCTCACCAGCCGCTGCCCACCAACACTGTTGGGTGATAGCTGTTGCCAGATACAAGGGATGATATTTTCCACCTCCTGTCTTAATACATCTGCCAGGTCCCAGAGCATGTTGTGTTGTAACTGAAAAAACAATTGCTTCTTATTTCTTAAAGAGCTGACCGCCTTCTTGCCCAGCATAAAATATTCACTAGAGTGTGTTAACTCATAAAAAGTTAGTTGATTGGTCCATTGCCTTATGCCTGTGGGCGGCCTTGGGCCAGATCCTCAGCTGGTTTCAATATATGTAGCTTCACTGAATTGAATTTGTTGGCTCCAACAGAGCTACATTGATTTACACCAGCTGAGGATATAGCCCTGTGCATCTCTCCATTTCAAGCCTATTGTGATAATGATTTGAGCAGGCAAATTAACTGGCCAAAAATGCAGAAATACCAACCGTTGCTTCCTTCTCGACAACACATACAGTGACCGAGTGGACGTGTACCATCCCACCCACACGGAAATTCCAGGTGCAGAATTTCATCTAGTTCCTACTGGTCCAACTGGACAATGACCATCAGGTTTTGGAGCAGAACAAGGGACCTATTCATCTACTTGTTCCAAGGGCTACCAGTTCATGGGGCTCCTGGCACTTCAGTTGAAGGATTCGGATGGCGCTTACTGGAATTGTTACCAGGGCAAAGATGGCCGCATTTCAATGTGGTATGACATGTACCACACGTTGAACAGGGAGGGAGCATTGCTGATCTACGCCTGCACCAGCGTAACACCATTATGGCGCCAACTCCTCCACCCCATTGGCATAGACCAAAAGTAATTCCACTGAAGTCAATGGAGTAACACTGATGTTTAACCGGTGTAAAAGTGGGGAGAATCAGGCTCATAAAGGGTTAAACATGATACATATTATTAGCTGTGATTATCCATACATTTTAAGAGGCCCAATAAAGATGCCTATATCTGTGCATTCCTCTAACTTTGTGGAATCATAGAATCATAGAAGATTAGGGTTGGAAGAGACCTCATGAGATCATCTAGTCCAACCCCTGCTCAAAGCAGGACCAACACCAATTAAATCATCCCAGCCAGGGCTTTGTCAAGCCGGGCCTTAAAAACCTCTAAGAATGGAGATTCCACCACTTCCCGAAGTAACCTATTCTAGTGCTTCACCACCCTCCTAGTGAAATAGTGTTTCCTAATATCCAACCTAGACCTCCGCCACTGCAACTTGACACCATGGCTCCTTGTTCTGTCATCTGCCACCACTGAGAACAGCCGAGCTCCATCCTCTTTGGAACCCCCCCTTCAGGTAGTTGAAGGCTGCTATCAAATCCTCCCTCACTCTTCTCTTCTGCAGACTAAACAAGCCCAGTTCCCTCAGCCTCCCTTCATAAGTCATGTGCCCCAGCCCCTTCATCATTTTCATTGCCTTCCGCTGGACTCTCCAATTTGTCCACATCCTTTCTGTAGTGGGGGGATCAAAACTGGACGGAATACTCCAAATATGGCCTCACCGATGGCGAATAGAGGGAAATAATCACTTCCCTCGATCTGCTGGCAATGCTCCTACTAATGCAACCCAATATGCCGTTAGCCTTCTTGGCAACAAGGGCACACTGCTGACTCATATCCAGCTTCTCATCCACTGTAATCTCCAGATCCTTTTCTACAGAACTGCTGCTTAGCCAGTTGGTCCCCAGCCTGTAGCGGTGGAGCTCAGAGGCATCAGTGGAACTAGCGCCTAAAGCACTGAGGCAGGGATGGGCAGGTTATGGATGGAGATAGACTAGGAGGGATTCCAAAGGGGCAGATTTGCTTCTCTCCCTTCCCAGCAGCAGCAAGTGGTTGGGACCTTTTCCCCTCTTGCAGCCTGACTGCAAATAACCAGGGATGGACCCAAGCAATTGGATCCACGTGGGCTCTTTGCCAAAGATCGGCAGTCCTAGGCCCAGCCCATCACTTTAAAACATGAGTCTAAGCCACAATGATGGAGCCAGCCCCTGTCTGTGCAGCAATAGCCAGGCTAAGAGCCTACACCCAGGGTAAGATCACAGGCCCCCAAGCAGATTGTGACACAACTAGATTGCAACTAACAAAACAGCAGCATTTCAACACAGGACTGGGGCCAGGTTATTTTTCCTAGTGGGAGATTTTCTCCAGGCTTCTGGAAAGGGTTGTGTGACAGTGGGGCTGCGGCTCTGCTGTGCATGCAGGAGTCTTTATTACTCCATCCTAGACAATGCTCTAATATTGCCTTCATTCGGCAGTACAGTCACGCATGCCTGAACTTTTATCCGTGAGCCTTGGCAGACTCCCTAAGGACATGCTCAGGGGAGAAAATCTGTCTGGGAGCCTCACAGTGGCTGTTGCATGGCAGGCCCAGAATAGGTTTCTCATAGAGTGAGGGCAGGGATTTCGCTAATATTATTATATGTTAAAGTCATAACAGAAGTATTTGTGAACCCAGGCCTGCATCCCCAAAAGAGAGTGTCTGAGCCAGGATGCTAGCTGACAAGTGCTCATTTCCTGGTGGGGCCAGAACTCCACATATAGTTCCTTGCTAAGCAAAGCCTGTCAATAAAGTATCAGAGGGGTAGCCGTGTTAGTCTGAATCTGTAAAAAGCAACAGAGGGTCCTGTGGCACCTTTAAGACTAACAGAAGTATTGCAGGACCCTCTGTTGCTCCTGTCAATAAAGGCGCTGCAGCTGGGCCCGGCCAGTTGGGAATGGTGCGGTGGCTCAGGGAACCCAGATGATCAAGAGCAGTCACCTGGGAAAGGCTTCAGCAGAAAGCGTTCTAATGAAGGACAGTTACGAGTCGTGAGGTCAGCTAATACTATAATTCAGCGGCAATCAAGGGGGACTATCGTGGACAGTCAAGGCACACAGAACTGAGAGCCAAGCTTCACTCCTCCTGGGTCATGTATATCTCCAACTGATGTAACATTTTCAGGCATGGGGAAGAAGTGAGGGATAACAACCATTGTGCAAGCGTATGAGGGACCTGGGCCCAGCCCAGCAAGCCTGCTCCCAGCCTCATTTTCAGCCTGAGCATGCGCCCTGTGAGCAGCAAGGCGCATCATGCTCTCTGGCTACGCGATCACCCTCAGCCCCATGAGCTGTGTGACGAGACTGACAGCTCACCAGTTCTGCAGTGCGCAGGCGGAGACAAAGAGACAGTGCCCAGTGTGGAGGTGCC
Organism: Malaclemys terrapin pileata; assembly: GCF_027887155.1. Classification (NCBI taxonomy): domain Eukaryota; kingdom Metazoa; phylum Chordata; order Testudines; family Emydidae; genus Malaclemys; species Malaclemys terrapin. Next base: position 43,420,415 of record NC_071514.1, on the reverse strand, counting down.
AGCACCTCACCGATGGGTTTGCTCGTCCTAGTCAGGCATATACAGGGGAATTGGACAAACTGGCAGCCAGCCCAGCACAGTGATCTCACAGTCTGGGGCGGTGGGGAGCACACACCAGGTGGCACGTTGTGCACCTTGGCTTGTGGTGAAAGGCTGGGACGAGGGGCACAAGCGCTGGCTCTTCCACCGACTCACTGGGTGGCCTCGGGCACGTTATGCCATCTCCAAGTGACTCGGCCGCCCCACCTAGAGCATGAGGCTAATAATCAGGACCAAACTCATTGGGCAGGGAGGCTAAGTCCAGTCATGTCTGTAGCATGCTTGGAGATCCTCCCAGGAAAGGCAGCATGAACCTGTAAAGGCCTCGTGTTGCTGGGTGCTGAACTGTGCACAAGGGCTAGTGCTAGTGAAGAGATGGCTCCACATAGCATGTTCTGAGCCGTGACCCTAATGACTCATTGCAGGCCCCTGGCTCCTCTAGGTTCATCCTCACATGAGTGTAACTCACCAGGTTTTTGAGCCATGCAGGACAGACACTACCCAGAGCTAACCACCAGCAGCCCCTAGCCAGGGCAAGCCTAGTGAGCTGTTATCCACCTCTGATGTGGCCCATGTATCAAGGGGAGGGTCCATTTTAAAGGCTGTAGATGCAGCCAGCGAGATCAGGGCTGAAGGCCAACCAGAGCCAGCTGCATCAGCAGCGCCAGCCCCATCCCCTTAGGACAGGGGTTTTGACTCCCCTATGCCAGGAGAAGCACTGGGCAGTCCAGGTTGCCCCCCACCACTCACAAGGAGGGCATGGCAGACTCCAGCAGAGGTAAGGACCCTTCAGACAACTGTACCTTCCTGTCAGTCCAGGGCCAAGCAGCATGGCCCATACTGGTTAAATGGGACCGCTGGCCAGTTGGGGCTGCGCAGCAGTTTGAATGACTCCTGAGCCGCTCCTGCCAGCAATGTCATGTACCAGTAAAGGGACGAGTGTGAAATGTGTATGGAGGGGGCGGGGCCCAAGCCACTGGTACACATTACCCTGCAGGCCTACGTCAAGTGACTGATCATTTTGGATGCCCAACGGGAGGCTGCTTAAAGGGGATTTTCAGAGGAGTGGTGCTCAGCACTGTCTGAAAACCAGGCCCCCTTCGGGTCTCCAACAGGGCACCCAGGTCACTTTGGAAATTGCAGGCCTCAGTATACAGCAATATACATGCGCTGGCTTTTGGGATGCCAGCAAGTCCTGGCTGGCTTTCTCTAAGCAACCCCAAGGCTTTTTCTACGTCTCGGGGGGGAGTGTTGGAAAGTGCACTGGGCCAGATCCTCCACTGGTACAAATCATCTCCATTGACTTCAACAGCCCTACCCTGATTTACACCAGATGAGGGTCTTCATGATTAGCATTGTGATAGCACTCCTCGGAGCCCTAGTCATGGGCCAGGACCCCATCATGCCATGTGCTGTGCAACCACAGACCAAAAAGAGCTGGTCCTCTTTCCATGCAGGTACAAGCTAGGGATCGCACCGAGCCTCCCAGAACTCCCGTAACGAATGGCCCCTTTGCCTGAGAAACAGCCATGTCCTAGAGCCAGTGCTGGGAGCTATGCTATGCCATGAGGAGAGCTTCCTGCTGCAACAGGCTAGCTGTTCTCTTTGCCTCTGCTTACCCTGACCGCCAACTAGCCACAGCGACTGTCAATCATAAGACATTGTTTTAATTATATTGTTAACTTGCTTTATAAATCATGGTTTAAAAATGCAAGTGATTTCAGTGGGTTTGTGCAATGAAGGACAGTTTGGAATTCCTGATCTGAGACCACTGCTGGGCCAAGGGGAACAGAATTCTTCTTTCTTTGTTTTTGGCTTGAATTATCTGTAGGGTTGTGGGGGAGGGGAGGGCAGGGTAATTTCTCCTCCTCCATACATTGAAATCCTTACACATGAGCCCAGTGGGGAGAACAAGTCCCCTCGCCAAGTCGGTTATTTTGGTGACCAGAGGCCGATGACTCGGAGGGAACCAGAATTACAGAGGCAGCTACCGAGGCGCGGAGAATTGATGGTTCAAATGTCCTGGCTGGGCCTGGAGTGGGGGCTTACCAGTCTGAATCACAAAGAGCCTCCTGCAGATATTGCACCTTGGCTGCCTTTTTGGGTCTGGACTCAGGGGTGCGGAGTGGGGGCTGTTTGTTGGCGCACAATCCCTCGGAGCTTGGTTAAAGATGTGTGTTGCCATGAATGAGCGGGGAGAAGGGCTTGGTCTGCTTTGCCATCTCCCAGCCCTGGCAGGGCTGAGCTCACACATGGTTGTAGGGATGTGGCCCTGTTCTCACCGTTCTTCTTCCCTCGTGGCCCAGCCCTGCACGTCCATAGACACAAACCCAGCAGTGACTGCCATCTCTAAGGGCTAACTTTCTGCTGCCATAGTCTATTGCTACCTTGAAGGACTGGGGCAACCAAAGGAGCATTCTCAATATTAAGCTACCTCAGACATAAAGGCTGCTATCTCCCAGCCCCATCTTCCATTTAATCACCCTCTATGCCCCCCTCGCTGCAGCAAGGACCCTCCCTGCTTCCTGCCAGCAGCCCTTGGGAATAGAATCCATTAAGGGGCCATCGCCTCCCTCTCAAAAGTTATTTCTGTCCCAGCCCACCTCCCTCCAAGCTGGGAAGCCTCCTTGGAGACCACGGGACCCAGCCAGCCAGTACCTTTGTGCAGTTCCTCCCTTTAACAGCAGACTTGGAATACCCTGGTGCTTTGTCCCCTGGCCCAACATCTATGTCCAGGAGAGGGCTGGAGCCCCGCTAGGAGGACCATGTGGGCCAAGGCAGTGGTTCCACCAGGTTCGATGAGCCAGTCAGAGCCATGCTAAGCTTGCCTATAGTGGAAGACACTCTTCGCACAATGCATTCACTCCCTCTTTTTCTCCTGGTCCCAGCCCATTGCAGCGTGGATTGGAGGGACTGGGAAGAAGAGGTGGTGTAGCTCAGGGGATCACAGACAGCACCCATCCCAAGAGACCAACCCCAGCTCAGGAGCCCTCCCAAACCCCACCAAGACTAGAAATGGCATCCCCCTGTGAAATACTATGACACACACCCCCGACACACACACACACCCTTCCTCCCTCCCTCTCCCCACCTCCTCTCAGCCTTTCCAGGCTGGTGTTGCCAATTTCCAGCTGGTTTAGTGCCAACTCCCTTTACTGCATAGACTCCTTCTGCTACCACATCCATTGTCTGGTGTTCCTACCCACCCTAGAGCACAGCTGCTGGAGTGCTGGGCTGAGGCCTCCCAACTGAGCGCTTCTTCTGATGTCTCAGGCTTGGGGCGGGAAGGCTGGGAACTCCCTGACTGAAAAGCAACACCCAAATCCTGCCTTGTGAAGGGAACCAGGAAATGGGCAGGGGAGACAGTCCATCCTTCCGGCCAAATCACACTTCAAGGCACCAGGCCTGCTAGCAAATGCTTTTCAGTGGGTACAATTCCTCATCCCATCCATGCCCAGGGCAGCTTGGTGAAAAGCTCTTGACCAATAATTACTGACCTACCTTCCTTCTTAGGAACAAAGCTCCAAGGTAGAGGCACCTGGCACTCCAGCTAGTTACACACCCAGCCCTCATCTGGCTTTGTCAGGGTCTAGGTGGGCCTTCTGGGCTGACAAACACACATAGACCCCACCCCCCCAGGCAGGCCAAAGAGAACAGAAGACGCTGCTCCCCGCCTGCTGGGATAGATGGTTTTTTCACACCCACCTTGTCGCTCAACTAACCCTTTTTAAAAATCTTTTCCCCTCTCTATTCTCTTCCTTTCCCATGATTCCAAGCAGAGGGCTCGGCTCCAAGGAGGGGAATGGGGTGGGGAGGGTGGTGGGGAGGGGAATAGAACACAACAGGCTTTGAAATTCCAATTGAGTCCAATTATTTTCAATGAGTCTCATTTTGATGTCCTTGTAGCATAAGCCAGACAAATGGATGGTAATTCTGTAGCTCTGTAGTTAATGATATGCTGCTTAAACTGAAATAAAGTACAGTCCAGTGGGGTTTTGCCTGGTTGTTTCATGCTGGGGTCTCTTATTAATCTGTCTCTTTTTGTCCATCTGCAGGATGCAGCTGGCCCTGGTGCCATTGGCATTAGAGCCCTGGGATGTTTCTCATGGTCACGATGCCCCAAGCCGGAACTAGCCATTTGCTCTCCTGATTTCATTTGTCCTGTATGTCCCACATGGCAGCGCTGATGCTTTCTGCTCCACTCCAGGACTGTCACTGAGTGTTCCAAGTCAGCAGCCGTAAAGGGCAGGTTCTGATTTATTGGGACAGAAAGACGTGGGGGATGGAAACAAGATCCCAGGTCTTTCCAGGACAGCTCTCGCCGCTTCCAAGCAGCTGCAGTCACTCCAGCCAGCAGGCTCTCTCTCCCCACACACTGCATGGCTCCATCAAGCTGACACCAGGAGCACTGGTCTCTCCCCAAGCTAGGCCATGTTTCCTTCTTCAGTAGGCCTGGCAACGGGGCCTCTTCTAAGGGGCGGTTGTTGGGGCAGGGTGGCTCCTCGGGGAGGCCTGCGTTTTCCAGACTGGCCTCTGTGTTTGGAACCCTCCCTTTTTGGGTGGGGGGATGCAGACACTATCATACCATGATTAGCAGAGGGGCTGAGTATAGGCAACGCAGAGTGGGGGGCATGCAGGGTCAAGTGCCCCCCCCCCCAGATTTCTGCTCAGCTTGCTGGCAGGGGTGGGAGGAGAGGGGCTCTGTCCTTCTCCCACTGCACCTGTCCCCCCCGGGTATGTTTGGCCTCTGTCCCTGGCAGCCGGGCCCAGGCAGGGAGCAGAGGGGATGGAACTTCTCATGCTGGCCACTCCAGGTCACTACTCTGTGCACCGCAGCACCTGCCTGAGAGCCCGGCTGGGGAGGCTGTAGCGGCCCGCCCCTTCTGCTTCCAAACCAGACAGGGACAGAGCAAGCTGGAGCCTCCCCTACCCCTGGCACGTTTCTGGCTCGCTCGACAGCTGCATGCAGGCAGGGAGCCGAGGGGGTGGGCCACCACCGCCTCCCCAGCTGGACTGTCTCTCAGACAGCTGCCACAGTACACAGAGGCCGTGACCCGGAGCCTCTCCACTACTGAGCACAAAGCACAGCTCCCCAGCTTGCACTGGCCTTCCCTTGAGTAGGGATGTGGCCAAATGGTGCAGGGCTTGGAAATACAACATCCCAAGGGAGGAGGCCAAGGTGAGAGCCCTTGGCCAAACAGCCATGATGCTCCTTTAACCCAATATTGCTCTAGGGCTGGAGTTCTCAGGAGGTGCCCAGCAGTGGGTCCCAGAGTCTCTATGCAGTGGGTGCCAAGCACTTCTGAAAACCTGGCCCTAACTGTGGGTGATGAGCACATGATAGCCCAGCTCTGTGCACCCAGAGACCATGATGATGGGCACATAGATGTAACCCTTCTGCCAGGTGGAGGCAGCAGCGACAAGGGCCAGGTTCAATACAATACAACACAGAACCAGCTCGAACCCCCTCCCAGTAATCTGGAAAAATTACATACACCTTCCAGGAGCAATACTTCCCCTCTCACAAGCACCGAGTCTGTGTATGGAAAAGAAAACTTTCAAGAAGAGGGGAAAGGAACCCAGCTTTAATTTGGTGAAACACCACAAGCATGATTCAAAAACATACAATCATGAGTGTAACAGAGCACACCTGGCCCTCCTGGCTTCTGTCTCTGCTAGGCTCAGATAAAGTCACCTGGAGACCCTTGAGTACTGAAACCACTGGTGCTTTTATTTACAAGTTTGTGCTCCTGCCATCTTCTCACCATACAGTGTACACAGCTCTGAGTTCCTTGTCTCTGAACCAAGACAGGGGGCTTTCTCCCTATCTGATCTGTACTCCCTCACTCTCCTCCATCCCACCACCTCCACCTTCCTTTGTCCCAGCCTCTTATATAGCCCTGGGCTAATTGGGCTGGCAGCTGACTCTCATTCCCCATTAGGGCCGCTCCACTTTATTCATCTAAATGGGGCTGGTGTGGTAGGGGGCTGATTCTGCAGACTTTCTGCTCAGCACCCTGTCACAATGAGCAAAACACCCTCCCCAGGAAATGCTGGACAGTGTCCTTTTCCTCAGTCTCTCACCTTGTGGTATGAAAGTCTGACAAACAAATGTCCCTTTAACATGCTGATCTCCTCTCCCTCCCCTTGACACCCCACTCACAGTTGTTGTCCTTGGTCAGTGACGACTCAGAGCTGCATTCACATGAGCTCATCTCCCACCCCAGGATGGGGAGCATTGAGCAATACCTTAGTAGCTGCTGCTGTGCCATTCACTCTGCATTGCTACCTGCTGGCCACTCTGCTGTCAGCTGCTCCACAGCCACTGATTCCACCACTACCCTCTATTACAACCTCTGGGATGTTTTGAGGTCCCACTGCTTAGCACAGTTCTCAGTGATTTCAACAGTTAGTGGGGAAGCCTCACTACTACTGCAGACTAGGCAGGTTTTTTTTACTAGAGACACTGTCCCCATAGCAGGCCTAAAGGGGGCGCTCTGCATTTTAATTTAATATGAAGCTTCTTAAACATTTTAAAAACTTATTTACTTTACATACAACAATAGTTTAGTTATATATTAAAGACATAGAAAGAGACCTTCTAAAAATGTATTACTGGCATGCAAAACCTTAAATTAGAGTGAACAAATGAAGACTCCGCACATCACTTCTGAAAGGTCACCAACCCCTGCACTACCTGCTTCATTTCCATTGGCCTCTGGCACCCCTATCCCTGGCTTAGCAAGTGCAGTTCAGTTGAGGGTGAACCTCTGAATCAGGACATGCCAAGCCTAGTTCTGCTTCCCTTGATTCACACAAGGATAACAACACTTTATTACCCCTGAACCCAATAACAAAGGGACTTGCCATCCAACCCCAGCCAAAAGTGCCAAGCGGGTCTGTCATGCTGTGTAACCTAGGCAGAGTGGGCGTGTCTATGCAAACAAGGTCAGTTCCTGATGTCTTCTCCTCATCACTAAATGTCAGGGGAGAGTTCATTCAGGCCCTGCTTACAGAGAGAAATGCTGAGAGTGCATTCATAGGATGAAAACACAGGACAGCAGCTTAGCCTTTTGGCGAATGGCTCAGTTCTAAGAGCAAGGACTGTGCTGTGATTGGCCCCTGAAGTTCTTCACAAACCAGCTCTGCACTGTCAAAACCACAAAACCTTACTGCAGGGGAGGGGCTTTCCAAGGGCACATTTGACCTACCCTGATCACAATCCATCCCTGTAATATCATACTCTTCTGAGTATTTGTGCAGGGGGGAGGAACAAGCTTGGATTTTAAAGGCAAAGTCAGCACCACCACCAGATCAATATTTCCTTCCACGGTCACCCTCTCTTTGTGGAGTGGGTCAGCAGTCACTACAAGGCTCCTCCCCCCAACTCATTTGTCACCATTCTTTCTTGTAAAGAACCAGCCCCTGGGTTTCAAGTAGCACCTGAGGGAATGGGATGGTGGGACTCAGCTTTCTAGAGCAGTTCTGGACATATTGCTAGAATGAGAGCTGCCAATCCCCCACCACCTCTACCTCCCAAGACCCCGCCCTCCCCATTCGCTCCTCTTCCCCCGTCACTCACCCTTACAGCCGGTAAAAAGTGAAAGGGCATAGCCTCCCACTCTTAAAGTGCGAGGGGGCATGGCTACCTGCCCCCACCTCCCCCATTTTGGTGCCCCTGGACACTGCCACCATTGTTTTAGAAGCCATGCTTCTCTTTCAGGCAGCTTTCCCTGAGATACAGAATGCTCCGTGTACCTGTTCAAGGCATCAAGGCAAACCCCCTGCTTATTAAAGGTCTTCCAAAAGGAAACCCAAGATAAAGACTATTCATACAGCTATATGTATAGATTTTTTCCCAGGTTAAAAACTACATTAACAAGTTCAGATTGAGAGCAGGGTTGGGTAGGAACTGTTTTTTCCCATTCTACAAGAGTTTTCAAGATTTTTGAAACATTTCCCCAACCCAAATGAGGATGAAAGTCAAAAATCTTGAAATTTTTCACAAACTGACAAAAAAAATTGAAATTGTTACAATAATTTTGAAATATTTTGTTTGATTTTGCCTTTTTAACCTTTTTTTTTTTTTTTGGTATAAATTCAGTTAAATGTCTAACTGAAAATTCATTTTGAACCAAAAAATACCTGAAAGTTTTAATTCTGAGCATTTCAAAACTTTTTTTTTGCCATTTTTTTTCAAGTCAGGCAAGTCACTGAACCCGACCTTTTCCTGAGAACAGGTTTGGTTTCAACAAATCGGCATCTTTTTTAACAAAAAAGGTTTTGTCTAAAAATTCTCAACCAGCTCTAGTTAAGAGTCTGTCTTGGTCATTTAGGGCATGAAACATTATAGCGCTGTTGTAATCATCCCCCCTAAAGGGGTGAAATGGGGGATACATTTCTTAAAGGGTCCATTTTTAATTAATTTTAATTTCTAAACTGTTTAACAGATTTGTTTGTAAATTCTCTGAAAATTCAGCCTGTACTCAAAGAGTAAGTGGTGCGATGGGAGGACGACATGCAGCAGCCTCCATGCTTTAAATGCAAAACTCAACTCAGCCCTAACTATGCAGGTGATACTGATGCCTCCATTATCTTCCTAGAAGCTGTCCTTTGGGCTGCACATTTCTACGTATGCCTGATAGACAGATTTCCGGGTTTTGTTTGTACTTTTTCTATCTCCTTTAATTGGTGTTGGATCAGATTAACAACAGGTACCAAAACTATCCAGCGGAGATGGAAACATGCACTAGGTGTGAGCACTGGCATTGCAGCAGGGGCTCCCACTGCTTCTGCCACCGGGGGGCGAGGGCCAGCAGTTTCTTGGGCAAACGGCATCCATGGTTTAGAATCACCCCTGGAGCTGCCCCGTGTCCGCCCTGGCTGGGCACCACCCCCACACGTCAGGAAGGCGCAGGTGGGAATCCAGTGCATCCAGCAATGAAGATGGCTCCTTCCAGCCAGCAGGGAGCAAGAAGCTGGAAGTGCAGTGTCCAGCCGATACAGAGTCTGCCAGTCCAGGTGGATGTTATCCTCTCTCCTGGGTCTGTCTGTCTGTCTCTGTCCTCTGTCTGCTGCCTCTCCTGCCTCTTGAGTGTCCCGAATATGACAAGTCCAATAAGCAAGGGTCACCAGTGTTAAGTGCTGAAGGCTGGAATGTCATTGCCTCAGTAATGCTGTTCAGGTGCTCAGTGCTTCTGTCATTGGAGCTCCAGTGTTACCAGTACTAATAGCAGATAATGCAGCCTGCTAATTCAGCACACCTTGATTGCTACTCATCTCTGCCCATGGTCAAATCAGCCCTCCAGCCTTTAAGCCCGATGGCATTCAGTAACTCTGTCATGCTGCTAGCATGACAGACCAGAGACTCGGTGCTCAGCTAACACAGAGGGCTCTGCACACCTCTCACCCCCTCCTGCAAGCTGTCTTCTCCTCCCCAGCTCCCCCCCGCACCTCACAGCTGCTGTGTGACTTCTCACCAGCCAGCAGTGCAGCGACACAATCTTTCTTTGCCCCTCCCAGGTCAGGCTCTTCTCTACTCTCCAGCTGCCTCTGACGCCTCCAGCTTTGATTCCTGAAATTAATCATCAGAAAGGAAAGTGTTAAACCCACTTTAAAGCAAGTTAGACCCTGATTTCCAGCCTCTGGGCCAGGGCACCCGGCTGGACAGTGTCACAACAGGAAGGGCTCAGAAATGCCAGGCGCAGAACGCCATATAGTACAGTATTAACAGCCTTAGGCTTCTGTTATTCCTGGTGGGCAGCACGTCCCACCACTGAGCTCAACACAGGAGCTGCCCTTGCCCAGAAATCCCAACGTTTTCAGTATTCGGACACCCAGAAGCTCCCTCTCTTGGCATAAGCTGCTGAGGGGGAGGGGCTTGCAGCTAACGCATGGGCCTAGCCGCCAGAACTCCAGGGTTCTAGTCCCAGCTCCATCACTGACCTGCTCTGGCCCCTTGTGCAAGTCCCTTCCCCATTCTGGGCCTCAGTTTCTCCATCCCCCAAGAGAGGTTTGCAAGGTGCTTTGACAGCCCTCTTTGACTGTAGCCCTGCAGGGCAAGGGCCCAGCTTTTCTGGTCTGTTTGTTCCACACCTAATACAATGGGACCAAGGACACCAGGCACGACCACAATACAATAATACAATAAGGCACTGAATATTATCCCTTTCACAGCTGAGAACTAATGCTCTCAGTCCAGCAGAGCAGTTCAGAGTGCCCTGCAATTTTGACATCTCTGTAACCCCAGCCATGCCTGGTTTCCCCTGGTGACCAATTGCCATGCTGCTGTAACGCTGCCTCAAGAGGGGTTCTGTCATACACAGGGTGCAAAAACACCAGCACTGTCTGCTGGGGCCCGAGCCAGGGGTGGATATGGGACGACCTGTGTCTCTTGGGTTCTGATTCAGCAAGTGCCTAAAGTCAAACTGACTTTAAGGGGCCGGCTACACTGAACCCTTAGCCCCTGCTCCGCATGCCCACAGCCACACCCACACATCCCGCAAGCATGTGCTTACTTAGGGCTAGTCTACACTGGCAATGTTAAAGTGCTGCCATGGCAGCGCTTTAAAGTGGCTGTGTAGTCACAGCAGAGCACGGGGAGACAGCTCTCCCAGCACTGTAAAAATTCACCTCATGAGGGGAGTAGCTCCGAGCGCTGGTGCACTGCCTACGCTGGCGCTTTAGAGCACTGAAACTTGCTGCACGCGGGGGGTGTTTTTTCACACCCCTGAGCGAGAAAGTTGCAGCGCTTTGAAGTGCCAGTGTAGAGAAGCCCTTACACTTTGAACCCATGTGTGCTTGCATGCTTGAATGGGGGTAAGAATCCAGGCTCTGCTTCAGCTTGGGCTGCAACCCACCCACTCTGCAGTGAGGACGCAGGCAAAATCAGTGGCGTGATCACACTGTCACAGTGCCCCCAGGGCGGCCGGTTCTCCTGGAAATGGCAGGGAAAGGACCCTGGCATTGCACAGCACAGAGACCCCTGGGACATGCCTCTGACACACATGGGCCAGAGCAGAAACTGAGGCCACAGTAAGTCGGGGAGGTTAACCCAGCGGCAGGGCAGCCGGACCATAGGCGCCAACTCCATGGGTGCTCCAGGGCTCAAGCATCCATGGGGAAAAAAATAGTGGGTGCTCAAGTCAGCACCCAGGAGTCAGTGCTTGAGTGTGGAATGTGATAAGTTCTGTGCTGCTAACAACTTCTACCCTTGGGGCACGGAGTTTGTTTATAAACAGAGGTAGGGTGATTAAGATAACAACTGGGCTATCTTGATTATCACTTCAAAAGTTTTTTTTTCTCTTAATTAATTGGCCTCTCAGAGTTGGTAAGACAACTCCCACCTGTTTATGCTCTCTGTATGTGTGTATATATATCTCCTCAATATATGTTCCATTCTATATGCATCCAAAGAAGTGGGCTGTAGTCCACGAAAGCTTATGCTCTAATAAATTTGTTAGTCTCTAAGGTGCCACAAGTACTCCTGTTCTTCTTTTTAAGATAACAAAAGGCTTGTCATTAAATGAAATTAAGGATTGTTAGATTATCCTGAAAGCATTCCCAGGCACTCCAGTTAAAAGATAGGGTAGGAACAAATGGTCCATTTTCAGAATGGAGAGAAGTAAATAGTGGTGTCCCCTCCCCCCACCCCCGCCAAAGGGTTTGTACTGGTCTGGGACCAGTGCTGTTCAACATGTTCATAAACCATCTGCAAAAAGGGTAAATAGTGAAGTGGCAAAGTTTGCAGATGATACAGAATTATTCAAGGTAGTTAAGTCCAAAACAGACTGCAAAGAATTACAAAGGGATCTCACAAAACTGTATGACTTGACAACAAAATGGCAGATGAAATTCAATGTTAAATGCAAAGTAATGCACATGGCAAAATATAATCCCAACAATACATATAAAATGATGGTGCCTAAATTAGCTGTTACCCATCAAGAAAGAGATCTTGGAGTCATTTGGGGTACTCTGGAAGCACTATGTTTCCAGAGCACTGCAAATTCATAAGAATCCTTCTCACTGTGCCTGTATCATCCTGAATTGTGGCATGCTCAATCTCCTGCTTCAGAAGATTTAAAAATTCTCTCCAGTCATCAATGGGACACACGCAATTGCATAATGTAGCTGTTCTTAACGTGCATCAAAATAATACCAGGGAACCTAGATGTAAATAAGATTGCTTCAGTTTCATCCAGAAACTACAGTGAGACATAATGTCTTTAAACTGGGACGTTAGTGAAGACAGCTTGTGATTGCAATGATCTTAATATACCATAATTCATGATAATGTAATTATGTAGTTCATAACAATGTAATCATTATTAAAATAGTAAAGATACCAGTGATAGACATTCAATAACTAGAATATGAAAGAAGTATATAAATATGCTGAAAATAGCCTCCCCCCAAAACTGGCAGAGTGCCCCCCCAAACACACACACCTCTTCAAAAGCACCCTCCAGCAAAAACAAAAGTCCACACCTATGAGCTGGATCCTTAGTGTGTGATGTGACTAGTGCCAGTGACTTTAATGGGACAGTTCAAGAGCTTAAAGCTTCACCTGCTGGCTGAACTGGGACCCTAGGGAAGGCCTGGAAACAGGGCTGTGCGTTTGCCTAAGGTGGGGCAGGGGCTGAAGCTCTGGGACTTGCTGATGCTGCCAGGAGCTGATTCGTTTCAAAGCTGCCTGTGCCCCTGGCGGCCCATGCAACGGGTGCATGTTAGAGCTTTGCAGACAAAAGCCATTCTTCCTCTCCTAGCCTGCAGGGCCACACCAGCTCTGGAGAGGCCTTCCCGCCGGGGGCATCCCTGCCAGATCAGGCAGCCCTCACTCCGTGCTGGTGGGCCTGAGTGGAAGAGCCCAGCTCAATGCTGCCCCGGTGCCTCTGCTTCTTGTGTCCGTCTCAACACCAGGGCAAAGCAGGGGCAAGCCGTCACCACTCAGATTTGGGAATGGTCGACGTCCCCGCTGCACTGAATCAGTGGGGCAATGGGGAAGCTGGCTGCAGGATCAAGGTGGGGTTTGCGGTTATGGCCCTCGGCTGTCACTGAGGGGTTTGTAAACGGAACAAATTACGTAGCAAAGCCGCCGAGCAAAGAGAGCCCTGAGGCACCACTGCAGAGCTGCTTTGCACTCCCATCAAAGTGCCTGGCTACACTACCAGGACAGAGGCATTGCCCCAAGGATGTACCCCTGGTGATCGTGAAGCCACTCTCCAAGCAGCACGGCCTGAGGCTTAGAGTCTCTGATGCTGGTTATGCTGATGTGGCTGGCACGCAATCAGTGGCACTTTCCTTGACCATGACTGCCCCCCGGGAGGCTAACAGAATCTGGCTGAATACCAAACAGCTCAGCCTTATTGGCTATGGCACTATCATTCTTGGTGCCCCATGAGCAGAGGGTTGGGCTCACAGCTCATCACAACTTGTGGCTGGCACTGCTATGCCAGGGAAGTCTCACTGCACTGTCCCAGCAAGGCTCTGGTGAATGGATGAGCCACTGAGGCCTTGAGCAAAGCCACTAAACCTACTGCAGCTGTTCCTCCAATCAGACCAATCAGCACCGCACCACCCTGCTACTTACAGTGACACACCCAGCCCTTGGGTTCAAATGCCAATGTAACCACCCCCTGCTGCACTTCAGAAGTGGGTATCAACCACAGGAGCTTCCACGCTGAAGCTCAGCCTGCTACCACTCAAACTAAACCAGCAAAGCAACTAACTGGCTGCAATAGTAGGCTGTTGCCCTTCTATGGCCCAACCACTCATGGTGGCCACAACATTCATATCAGAGCCCCATTCACAAAGGCAGAGTCGGGGACAGTTTTTTAAAGAACTTTAATAAGCTAAAACCATTTTTTTTTTGCTTTGTTTTTATTGTTGTTAAAAATGTCATTGCTGTAAACTTGAGAACGGCCATGTGCCCAGGGGCAACGCCCAGGTCCAAGGGCAGGCACATGAGGCAGGACGTGCCCATGGCTCCTGCTCAGTGCTGGGATACAGGGTGATCAGGGCGGGGGAAAATATCAACAAGCCCGCCCTGGCTGCGTTCTCTGCTATACATCTATGCACAGGCAGCAGGGAGCCAGCTGGGAAACCTGACTCACAGTCGCACCTCCGCTTCCCAGATGTGGCACCAGAGCCATTGCCCTCCAGATGTGGTGCTGACTGAAGCGGCAGAGTCCTGCTCCAAGGAGGATGCTGAGGCCCTCACCCCACCCCCACGCCTGTCTGTTTCCTTCATGAAGCCAGTGTTTTCATTGCTCCTTTTGGCAGCCTCAGACACCCAGCTCCTCTCTGCCTGCACCAGGGGGAGCAGCTCGCCGGCTCCCTGCGTGAAAAGTGTGGGCTCCGCAGGTGCCCCTCAGTTTGTGTAGACCTGAGTTCCGATCACACGCATGATTTCCTTCTGGATCTTGGGATCCTGAGTGTTTATATTGGCGTCTCCTACTTGTCCGTCTTCGTACCTGGGAGGGGCGAGGCAGGGAAAGCACCATGAGGGGGGACTCAGCGACCACCCAGAGCTCCCCAGAGTGCACATCACCAGCATGTCCCTGCTCCAACAATAACCCCCCCTGGGCCACACCCCCAGCGACGGGAGCAGAGCTGGGGTCTCCAGGCCCTCGGACAGAGGGGGAGGTCTCTGATTGCAAAGACAGGCACCTTGCTCTGTGTCTGGGCAAGGGACTGGCAGGAGGGAGATGAGCCCCAGCTAAACCGCCCAGGTTTGCCAGTGGGGCCGCAGACTGGGAGCCATTCCATTGCTAACACCCCTCCCTGAGCAGAGCCAGGCTGCGGGCGCCAGCGGCCTGGGTGTCAGTGTCTGGTCGTACTCTCAGCTCCAAGATGGGTCCGTCTCGGCAGGGCTGGCCTCCTGGTGACAGAGTGCAGACCCCTCTGCTGTGCTGCTGGCGCTGAGCACCAGGCCAGGGGCTCTGCCTGCCAGCACCTCCTTGCCCAGCACCCCCTTGTGCCCCCAGCTGGCAGGCACCAGGCCCTGAGCTGTGCGGAGCCAAGGGGAGCAGGCTCTGGGACTCACCTTCCTCCCACTGCTGACAGCTGCACGCCAGTGCCACTCTGGCTGGCTGGGGCAGGGGATGTCATAGGAAGAGGGGAGAGTAATGAATGGGGGGGGGGGCTGGTGTAGAAGGAGGGGGCAGTGGGGCTGGAGGCTGCACTTGAGCATCCATTTGGTGGCACACAGGATGCTGCTAGGCCCTGGAGACCTCCCTGGGGGGCGGGGGCGGTGAGGGGCACTGTGTTCTCCTCTCCCCTCCCGTATGGGGCTGAGTCGAGATGCTGACTAATGGTTCACGATGCTCTTGCTGTTTGGGCCATCCTGGTGCAGTTTGGGCCATCCCATCCCCAAAGCGGGAGCTGCCCCCATCCCACACGCAGGGCCACTCCCAACTCGCGCCCCGGCACTCACACAAAGAAGAAACGGGTGCAGACATGGTCCGAGACCGGGCACACCCAGATGTTCCCGTGCTTCTGGAGATCCTTCGAGGTGATCACTGCAAAGGGAGGAGGTGTCAGACAGGCGCCAGGTGCTCTCACGGCTCACACACAAAGCTGGGGCCCTGCCTTGGATACCAGTCCCATGGGGCTGTCCCTGGGTATGTGTCCCCTGCCACACCAGGCTGTGGGGGGGAAGGGCTGCCTCCCCATGCCAGACAGGAGTGCTGGGAGAGGCACAACCACCAAGGAATAATGGGGTGACCATGCCAAGGACACCTATGGTGCTGCACCATGGCACTGCCTGGCAGTGACCCCAAGGAACTGCACCATTATCTACCCACTGTCCTGTTAACACCTGTTACTGCAGCCTGGCTGTGCTCCCATCAGTCACCTCATTTAATTAATCCACTGAAGTGTGCCCATTCAACAGGATAACGGGGTGAGATTTGGGCCTGTGCTGGGAGGAATGGTAGATACACTGGAGGCAGTGGCGTAGCCAGCTTCTAAGGCTTGGTCCACACTGGGGCAGGGGATCGATCTAGGAAACGCAACTTCAGCTACGAGAATAGCGTAGCTGAAGTCGACGTTTCCTAGATCGAATTAAGTTACTTACTGCGGGTCCACGTGGCGCAGGCAAGCTCCCCCGTCGACAGAGCTTCCTCCTCTCGGCGAGCAGGAGTTCTGCAGTCGACGGGGGAGCGCTTCTGGAATTGATTTATCGCGTCCAGATGAGATGCAATAAATTGATCCCAGAAGATCGATCTCTACCCACCGAATCAGGCGGGTAGTGTGGACCTAGCCTAAGAGGAGAGGGAGCAAACATCAAAAAGGCGCCCCCCCTTGGCTCCTCCTCTGGCCACGCCCCCTCGGCTCCTCCTCCGGCCGCTCCGCGCCCCCTCCCCTTGGCTGGCTCCTCCAGCTGCAGGGCTGTGCCACCCCCGCACCTCCCCGCCTCGCTCCTCCGGTTGTGGCTGCCAGCCGCATGCTGCCCCGCTCCTCTGGCTGCACCCCCCCTGCTCCTCTGGCTGCGCGCCCACTGGGCTGCCAGCCTGCGCCCTCCCCGCTCCTCCGGCGGCGGCTCCTGGCCACGCTGCAGGCTGCATGCTGCCCGCGCCCCCCCACTCCTCCGGCCACGTGCCCGCCGCCCACCCATGACTGCCAGCCGCGCTGCGGACCGCCAGCCTGCGCCCCCCCTTGTTCCTCCGGCAGCTTTTGGAAAGGCGCCACTTTGGGAAATTGTGCTGGGGAGAAGCGGCAGCTTCCCCTGCACTCCCCTAGCTACGCTACTGACTGGAGGGTAGGGATAGGCTACAGAGGGACCTAGACAAATTAGATGATTGGGCCAAAGGAAATCTGATGAGATTCAACAAGGACAAGTGCAAAGTCCTGCACTTAGGACGGAAGAATCCCATGCACTGCTACAGACTAAGGACCGAGTGGCTAGGCAGCAGTTCTGCAGAAAAGGACCTAGGGGTTACAGTGGACGAGAAGCTGGATATGAGTCAACAGTGTGTCTTTGTTGCCAAGAAGGCTAATGGCATTTTGGGCTGTATTAGTAGGGGCATTGCCAGCAGATCGAGGAACATGATCATTCCCCTCTATTCGGCATTGGTGAGGCCTCATCTGGAGTACTGTGTCCAGTTTTGATCCCCACACTACAAGAAGGATGTGGAAAAATTGGAAAGAGTCCAGTGGAGGGCAACAAAAATGATTTATGAGGAGAGGCTGAGGGAACTGGGATTGTTTAGTCTGCAGAAGAGAAGAATAATGGGGGATTTGATAGCTGCTTTCAACTATCTGAAAGGGGGTTTCAAAGAGGGTGGATCTAGACTGTACTCAGTGGTATTGGATGACAGAACAAGGAGTAATGGTCTCAAGTTGCAGTGGGAAAGGTTTAGGTTGGATATTAGGAAAAACTTTTTCACTAGGAGGGTGGTGAAGCACTGGAATGGGTTACCTAGGGAGGTAGTGGAATCTCCATCCTTAGAGGTTTTTAAGGCCTGGCTTGACAAAGCCTTGGCTGGGATGATTTAGTTGGTGTTGGTCCTGCTTTGGGCAGGGGATTTGACTAGATGACCTCCTGAGGTCCCTTCCAACCCTGATATTCTATGATTCTGATTCTATGCAGGAGGTTCATCTTTTTCATTCTGAGCCCCCCCCCCCCCCCCCGCGCAACATGCTATAAAAACTCCACAGCCCACCTGTGTCAAAACAACTGGTTTTCTGCATATCCAGTATATTAAAAGCCAGGGCCAGCGTTATGGGGTAGCAAGCAGGGCAACTGCCCAAAGCCCCATGCCACACAGGGCCACGCAAAGCTAAGGTGCTCGGGCTTCAGCCACAGGCGGCTCAGGCTTCAGCTTTCTGCCCTGAGCCCCACCAAATCTAAAGCTGGGCCAGCTCTCTGGTTTATTTTGGCGGACCCCTCTGAAACCTGCTCGAGGCCCCGCAGAGGGTCCCAGGTCCCTGGTTGAGAACCGCTGGACTACATGGTCTAATGGTCTGGCCTTAAAAACTCTAGGAATCATTAGGATCGCCCCAAGGGACCTGCCTATACAACAGGGGTAGGCAACGTTTCAGAAGTGGTGTGCCAAGTTCACTCCAATTTAAGGTTTCGCGTGCCGGTAATACATTTTAACGTTTTTAGAAGGTCTCTTTCTATAAGTCTATAATATATAACTGAACTATTGTTGTATGTAAAGTAAATAAGGTTTTTAAAATATTTAAGAAGCTTCATTTAAAATAAAATTAAAATGCAGATCTTATCAGTTTAGTGTAATCCTTGCTCTCGCTTTTCCTTGTTGAGTTTTCCAATGTGGGCTACAGCAGGGGGTGACTGAAGAGCGCTGGGTCGAGGCCAGGAGCAGAGCCCTGGGCTGGCTGCCGGTACCCCAGGCTGGCAGTGGGCTGAGCGGCGCCGGCGGCCAGAACCCCAGACCAGCAGCGGGATGAGCCGCTCAGCCCACCCCCGGCTCCACTCAGTCCGCTGCTGGTCTGGGGTTCCAGCAGGGGTGAAAGTAACTTATATTTCTTTCAGGTATTGTCATATTGCAACCCCCCTCAGGGGGAGGAGCTCAGGGCCTGGGGATGTGTGGGTGTGGGGGGGAGCACTCAGGGCAGGGGGTTGGGGTGCGGGGGCTCAGGGCAGGGGGTGGGGATGTGGATGATGCAGGACTCAGGGCTGGGAGCATGGGGGGTGCAGGAGTCAAGGTTGGGTGGCGTGAGGGGCTCAGGGCAGGGGGTTGGGGTGTGTGTGTAGGAGGGCTTGGGGGGCTTGGGGCTGGCCTGGGACAGTCCCGATTGCAGCCAGGTTACCTGGATGGTGGATGGGTCCCTGCCCCACACTGTTCCTGTTCCTGCCAAGGGAGCTGTGGGTCAGCTGTGTGTACACCCCCTGCCAGCCCAAGGTTCCGTCCATCCAGGCCAGCAGCAGGCTGAGCGGGAGCGGCTGCTGGAACCCCAGCTGTCAGGAGCCGGCAGACAGAACTCCAGACCGGCAGCGGGCTGAGCCACTCAGCCCGCCGCCGCTCTGGAGTCCCGGCTGCTGGCCCCGCTCAGCCCACCATTGCTCTGGGGTTTCGGTCGCCGGCCCCTTGTCAGCCGGGGTCCTGGCCACCGGGACCCCAGCTGGCAAGGGGCAGGCAGCCGGAACCTAGAAGTGAAAGTAAGGTGGAGCATACACGGGGCTGAGTGGGGCCGGCGTACCATTAAAAATCGGCTTGCGTGCCACCTTTGGCACCCGGGTTGCCGACCCCACTATACAATTATGTTTCAAAACATACAAAAAGGAGTTGACTAACATCAACTGAATAGCGTTATTATTTATTTGTATTGTTGGATCATCTAGGAGCCCCCACTGAGATCAAGACCCCATTGCGCTAGGAACTGTATAAACACGCAGCAAGAGACAGTCCCTGCGCCAAAGAGCGTGCAGTCCAGCCAGACAAGTGAGGAAAGAGCCGATGGAAAGAGAGTTAGGCTACAAGCAAAGAGCCTAGAGCTGGCTGGGATTGATTCAGTTCAACTTTTTTTGTCAAAAAAAAAAAAAAAATGCAGAATCATTGAAACCGAAACTTCTGGTGGGAAAGTTTGGACAAATGTCTCAACTCCAAAACATATTTGGAAAAACCGTTTCTGAACCGTCGAAATGCCCATTTTGACATTTCTCAGAACAAAACATTCTGGTTCCTCCAGTTGGAAAGTCCTGTCCATTTCAAAACTCAAGCCACTTAGAGTAAAACATAGAAAATGAAAAGCGGGCAAAATGTTTTGACTTTATGGCAATGGAACGTTCGACTGAGCCAAACCAAAACGCCTTCAGATTTCCAATGCATGAATGTTTTCAAGTTTTCACTTTTCATCCCGATTTGGGACTGGAAGACATTTCTCAAATTTTCACAGGGAAAAAAAACTGTTTCCTGCCCAACATGAAGAGCAAAACCCTTTCCCCCCACCCACTGGCCCCAGGAAGGAATGGGCAGGAGTCACACTAGCCCCAGGGTCAGTGGGCTCAGACCCAATAGAGGGCATAAGCCAATTCCAAAGCATAGGGGCCCAGCACTGGAAATGCCCAGGCAGGGTGTCTGGCTCTGGGGAGAGTTCACAAGAGAACATCGGCTGATCTCAACTACTACATGGGGGCCTGGGGAGGAGGCAGGATCCCAGCCAGACAGTCCCACCAGGCAGAGCTTTAAAAAGTCAGTATCAGCCCCTGGAGCTGTGCCCAGAAGCCACCAGGGATCCACCCAGATCCCATGGGCAGGCCCCATCCATGCCAGAGTCAAGCCATCAGCTGATCGAGAGTGAGCCCCAGCCAGACCGCCATTCCCCAAGCCCTTTCCCCAGCCAGGCACTAAGAAAAGCAAACACGCTGAACCCACTGGGCTCAGCACAGAAGAGGCCGAGACCTACCTGTCACGCACAGCTCATGGTGGCTCGCTGCCTCACACAGCCTCACAGCCATGCTGAAAGTGAGGAGGTGATCTAGCAGAGTCCCTGCAACCCTCACTGCTACCAGGGAAAGCTGCTGGGGAGGAGCCAGAGCTAACACCACCCTTCTGGGTCTCCAAGAGAAGACTCCTGAGTGAGTGATGCCAGCCAAAGCTCCACCAGAGACAACGTGGCATGGGTCCCCTCCAGTCATGGACCAGCCCCCAGACTGGCCCAGATACTCCTAGAGAGGGAGAAATGATGCCTACCACAGCACAAGGCCTGGGACACACTGTGCCACAGCCATTTGTGTGGCAGAGAGGGGACAACAGCATATGGATGGCCAAGGTGATGAATGGGCAGCACGTCCCACTAGGGCATGGAGCGAGCAGACCACCAGCTGCACAGCCCAGCAGGAAGTCTGTGCTCAGAGAACAGGCAATAGGCAGCCAGGTTTCTGGCACCCACCATTCCAACCCCACCTTTTTTCAGTGCCATTCCTGGGGTCCCAGGGCCCTCAAGGCGGTGAGTGAGGACACCCCTTCCTCCACCTCTTACCTTCACAAAGTGCTATACAGTTTAGATTCCGACTCTGTAGGAACCGGGACTGGATAGATCGAGTCTGCAAACAAACCACAAAGTCTGGGTTACCATGACCTGCCTGGCTCCCCACTCAGGTTGCATCACTGCTCTGCCTTTGCAGCGGCCGGTCCTGCCCCTTTCATAGTCCAAGCTCCGTAGGAGCCGCCAATCACAGTGGAGAATATTGACCACGTCAGAGGTATAAACACTGATAACCCAACCAGGGATTGCTCTCAGTAATTTGTTGAGTTCTGGGCTCTGTGGCCCAGCCCCCAACCGAGGGTGGAACCTGAAGCGCTCCTCAATGCCCTCTGGCAGAGGGCCCACTACACCGTAACTCGTATCAGACCCGACACACTGTTGTCCTAACATGTCTCTAAAACATAAGGTATCATACGTAAACTGGTGACATGTTGGTCCTGAAAGTCATTGCGTAACGCATGTACAGATTGGGTACAAAGAGTTGTATATGTGTGCTGGAAATGTGATTGGGAGATGGAGCATGACCCCAGCTTACCCTAGGCAAAGGAATGTCTGACAGGCTTGATGACCGGTAGAGGACAATGAAAGTACATTTACATATCAGGCGAACAAAGTCATCAAGCTAACAGGCAACGGAGGAAGGCGCTCAGTGAGCATACCGGGGCTCGAAGCCTGCATGCCCAGGAAGTCTTTCTGGCTCTTGAAACAAAGACAATAGACTTTGGAAATTGTAAGAGAGAGCACAAAGACATTCTAAGTATCTATCACTTAAGTGAGGCCAGAGCCCTGGGAATCTGTGAAAGGTGGATCTTCGGCCATGGGGGTTGAAGTCTCTGAGAAAAGATTATAAGTGAGAAATTGCCTGAGACCAAGCTTGTAATCTGTTATGCTTTTGACGCTAGAAAGCGGGTTTTACTTTTGTTTAGCTTGTAACCAGACAAGCCTCTTGCTTAGTATCACTTAAATCTCTGTTCTGTATAAATCAACATATTCTTGTTTTCTTACCAAACCATCTCAGTGTTGTGCATGGAAGTGAAGGGCGAGTCTTCAGGTAACCTAACCAACTGGTGTGCACACCGTCTCTTTGGAGGCAGCGTATGCAAGTGTCCAGTGAAAGGGGCTGACACTGCAAGGAGACCGCTCCGGGGAGCGCAGGAACTGGGGTTCACTGATGGGTCCCAGCAAGGCAAGGCTTAGATGGGCAGAGCCTTGAGGGGTGTGTGGTGAGGTGGGCTGGCTGGGTGGCAGGGAGCTGACTCACAGTTTAAGCTCCAGCACAGTTCTCACTTGTGGAGGCAGAGGTGTAACACAGTGGTGTTCGGTACTGAACAGAGCATCACAGAGGGGTGGGTCTTTTCCTCGGGCAGGCTCCACCCCCCCCTTCTCAGGATTCAAACAGGCTGCCCCCAGGCTGTGCACAGCAAACAGCCAGCTGTCCACCCAAGTGAGCAATGCCGTATCCACCCCACCCTGAACAGTGACGGAGGAATTCCCAGTCTCACTGCTCCCATGGGGGGAACAGGACTGGATGCTTGTAAATTGGAGAGGCTGATGGCTCAGGCTGGGCTCACTGCAGGCAGAGCTGTACAGGTTTGGTACACACACACACAGACAGCTCTGCCAATGCATCCCAGCCTTGTCTCAGGACACACAATCAGCTTCATGCTTTGCAAAAATAGAGCCAGAATAAATCCCACCAAACATCTGATAGATGTAAATAGCCAGGTCTCCAGATGTAGATGCCCAGGGCACAAACCAGAGAGGTAGGTGAGGCTGACTATACACATTTTATAGATGGGTAAACTGAGGCACAGAAAGTGGGGGTTTCCAGAAGTTGACTGTTTTCACAAGTTGACTGCCCATTGACATCAATGGGACCAGAGTCGGGCCAATACTAAGAGGTTATGGCCCTTACCAAAAGAACAACAGAACAGCAAATAGAACCTAGGAGCCCTGAGCCCCAGTCGCCTGCTCTAACCACTGGACAACATTCCCTCCCTTCACGCACAGAAGCAACAATGATTGCGCAAACACATCTCAGGCATGACACAAGCCAGTCTTGCACATACCCCTGCGGCTGGCGTGAGGACAGAAGGACAAACAAAGGCTGTGCATGGCTGGGGTTCCAGGGACAAGGCCCAGCAAGCAATACCGCCGGTTACCTGAGGGATGGTGTTCATTCGGTTATATCTCTGGACGAGCTCATCCTTTGAGGGCATCCTGTGTTGTCCTTTCCCCATCCCTGTTGGACAATAAAGGAAGAACAGCAACACAGGTCAGCAGTTACTGGGGAAAGGCCGCCCTCCTCTTGCTAGATCTTGTGTCCAGGATGCTCCACAAGGCACAGCTGCTCGCTGAAGGAGGCGAAAGGATGAGGCCAGCTCTCCATGCAGATCAATATTGCCCTGGCAATGCAATGCCAAACCTAAGGCTGTGTCATGACCCAAGCAGACATTCCCATGAAGAACATTAGATGGTGCAGGAACCCTCTCATATACAGGAGCACAAATGCATGTGTGCACGTGGGAACTACCATGCAGGGGGCTGACTTGTTGAATGTAACCACATAGGGACCTGTGTCCCTGGAGATCATTTGGGCAAGAGCTGAGACGACCATCTTCAGTCTGCTGTCTATCTGTAGGACTCATGAATGAAATTGTTTTTAATTGTTTACTTTATTAATGTAACTTCATAAGTAAAGTTTTATGAATGAAACAATATTCATTCATAAAACCGGTTACCCCAATAACTGGCTAATTAACAATTAAAATGCTTGTTAAGAGCCATAGCTGTTCAGTCAGCTGCCTTTGTAAGTTTCACTATCAATCCAATTCCTGCTTAAATCACTGAGACTTGCACTGTTTCAGTATTGTAACTTCTGTTCACCATTTATTACACTTGCCTACAGTGTAACTTCTGTTCACTGTTTGCCATATTGTAATTCAAACCCCATTTTAAAACGCTTACTCCATTTTGTAAGGGCTTGCTGCAACCTTCATTTTTGCAAACCCTGCTGTAATCTTATTAGTTTAGTTTAGATGTGTGAATGAGGTATGTATGGATGATGGAATCAACCTCCAGCCCCAGCCTGTCCTGATTAAATAGAGTTCAAACACCAACGGCTGAAGATGCAGACAAAAGCCCTAACAAAGTAAGAAGAATCCACCCTAAAAAGAAAAGGTACAATAGAAGAAAGGTCAAAGCCCGGTCCCAGGCTGAAAGTCATGTCTGCAATTGACGGGTGATCAATCACCAAACCCAGAGGCAGCGTGACACAGCAAAACCTATAGACTCTGGATTCAAACTAAAGCCTACAAAAAGGATGGGTGAGATGGAAAACTTTGGAGGAGGGTAACATTCTGCTGCCAACATGGAAGGGCATCGGTGCATGCCCAACAGAGACCCAGCTTGTCCTTGTGCCCGGCTTTCCTAGCCAGTTAGCTGCCACAAGCTACGAACCCAAGCTGCAAACTCAAGCCACAGACTCAAGCTGGTAACTATGCAGCAGCTGCAGAACATCTGATGTGTGTGTGTGTGTGTATACGTATTAGGTATAATGTGTGTGTATAAGGATTAAGATATTAGTTATTGGTCATAAATCAAATTGTTATCATAATAAATGTGGCATCTTTATCTTGTCCCCTTTAATAAGATCCTGCTAGTTTTTATTGGTATAACATATCCTTTAGGAGGCAAGGCTGAGTGATGTCCATAACATGGCCCCGCCACACCACAGCCACTCATGGATTTAGCCCCAGTGGGAGGACTGGACCCACTCTTACAGCTTGGGAACTGGAACACAGGGTAGATCACATGATTTGCCTAAAGCCACAGCATTTGCAGCTGAGCTGGGAATTGACCCCATGTCTCCTGAGCTACAGCCCAGCACACAGCTCCACCAGGCCACGTCTTACCCTGTATTTATACCTCATCAGCTACATGATACCTGCCCTGTAGCTTAACAATCACAGGTGCTCAGGGAGGAGACTCTGTAATAAGGTGCTCCTGAAAGGGCCATGCACCGCGGAATGACAGAGAGCCACAGCTGCCACCATCTAGGGCCGCCTGGGGCCATTGTGAAGGACAAAAGTGGGGAGCAAGTGACACTGCTGAAGGCAGGGTCTGAGCCTTGTCAACAGGAGTTGATGTGGTTCCCTGTTAGTCTGGAGTTTAACAGGACCTGGAGCTTGAATTCTGTCTCCCGCTATCCCCCTCAAACTGCCATGGGGCAGCATCAATCCACAGAAGCCAGATGAACCCCAGAGCAGCCAGCTGGCTCCCTAGGTGCTTGTGACTGAAGCAGGGACAAGCTGACTTTCTCTGCCATCCCTCTGGCCTGGGCTGGGCCCCCCAGACATGCATTGTCACCAAATGCTCCAGGTGAAGATCCAACCCGACTGGGAAGCATCCATGGGTCAGGGCCCTTGACAGACGATGCAGCGATGAGTCTGACTTTCCAGAGCTAAGGGGCAAGGCCTGCAGCAGTGTGATGTGTCTCAGGAACAACAAGGAGTCTGGTGGCACCTTAAAGACTAACAGATTTATTTGGGCATAAGCTTTCGTGAGTGAAAACCTCAGTGAGGTTTTTACTCACGAAAGCTTATGCCCAAATAAATCTGTTAGTCTTTAAGGTGCCACCAGACTCCTTGTTGTTTTTGTAGATACAGACTAACACGGCTACCCCCTGATATGTGTCTCAGGGACGCTCAAGCTGGAGGGGGGTTAAGCAGACACGGCTTCTACTGCCCTCGTTTGCTTCCTGATGTGCCCTGAGAGACATCAGCCCATTGGCCCCAGATCCCCAGAGTGAGTAGTGTAAAACGGCCCTGGGAATCAGAAAGTTCCCCGTGTTCACCTCCCCATGGAGAGGGGAATAAACAGGGACCAGGAGTCTCCACGTCCCCCAGCTCTCTGGCCTGGGTTAGACAGGAGGCCAGATTAGGTGATCACGGCCGTCCCTTCTGGCCTTCGAATCTGTGAATCCATTGGACCAAGAGAAGGGCCAGCAGAAACCCTGGTGGGGGATCTATGGGGACTCTCCCTCCACCCCCACTGGCCACGGCAGAACTGTCTGGCTAGTAGCAGTGATGCCAGCGACTGTGCTGAGACTGCTGCAGGAGGGGGATATATGGCTTTCAACAGCTTTGGCTGCTCTTTAGCAATGCCCGGGGTTAGGGCAACCTACCACTCAGGGCAGTTCCTCTGCTGGCCACATGCTTGCTGCTGGTGTGGCCAATGAGCCATGTGGAAGCTGTGCAGAGGGGACAGAGCTGGCTGCCTGGATGGGCAGCTAGGCTTCCCCTCCACATGGCCCTGCTGCACTCCCAGCCTAGCTGGCTTGGCTCCCCTTTGTGCCCCACTGCAGGGGGAGGGTGAGGCAAAGCATTTGCCAATGGAACTCAAGAGGAACCGTTCCCTGTTCATCAGGCGAACAGAGTGGAGAGGAGGGAAGGAGGGCAAGGCAGGGAGAGCAGGTAACAGACCCAGTCATGCCAGTGCTTCGCAACCTTCCCCAGAGCAGGACACACACACCCCATCTACCAATGCAGCTTGGTCGCTGCCCCTGACACCGGCATGTGACCCACCTGACAGCCATGACCCCAGGCTACCCCCGCTCTAGGTGTTCATACCATGCCTATCACCAAGTCATGACAGTACCCTCGAGGCACTACAGTCATTCATTCCTCAGGCAGGATGGCTCTCTAGACAGTGCAGCCAGGGGCTTTCAAGAGGCACTGCTCTATAATGCACAGGCAGCAGCTGATATAATGCTAGGCTGGACTAGACACAAGGGCACTTACCACAGGGGCCAATCTCACCCCGGCCCCGGGAAATGCAGGCGGACAATCGATTGGCCTTTTCCTGCTTACCAGGGCTGGAAGGGTGCTCTGACTGGAATTTCCAACACCGCTCCCAGAGAGGCACTAAAATGACTGGCCCGATTTGCTTAGGGGCTCTGCCCACTGAGTACGGCAGGTGCAAGGCTCTCTGGGAAATCTGGCCCCGGTGAAGGGTTCCAAGCACTGGAAATCTGGGCCTGAGCTCTTTTGAAGAGATAAAGCCAGATTTTCAGAGTTCCTGTGGAGAGACTTTTGCAGATCAAATAAATCAAGCAAGCCCCAGCATGGGAAAGGCCTGAGAGGTGATGGGCTAAGAGACGAGGCCCCTAGTCCTCACTGAAGCCAATAAAAGCTTCAGATACACAAGGGAGGCAGGACTGGGCTCCCAGTTTGCATCGGGTTTCTTACTGTGCTGATGCAATGGCTGAGGGAACTGGGCCAGCCGGGAAGCTGGGCGCCCTGGCAGACACATCGGGGGAAGTATGTTAATTAAAGCTAGTTGGAAAGCAGGTTATTTCTCTATGGCAAATTTCTACACAAATTAAACAAATTTGTCCAAATTTTCCATGGGAAATGTTGATATTTCTCTGAAAAATGGGAAACTGAAAGCGAACGAGTTCAGTATGGAAATGCTGCTGTGGTGCCCATAGCAGTTGTAGTTCAGCTGCTTCATGTTCTTCTTCTGTTAAGTGGAGCACAGAGTCTGGTCCAAGAGGTGAACGCAGCTGAACCACTCAGTAATAGGGACCATAATGTAATATCTTTGGAGGGGGGGAAATGCCACAGAAACCCGCCCCATTCACACTTTACTTCAAAAAGGGGAACTGTACAAAAAGGAGGAAGTTCATTAAATGGAAATTAAAAGGGACAGTCTTAAGGGGGAAATGCCTGCAAACTGCATAGACACTATTTTAAAACACCATGACAGAGGTTCAGACTAAATGTATACCCCAAATATAACAGAACAGTAAGAGAACAAAACATGCTGTGATGGCTAAAGAGCTGAGTAAAAGAGGTGGTTGGGGTAAAAAGGTATCCTTTAAAAATTGGAAGTCAAATCCTAGTGAGGAAAATAAAACAGAGCATAAACTCTGGCAAGTCAAGTGTAAAAGCATATTAAGACGGACTAAGAAAGACTGAAGAGCAACAAGCTAAAGACACAAAAACTAACAGCAATTTTTTTAAGCACCGCAGAAGCAGGAAGCCTGTCAAATAATCAATGAGGACACTGGATGATTGAGGACTAAATGAGCACTCAAGGAAGACAAGGCCATTGTGGAGAAGCTAAATGAATTCTTTGCATCAGTTTTCACTGCAGAGGATGTGAGGGAGATCCCCACACCTGAGCCATTTTGAGGAACCATCTCAGACTGAGGTGTCCATAGAGGAGGTTTTGGAATAAATAGCTAAATTAAACAGTAATAAGTCACCAGGACCAGCTGGTATTCACCCAAGAGTTCTGAAGGAACTCATATATGAAATCGCAGAATTAATATCTGTGGTATGTAACCTATTGCTTAAATCAGCCTCTGTACCAGACGACTGGAGGATAGCTAATGTAATGCTGATTTTTTTTAAAAGGCCGCAGAGGTGATCCTGGCAAGTACAGGCTGATAAGCCCAACTTCAGTACCAGACAAATTGGTTGAAACTGTAGTAAAGAAGAGAATTATCAGATACATGAACATGATATGTTGGGGAAAAGTCAACACAATTTTTGTAGGAGGAAATCATGCCTCACCAATCTATTACAATTCTTTGAGGGGAGTCAACAAGTATATGATCCAGTCGGTATAGTTTTCTTGGACTTTCAGAAAGTCTTTGACAAGGTCCCACACCAAAGGCTGTTAGGCAAACTAAGCAGTCATGGGATAAGAGGGAAGGTCCTTTCATGGATCAATAACTGGTTAAAAGATAGGAAACAAAGGGTAGGGAATAAATGGTCAGTTTTCAGAACGGAGAGAGGTAAATAGTGGTGTCCCCTAGGGGTCTGTACTGGGACCAGTGCTGTTCAACATATTCATAAATTATCTGGAAAAAGGGGTAAACAGTGAGGTGGCAAAATTTTCAGATGATACAAAATTACTCAAGAGAGTTAAGTCCAAAGCTGACAGCAAAGAGTTACAAAGGGATCTCACAAAACTGGGGGATTGGGTAACAAAATGGTAGATGAAATTCAATATTGATAAGTGTGAAGTAATGTACATTGGAAAAAAATAATCCCAGCTATGGATACAAAATGCCGGGGTCTAAATTAATTGTTACCACTCAAGACAGAGATCTTGGCGTTTTTGAGGATAGTTGTCTGAAAACATCTGCTCAACGTGCAGTGGCAGTCACAAAAGCTAACCCAATGTTAGGAACTATTAGGAAAGGGATAGATAAAAAACAGAAAATATCATAATGCCACTATATAAATCCATGGTACGTCCACACAGTGAATACTGCTTGAAGTTCTGGTCACCCCTCAAACAAGGAGTATTAGAATTGGGAATGGTACAGAGAAGGGCAACAAAAATTATTAGGGGTGTGGACAAGCTTCCATTTGAGGAGAGATTAAAAAAATGGGACTCTTCCTCTTAGAAAAGAGACAACTAAGGGAGGATATGATAGAGTCTACAAAATCATGACTGGTGTGGAGAAAGCGAATAGGGAAGTGTTATTTATCCCATCACATAACGCACAAACCAGGGGTGCCCCAATGAAATTAATAGGTAATAGTTTAAAACAAACATAAGGAAGTATTTCTTCACACAACCCACAATCAGCCTGTGGATCTCATTACCAGGGGATGCTGTGAAGGCCAAAACAATAACTAGATTCAGAAAAGAATTAAATATGTTCATGGAGGACAGATCCCTCAATGGCTATCAGCCAAGATGGCCAGAGACTCAACCCCATGCTCTGGACATCCTTAAACCTCTGACTGCCAGAAGCTGGGACTGGACGACAGGAGATGGATCACTTGATAATTGCTCTGTTCTGTTCATTCCCTCTGAAGCACCTGGCATTGGCCACTGTCCTAAGACAGGATACTGGGTAAGATGGACCTTTGGTCTGACCCAGTATGGCCCTACTTATGTTCTATGGGCTAAACCCCCTGGTCAGACTACATCTCCCATGGTTCACCACAATCTCCCCTCTTGGAGAGGTGGGTGATGCATCATGAGAAATAAAATCTAGCTGGGGAGCCTGGCCCAGAGAGGAGAAAGGGGACACGAGGTGCCTGAACTACAGCTTCCAGATGGTATTAGGGTTTTGGATGAAAAATCAAAGCTTCCCCCAGGAAGCAGACGCTTTGCAGAGAGACATTCATTGTCCATCCGCTCCTGAGACATTGATGGCACCTTCCAGACTGCAGGCATGGGAGGCTGCTTCTCATAATCAGTGTCACGCAATGCTGGAGAAGAACCAGGACCCACCCACCCACCCACTCCGCCCCAGGCTGACAGAGTCGCCTTCCTGACTGTACCTGTCTATGACAGCAGATATCCACGTAGCCAGGGACTTCCCATCAGAGAAGACCCATCGCCCCGTCAGACCGAGGCAGGATCTGGCACTCCCGGCCAATGGCTGTGGGTACATCCCAGGGCATGTTACAGAGAGAGAGGTGGGGAGGGGAGAATGAGGGAGCCGTGCGATGCATGGGGACTGCCATAGCTGAGACAGGCACACACACAAACACACCACAAAGCAGGCATGCTGGCGCCACTAAGCAGACGTGTCTCTGAGAAGGCAAGCATGAGCAAGGGTTAATCCCAGGAGGCCACAGGACCAGCTCCCCTACAATTTAAACCTGCCTCCATGCCACCGGCACACCCTGCCCAGCCACCCTGGATGGAGCTGTTCTTGGCAATAGCCCTGAGTGGGGACAGCCTGGAGCACAGGGGTGACAGAGGAGCAGGGTCTGGGGGCACCCATGCCAGTCACACACAGCTCTGGCTGGAAGCAACATGTGCAGATAAGCCTCGCATCAAGCCCAGCCCAGTGCGCAGACCAGAGCCCCGGAGGGCAGGCTGTGCAGGCCGACCCACGTGGGAAACCCTGCTCAGAACTGTCCCTGGGATTCTCCTTCCCTAATACACATGGCTTCTGGAAAATGCTGTTTGCACGTGCTTCTCCCAGCCTGAGCGGTGTGCAACTGGCACGAGCCCTTTCCACAGGGCGCCCAGAACTGCCCCAGCCCAGCAGCATCCCTCCCAGGCTGGGTTTGCAACAGGACATGGAGGGGAACGTGTAGTTCTCCAGGGCCATGGGGTGCACAGACAGACGGGGAGAGAGGAGAGCCTCTTACCTGAGTATCCAAAGGAAATACTGGAGATGGGGCTCAGATAGATGCCTTTGCCATAGGCTGCTCCATGCAGCTTGCAGGAAAACACCAGCGTGAGCAACACAGGCAGAGGGCGTGAGCATGTACCCAGGGGGTGCCGCATCCACCAGCCCAGGGCCAGGGTGGGAAGAAACCAACAGGGCGCAGCCTGGCCAGACTGCAGGCCCTCCCCTGCTAGTCAGTCTGTCCATCCGCCCCAGGCTGCAGACCCTTCCTCTGCCTGTCGGTCTGTCCATCCACCCCACGCTGCCAGCACCTCCCCCGCCTGTTGGTCTGTCCATCTGCCCCACGCTGCAGGCCCCTCTCCTGCATGCTGTCTAGCCGTCTCCCCCCATCTCCCACCAGTCAGTCTGTCCAACTACTTTTCTGTCTGCTTGTCCCACTCAGGAGCAGCTGAGCCTGCAGATCCAGTGCCTGGGCACTGCTGGGAGCGGGGCGGATTTGGGAGAGTCAGCTGCTGGGAGCTGAGCTGAGCTGCAGTGAGAAGAGGAGAGGGCATGGACTTGGGCGTGGGACCCTCCCCAGGTGGGTTGTCAGTGAAAATCCACTGCCCTGGGAGCCCTCGGACACATCTCCCGCAGGCACACCCTGCTGATGGGAGACTCTGCTGCTGGTGCTCACTGCAGCCCAGCACTGCAGGGGTTAATCTCGCCCCACAAAGCTGGGCTCTGTTTTAATGCCAGCCAGGCCAGAGCCCAGACCTCAGACCCACTGGCTTGCTCAATGCCCAGGAGAGCCTAGGTCACCTGCATGTGGCCACACCCAGCCCATGTGGTCAGCACGCTGGCAGAGGGCTGGCACCAGGCAGTTACCTGCAGTTTGGTGTAGGACGCATTGACCAGCCCGTTGCGTAGGATGGAATGCCAGTTCTCAATGTGAGATCCACTGCAAGAGCAAGGAACCAGCACGTCAGGCACACAGCCCTGCCCAGCACTGCCATCCTGCATGCGCCCCATCTCACACGTGTCCCCTCACGCACCCGCCCTCCACTCCTTCACTGGCACCTAGCACACACACAGCCAGCCACTCCCTTGCTACCAGAGCAGCACCCGCCCCGGCCTCCCTCTCTCCCACGCACCCACACCCGGGATGGCAAGGCCAGAGGTGGAACTTCCGGCTGCAACAGACGCCCACGCGAGCGCTAAACGCCACCGTGTCTGTGGCAGTGCGGGCACCAGGAGGGGCTGGCCGCCCCGAGGACAATCCCAGGAGCGAGCCTAGCCACATACCTAGGGCGGCTAGCCCCTCCCATTATGCCTGGCTATGTCCATGCCAGCTGGACTCAAACCTCCTGCTCCAGGGCAGTCAGACCCACAGATACACCCTCCCCTAGGGCTGGTGCGGCTTTGTAAAGTCCCAAGAACTCTCTCCTGTGCTGGGGCACGTCCAGCCTCCTCTTCTGAATGGCCCTGGGCCTCTGGCAGGATGGCGGGCCAGGCAGAATGAAGACAGAGGTTCGGCAGTCCCAGCCAGCAGCCCTTCCCAAGGAGCTCCCTACTCACACACCCTGGGGATGCAGGCAGCCTCCCAGGGCTCCTCATCAGCCCTGCGGTGCCCCAGAATGCCCAGCTGTGCCATGCCCACACAACACGGACTTAGCCAGGCAGCCCCAGGAAGGTCCCGCTTAGTGCAAGTAAGTTTAGATCCTTCTGCACTTCTGGGCTTTGAGGCAGTAGGCTGGGATTCTCAGGAGAGCAGCCCTTACTGCTCCGTCTGGGCCTGGCCGCGCCTCTGCCCTCCCAGAATAAGGAAATAATGCAAGTTAGCTGGTCCCTGTCAGCTGCCAGCCCCTTTGGGGCTGGAGTCC
Source organism: Malaclemys terrapin pileata (assembly GCF_027887155.1). Taxonomy (NCBI): domain Eukaryota; kingdom Metazoa; phylum Chordata; order Testudines; family Emydidae; genus Malaclemys; species Malaclemys terrapin. The sequence goes on along the minus strand of NC_071514.1, from coordinate 43,387,442 downwards.
CTGTTCTGGGCAATGGATTGAGCTGGTTCTGATCTGACCCAGAGGGTCCCTCCCCTCCCTAGCACACAGCACCACCATTCCACTGCCAGGCGGGCTCGCAGGGCCCAATCCAAAGCCCAATGGGGGTCTTTCCATTGACTCCAATGGGCTTTGGATCGGGGCCTAAGTTTCCTTATCTAGCAGCAACCCCATTCCCCCAACCTGCCTGTAGCCAGAGTTCTCCCCCAGGTACACTGACCCTCTCGCCTGGCTGGGTACCTGGTTCAGCTGCTGCAGCAGGGGCTTGGCTTGCTCTCTCTGTGCACTAGCACCCCCAGGGCATTGCTACCAGACAGGGACAGGCCCCACTGCAGGGATTCTCCCGACATGCTGCAGTGAAGGAGAACCCGGGGCGGCAGCACCAGCCAGTTTGGAGCCCCCAGGAAGAAGCAGCGGGAGCTGCCCCAAGGGGAAGGGCCCCATCCCACCGCAGACTCACTGAAAAGCGAAGGTGCTCCCGTAGAGTTTCTTGGCTGTGCGGAACCGGGCTTCCTTGGCTGGGGGGCTGCTCAGCAGGAGGAACTGGTGAGAGGTGTGCATGAATTTCAGCTGCTACCAAGGGAAACAGACCAGCAAAAAGGGGAGGGAGCGAGCAAACAAGAGAGAGATAAAAGAGAGAGAGATCATGCAGGGAAGTCGGTCCCCAGCGCTGAACCCCCATCCCAACCCCACCACTGTCTCCAGGAGCCAGTGCAGGGCCCAATAGTGCAGACCCCTCCACACCTCAGGGACGCTGGGTGCCAGGCAGTGACTGGTGGGGTGGAAGCAAACCAAGGCTGCTCCCTGAGTGGCTAGCGATGGCCACAGATGGAGACTTTCACCTTCCCAGCCCAGTCCCTCTCGGCAGGGCCTTCAGGCTGTTACCAGTGACCTAGGAGCGAGTGTACATGGGCCGGGGAGCCGTGCTGGGAACTGGGGGTTGGAGAAGCTCCTACGGAGCAGGGCTGCACTCACTGGGCATGCAGGAGGGAGCAGGATGGTGGCACACAGCCAGCCTGACCCAAAAGGAAGGAGCTCGTACCCTGAAAGGGGGGCGGCCACGTACCCTGCTGAGAGGCAGCTTGACAATGTGAGATCTGTTACTGGAGATTATCCTAGGGAGGGGAAAGAGGCCATTAGAACTGCGGGGTTACCCTGCCAGATCAGCCATTGGCCCAGTTAGGACATCTTAGATCAGACCAGTCCACACTCTTCACATATTGAATCAGACCCCAGCCCATCCAGCGTGGCGTCCCACCCCCTGCCCTGGCAGATCAGACCCCGCCCATCCAGTGTGGCGTCCCGCCCCCTGCCCTGGCAGATCAGACCCCGCCCATCCAGTGTGGTGTCCCGCCCCCTGCCCTGGCAGGTCAGACCCCCGCCCATCCAGTGTGGTGTCCCGCCCCCTGCCCTGGCAAATCAGACCCCGCCCATCCAGTGTGGTGTCCCGCCCCCTGCCCTGGCAGATCAGACCCCGCCCATCCAGTGTGGTGTCCCACCCCCTGCCCTGGCAGATCAGACCCCGCCCATCCAGTGTGGTGTCCCGCCCCCTGCCCTGGCAGATCAGACCCCCGCCCATCCAGTGTGGTGTCCCGCCCCCTGCCCTGGCAGATCAGACCCCGCCCATCCAGTGTGGTGTCCCACCCCCTGCCCTGGCAGATCAGACCCCGCCCATCCAGTGTGGTGTCCCACCCCCTGCCCTGGCAGATCAGACCCCAGCTCATCCAGTGTGGTGTCCCGCCCCCTGCTTGGCAGATCAGACCCCAGCTCATCCAGTGTGGTGTCCCGCCCCCTGCCCTAGCAGGTCAGACCCCAGCCCATCCAGCGTGGTGTCCTGCCCCCTGCTTGGCAGGTCAGACCCCCGCCCATCCAGTGTGGTGTCCTGAAAGCTTCAGAAAAAAAGAAAAACAAACCAGCTGTGCCACATGATCTCAGGGAGAACAAGTGTTTCCTCTCAACTGTTGCCTTTCAAGGCTCACAAGCAATTCAAACCAGCACCCAATCCGCAGATATCACAGCTCCTTCAGCCCTTCAGGATTGGTGCCTCTGTGTCTGGCAATGGGCCAGAGAGGATGACAAAATTCCAACCCATCCACCCCCCCATGCTACCCTAGTGGGCCAAGCAGAGGCTGTTTGTATGAGAAGCAGCACAGCTTTTAGCCACTCATGATGGCACGGGGGAACCAGAGGCTGGGCAATACATCTGATATTGGCCCAGAGAGATGGTCATGCTTCTACACATTAATAACCATAGGGGCTGACACTCCGTGCCCTGGGGACTGTGCCTCTGTGCTGCCTGGGAAGCTCAAACCCTCACTGTTCCCAGATTGCTCATCCCGGGGAGAGCGTAACTGGGTCCCCTCAGTGAGCCGGTGCTTTTATCCCCTGGCATCTCATCCATCCTATGAGACCCTTGCCCACCTCTGCCCCAACCCTCCCACAGCCCAGCAGGACATGGAGCACTTACCATTGCAGGAGAGGGTGTGCCAGAGGGTCCAGCTTGTCCATCTGCTTCTTGATTTCCAGATACGAGCCCTGTAAAGAACAGGGCAGCACTAATGCTGGGGCCTGGCACAGGACACGGGGCACCTCGGAGCGCATCTCGGTCAGAAAGTCACATAACTGAGTCGGAGCGCCAAGGGCACTGGGGTTTCCGTCACCAGCATCTGCAGCCCGCGTCCTTCCACAGGGAGAGGAGGGTGACAAAGGAAAGCGAACCTGGCTCACCAGTGGTGCCCTGTGGCTAGGACGCTGGCTCACTAGGGGCTGGGACTCTGGCCTGGGGCTCAGGAGAAGCAGGCTGTACTCCCAGCCCTGCCCCTGACCTTGGAGATGTCATGTCTCTGTTAGCTCTTCAGGAAAGAGCCTGGCTCTTCCTCTGGGGCTGTGCAGCGCCTAGCACACTGGGGCCTGGATCTCGGTTGGGACCTCTAGTGCAGTGGGCCTATGAGTAATAATGAATGTCAAGAATGTCACCTCCTCTGCAGCAATGGGACACAAGCAGCCACCCCGTTGGGTGAGGGTGGAGGGGCAGGATGGGCTGAGAGAATCAGAGAGGGGCCTGGATTTTGGGTCTGCCCTGAGGCCAGACCGGCGATGGCAGCACAGGCTACCGTACCTGGGTCATTTCCCGGATTGACATCACACTGTCCAGGGCCTTCTGCAGACGCTCATAGTTCTTCTTCTGTGGCGTGGGAATGGAAAGAGACAGCTGTCAGGCACAGCGCACACAGGCACATACCTGGCCTGTCCTTCCTGCCCATCCCCCCTCTCCCCCCAGCCTGATGCCAGGGATCTGAGCTCCCCAGGGAGCCTGCAGTCCTGTGGAGGGAACCCCTGGCCTCACCACCTCATTGTGTCAATGCAAATCGGAACTGCACTGCAGCCACAGGGTGAGTGGGAGGTGGATCAGATGCCATCCCCGCCCATTCACACAGGGGTGCTCAGGAGTCTGGCTTTGGGCCACAGCAGGCTGGTAGCACTGATGCTGGTGGCTGTCAGAGACAGGAGCCTGGGCTCTGTTCAGATCTGCTCTGGCAATTCCTTCGTCCCTCTGTCCAACTCCTGCACCTGAGCAGAGTCGCCCCACTCCCTGGACCCAATGGGCGGGAGGAGGACGTCTGTCTCCCAGCTCAGGTAGCATCTCCTCCCCCTGGAGCGTAGTCACACCTGGAAATGTCTGGGTTTAAATGGCCTGGGATCACCACTGCCTTCTTGACTGACAGCAACACGAGGTCCTGCCGAGCCAGCCCAGCCCCAGGAGAGCGATCGGCATCTCCCCCGCCTCAGGCGGCAGCAGCTGGGTCTGTAGCGAGAAGGGACAGGCTGCCACACCCCGGCTCAGTGACCCTCCCAAGCGGGAGTCCTGCCCCCAGGTGGAGCTCACCGCCGTGGTCTCAGGAGCGGCCCAGGGCCCTGCTCGCAGCAGTGGGATGAGGCGCTTACCTTAGGGTTAAAGGCAAGTGTTTTGGGATCGCTGGGGTCCACCACGGAGGGATACGGCTCAAAGATGATGCTCTTGCGCGGGGACTCCAGGGCAGCCCGGCACATGGCCACAAGCAGGTCCACCACCTGGGCCGGGGAGAGCGTGACTGAGAGGAGGAGGAAGGAAGGAAGCGCCACTGCCCCAGCATGAGATCAGGCCCTGACGTGAGATACAGCCCTGGACCTCTGGGCCGCCGGAGCCAGCAGCTGCCAGGAAGCAGGGCCCTGATCAGGGGCGGGGAGGTATCCGGTCTGTCCGAGTCAGGGCGAGATGATCAGCTCAGCACCGCTCCGGGCTGGGGCTGTCAGGGGAGCAGGCGCTCCAAGGGACTCTCACCTGCCATGGCATTGCTGCGGCACCATCACTCTGCTCCTTCCCTAACAGCTCTCCCCCGGGCGCAGAGTTTCCCGCCCCCCAACTCTCTGCCTGTGCCCCTGCTGATGTCCTCCGCTCGGCACTGGTACCTCTGCTCCCGTGGCCACCTCCTCCGCCGCGCCAGACATCACCCCCAGGGTGTAGAAGGAGAAGACACACAGCTCCCGCGTGCACACAGCCGGCTGCAGGGAGACGAGAGCGACGCTGGGGGTCAGAGAGAGCCCCATGCCCCAGCCTCCCACACTGACCCCAGCACTGGAGTCATTCACCATTGGCCAGGAGCGGGTACCGCAGGGAGCAAGCCTGCCCCAGCTCCCAGGCATGCTAGCAACCCAGATGGGCTGACACTGCAGCATTTGCCCCCTGGAACCTGTTCCCATAGAGACCCTGGTGCATTCTGGGAATATTTTTTGTTTCTGTCAAAGCCAGCAATGCAGCTCCCGCATGGCTCCGAGGCTCCTGTACACAGAAGCAGCTACAGCTGCATGTCACAACAACAGGCCACCTCCTTGCTCCAGCACCGGCCATCCAAGGCACTCAGCACACGTTCCCTCATTAGTGCTCACTCTCCCTGGGAGGCGCCATCCCCTTATGACAGGTGGGGAAACTGAGGCTGGGTACAGTGAGGCCAGCGTTCTCAAGAATGCCCGCTAACTTTGGGTGCTCGGTTGCTAAGTCCTCAGTCTGAGGTTCTTTGGGCCAGATTTGAAGAGATACAGGGCAACCACCGGCTCCTTCGAGTTCAGCTGGAGGTGGGGGTGCTCAGCACCCCAAGATTCAGACCTAAGGATGTTGCCTTCTCTTCAGCTGGGCGGGGCCAAGTGGTGTGTGATTAATGCTCCCATGCTAGTTAGGAGTCAGCCAGCAGGGGGCAGCAGCAGAACAGGTACCGCTCTGCTCCTCTGCACACACATCACCACCACAATGCAGCTGCTGCGCTGGGGGTGGGGGGAGGGGGAGGGAAGCCCACTCCCCGCCATAGGCCTGGCTATTGGTGAAGAGGGGACTGTGGGTGCGGGATGCTGGGCAGGGAGCAATGCTGAACCCCCCCGTATCGCTGGCTGTGCCCCTGGCACATAGCAGCCCATGGGGCAAGGGAAGACAGCACTGCCAGAGGGCTGCCACCAGATACAGCCACTCTGAACCATGGCAAACCTCCCTCTGCACCCACTCCCTGGGGGATGAGGGGGGTGGCACTGGGCACAATTTAAAGGGCCCTGGCTCCTCCCACATCCCCTTCCACCAATCACTGCACTTCTCTTTGCCTGCCTTATTACCCCACCTCCAAGTTACCAGTTTCCATCCTTTACTGGGGCAGGTTAATAAAACCCCAAGCTGCCTGGGCTCCACCCTTTGCTGACTCCAGCAGCACAAAGGGGCAATGAGGAGTGCTCCCAGTGCCAGCCGATCCAAAGGACACCAGCACTTGGCCTGCCTCCACCTGCCCCCATGGCCCCTCCCGGTGACCAGCCCCACCACGAAGGTGCTCCTGGGGAGGCTGGCCTGGAGGTCTCTGTACCTTGAGCATGGATCCGTTCTGGAAGACGTGCTGCTCGTCGCACACTACGCAGTACTCGTTCAGGGTGGGGATCCGCTGCTCCGCATACTTCATTATCTGCACAGCCAGGCCGCAGTGAGCCAGGACCATCTCCAGGCCACACACCCCAGCATAAGCCACCCCCTCCACACCAAGCCACAGGATGAGCATACTCCACGCCAGGCAACACTTCCCATCCCGGGGCAAACGGCAGGTCTGGGCCCTTTATTAGCACTGAGCTTTCTCTGTCCTGTGCCGCCTGCTGGCCTGGGCACTTGGCTGGGCAGAATTCACCACCTCCCATGGAGCTTTCACCAGGATGAGTCTCTGTCTGAGCTAGGACCAGGCCACCTCTAAACTCGAGGGGCAGGATCAGAACAGGTGTGGGTGGGTGCAAGACAGCGGAGCTGGCCCTGTTTAGACAGGGTCACGTCACGGCTCCCTGGAGGTGTGTACCACATGGAGCAGGGCTGAACACATGGCCAGGTCGCTCCCTGGAGGCTGCGTGTCAGGCCAGATATCTGTGTTAATGTGGGAACCATGGCTCAGGTGGAGGGTTCCCAGCAGCCAGCACTGGATGGAAGAATGCTGACCAGTGCGCCCTGCCCCAGGCCTCAACCGGTCAGCCTGGAAATGCTCAGCCCTGCTGGCTCAGCTCTGAGGAACAAAGCCCCCAGGCTGCCAGCCCACGGCAGGGTAGAGAGCTGCCCTGCAACCCACAGATCTGGGGGGAGCGTTAGGGGTTCAGAGGCGGGACCTTTGAGGCCTGGTCTCGCCTGGGAGCTCGGCCGAGTTAAGGTCAAGCGGAAAAATGGAGCTCAAGGCGTTACCCTGCATCCACATGAGGGAAAGGCAATGAACTGAGGCGGCCCAGCTGGCTCCTGGTAGCTAAGCTTGACCCCGCTCCTAGCCAAGACAAGAGTCGAGAACAAGAAGGCCCTGTCTCTAGGGCCCGGGACACCTGGGTCTCTCCCAGCGGGCAGCAGCCGCCTGTGAAAAGGCCAGGCTGGAGGGGGGCGAGCAGGAGGAGAGGGCAGGCGACACATTCTCAGGGGTCACCAGTTAGCGACCGTGGTTTACCTGGACGAGAAAACCATACTCCAGTGTGGGGATGTTCTTGCAATGGCCGCCGACCTGCAGAGGGCACACAAACCAGACCCAGCCACGTTATCCTCCATTCCTGGCCCACAGGCCACCGTGCCCCTCAGCGTGGGCTGGCAGAGCGGGGAGCAGCCCAGAGGGCTCTGTGCTCGCCTTCCCCTTTGCTGCATGGGACCTCGTGCCAGATGGCTGAGGATGTTGGGCTCTGCCCCTCATCTACCCCAGTACCTTACCGCACCCTTCCAAGGGGTGACATCCACCTGGGGTGGCTCAGCAGGCACTGTGCCAGGGCGCACTGAGACCCCGTCCCAGGGCAGAGCTCTTCTGCTAACTGCCCCTGCTTCACGCCACCCTCGGCAGAAGGGAGGGGAGAACGGCTCTCGGGCAAAGAGAACTAGGGAGCTAAGCCAGAGGAGGTCTTGGCACATAGGCACTAACTCTCTGGGTGCTCCGGAGCTGAAGCATCCAGGAAAAAAAATAGCGGGTGGTCAGCACCCATCGGCCACAGCTGATTGGCAATGGTGCCAATTGGCTGTTTGGTGGGGCCTCCAATCAGCTGTTCAGCTGGTGGAGGCACTTGGGGGAGGGCAGAGAGCAGAAAGCAGCAGGGGCCTCAAGGGAAAGGATGGAGTGGGGCAGGAAGAAGTGGGGCGAGGGTGGAGAGAGGTGGAGTGGGGGCAGGGCCTGGGGTGAAGCGAGGGTGGAGCATCCCCCGGGGGGAAAGAAAAGCCAGCGCCTGTGTCTTGGCGGAAGAACGGCCATGCTCCAGGAGGCAGCTTCGGCTGAGGGGCCCATCGTATCATTGCTGCTGAGTTCCCAGTGAAGACATGCCCCAGGAAGAGGGTGCATTAGGACACTGACTCAGGGCCTGGCTGCTCCGCTGGCGAGAAGGGAGGACTCACAGCTCCCAAACAGCAGGGTGCTGGCAAGCAATAACACCTGCTATCACAGCACGAGAGCTGGAGGAACGGGAGAGCTGGAGGAATGGGTGGTACGCCCCCGGCGGTGCAGGTGCCAGGCCAAACCAGGTTGGCGTTATCCCTGTTGGCACCAGGATCTGCTGGAGCTGCCCAGCTGCTTTGCAACAGGGCCAGGAGCTCTGCTGCCACACACAGTGTATTCTGCACAGGCCTCGTTTCAACACGCTGCGTGGCGACCGCGCAGGGGAGCTGGCCTGTGCCCAGGGGAATCCCTCAGATGCTGAAGTGGGGAAGAGGGGGAGGCAAACCTGCATGAGCATTAGCATGGGGAGCACACTCCAGGGTCAGTGTGAGCAAAACACACCCAGAGCCAAGGCAGGGGGATGCAGAGGAAACCCACCAGGATGTTGAATGGGGCGACACCTGCCTGGGTGCTTGGGGGGTAGCCGAACACCTCCACCTTGGGGTTCTTCATGGTGCAGGAGATGGAACGGTTCATAAGGCGATTGACGCGGAGCTCTGGCACCCCCAATTTGCCCTTCAGCATGGAGTCCTGGATGATGGGGAAGCTGGGAGACCTGGGGAGACAGAGGGAGCCATGAGCCCACCAGGGGGCCAGAGCCAGCACACAGGGAGAAGGGGGGGAGTAAAGCAGTATGGGCAAGGGGAGAGCAGCATGGCATCTGGAGGCCTTTGCCAGTCTGGCGCAGGTAGAGCTAGCAGCACAGCTCAGGGGTCACAAAGTGCTGGCTTGGGGGGCAGGGGAGAGCAGCAAGAAGGGTGCCAGCCCCAGGGCCTGGTGATCAGTGCCCCCGGCACCCCTGTGGAGGCTCCCAGTGCCAGTCACTTGCTCCTGGGCCAAGAGGAGCTGGGAGTGCCGCCGAGGCAACGTGTGCCTCCCCCTCTTGCAAAACTCACTGGCTGTGGGGTCTGGGGAGACACTGGTGAGCTCTACCCACTCCCCCAAGCAATAAGGAGGGGATGGCTGAGCTTTGTCCACAGTTCACTGGCCTTTAGCGCCCTGGCACAGCCTGCCTGGCACAGGAAATCCCGAACCCCACAGCAGAGGCAGACCTGACACCATTAGGGACAGCACCAACACAGCACCAGCCCCACCCCAGCACAGGTGGGCAAACTGCAGCACAGAGCATGGCAGTGACTCCAGTCCTGCACGGTGCCCATGGAGGCTCCTGGGCTGACGAGGCAGCAAATGAAATCTCCCCTGGCAGCATGTGGGCATGGGAGAGGACCAGGCAGCATGGGGGGGGGGCGATGAATCCCACCACATGCACACTGACAGGGTAAACGCAGAGTGGGAACCGACGGGACAGGGGACGACCCTGGGACCATAGTTCAGAGAGAACCATGCTCGGGGAGGGAGCTGGGCCGGAGACAGTCCCAGGGCATCTGCGGGAGCCTTACTTGGGGATGGGAGAGAAGATGCTGAGGCCTGCTCGGAATTTCTTGATGGTGCCACTTGACTTGAACCAGCTGTGCCGCTTCTCCTGCTGGGTCTTCAGGAAATCATTGCTGAGGTGTTTCCATTGCTGGGACGTGAACATTCCCAGGATCCTGGGGAGAAGAGCCAGAAGTGACTTCAGAGGCTGGATGGGGCCAGCCAGCTGGCGCTCAGGCCATAGGGAAGGGCACAAACGCCAGACCTGGAACGTGACTAGGCGTCAGGTCTGATGGCGAGCAGGGGCCTCGTCTAATTCCCATTGGATCATCACGAAACCCAAAGGGCCGGGGTCTCCCCTGCGCCACCACCTCCCAGCTCAGGATAGGGGTGTGTCACAGGGGGAGGCAGGGGAGACCCAGACCCTCTGTGTGACATGGAGCAGCCCAGCTGGCAGCTTCTGCCTGGGGCGGTCTAAGGCCCCAGCAGCAGAGGTTACTCCAGGCCAGGTGCTTTGGCAGGCTGTGAGAAAGAGGGGTGTAGCGGGGAGAACCGGAGCTGCGGGAACAGGCAGGATCACAGCCTAAGCGGACAGTTCGGTGCCCATGTCCTCACTCGCCCATTCCTCCAGCAAGGCACCAGTCAGTGCCATCGGCCATGTGGCCTAGGCAGTGACTGGAGCTCACCAGCTCATTTCGCATGGCTCTCCATGGTGACAGGGGGGAGGGATAGCTCAGTGATTTGAGCATTGGCCTGCTAAACCCAGGGTTGTGAGTTCAATCCTTGAGGGGGCCATTTCGGGATCTGGGGCAAAAATCTGTCTGGGGATTGGTCCTGCTTTGAACAGGGGGTTGGACTAGATGATCTCGTGAGGTCCCTTATAACCCTGATATTCTATGACAGTCTCCTCTCGGCATGGGCTGGATTTGACCAGAGGTGCATGGCACCACAGCCCTTTGCCAATCCCCTGTGCCATCCGTCCCCTGGCGAGTCACTCAGGGCACCATGGCTCCCACCCAGCAAACCCCTCGGCAATCCAAAGGAACCCTAGTGCCCTGGGCTTTGTGCTCATGTCTGTCTCCCATGGAATATTCTGGCCTCAGGGAGTCATTGAGAGATGGGAGCCCAGGAGTCCAGATCCCATGGCATTTCAGCCCTGGCTAAGGCTCCTCACGGCATTAAAAAGGCCTGTGAAAAATACAGACCAATAAACATAAATACAACCTGCTGCCCCTGCATCCTGCCCAGCTGCCCCTTCTGCACTAACAGGCACTCACAGAGTCCTGCATCCTAAAGCCAGAAGGGACCATTGTGATCATCTTGCATGGTGGTCTCCCTTACAACCCGGGTCAAGGGATCCCTGAATTACCCCCTGTGTGAACCAGAGCAGGGCTGGTAGACAAACAGCCAGTCTTGGTTTACAAATCACCAGGGATGGAGAATCCACCATGATCCTGGGTAAATTGTTTCAATTCCTCTCATTGTTAGAAAAGAACATCTTATTTCCAGGCTGCATCTGTCTGGCTTCAACTTCCAGCCATTGGATCTTGTTACACCTTTCTCTGTTTGACTGTAAGAGCCTTTAGCCAGTATTTGTTCCCATGTAGGTTCTTATAGCCTGGCATCAAGTCCCCCTTTAACATTCTCTTTGTTAAGCTAAATAGATGGAGCTCCTGGAATCTGTCACTATTTTCTAATCCTTTAATCCTTTTCATGGCTCTTCTCTGACCCCTCTCCAATGTATCACCATCCTTCTTGAGCTGTGGGCCCAGAATCTAGCAGCACTCACACCAGTGCCAGATACAGAGACAAAGTAACCTCTCTGCTCCTACTCATGGCTCCCCTGTTTATACAGCCCAAGATCGTGTTAGCCCTTTTGGCCCCAGCCTCGCACTGGCCTAGGGGAAGATGCCCCAACTGCATGTCCTGGTGACAAGCTCACTGGCCTTACTTTTTCAGCTGAAGACCCAAGCCAAACCCCTCCTTATTAGATGGCTGGAAAACCTCGATCGATGGCTCTGCAGAGAGATCAGAGTCAGCCAACATCAATACCAAGCTCCCCACCTCCCAGGGCACTTTACCCACAGACGGAAATGCCTTCACCCAGCCCGCTGCCACACCAAGCCGCATAGGGCACTTGCAGAACGGGCCATAAACACAAATAGGTTGCCACACCTCTGCGGGCAACTGGGCCGGGGCTGACTCAGGGAACAGAATGCTGCCCACTGAATCACCAGCAGCACATAGCTCTTCCCGAGTGGTCTCCCAGCCAAGGGACTGGCTAAGGCACCCCGCTCCTTGATTTCAAACACTCTGAGTGCTGAGCTACAGAGCTCCTGGAGTCCACACAACTTGGTAGCTGAGTGTTAACTGGGCCAGATCGCACTCTGTGGTGCCACAAATAGGGAGAGGAAAGCCAAAACACTGCCCAAGTTTAGGCAGATTGAATGGATTCCCTCCACAAAGGCTCTGACACTGGCCAACCTGTCATCTCGGAGGATACGGCTTCCCACTGGCTGCTCCACACAAGGGTGATTTCCAGGTCGGGAACCCCCATGACGCCTCGGAAGTTCTGCACAATTTCCAGTGGACTGGGAGGAGTGGAAGCACAGACACCCCCACCCCTAAGGAACCCAACCCCTGTGACTCCCAGGCCAGGGAGAAGGGCTGGCAGGTCTCATGGGGGGCTGTTTCCCATCATCCCCTTGGAGAGCCTGGGAACAGGGAAGCCCTGAAGCCCTGGATGGTCATTGCAAACCAGGGGGTCGAGCCAATACCCATGCAATGGGTCCAGGTGCCTCTCCACAGAGTCCCAATAGCCACTGGGAACTCCATAGTGCAGAGAGGTTTGCATAGGCCACCCCCACCACAGATGGACAGATGGACCAAGCTGCCCCTGGAGCCTGCAGAATTGTGCCAGGGATAATTGCGGCCCACGGATCACGTATTTAATTTTCCCCAATGGATTCTGCAGTGTAGTGATAATAATACTGAGCTCTTACAGAGCATCTTTCCTCAGTCAATCGCAAAACACATTACAACGGAGGGCAGCCTCATTATCCCTGTTTTACAAGATGGGGAAACTGAGGCACAGAGCGAGGACGTGACCTGCCCAAGGTCACCCAGCAGGCCAGAGCTCGGAATAGAGCCCAGGTCTCCAAAGGCTCAGTCCAGTGCTCTAGCCACTAGCCCACACTGCCTCCAGGGTACCCTCTTGCTTGGCTGGGATGCTGGACAGGCTACTGGTGGCTGTTCATGTTGCCCTGACTATTCAGCGTATGACTCAAGGCCCCCTTTCCCTGAGCCAATCTGACTCAGCATTCTCCATGCTTTTCCCTACAGAGCAGGGCATCCAACCAATCATCCTCTTCTCTAGCTTGCCCTCGGCTTGTGGGCAGGGCAGGGGACAGAATCCTGGGCAGAGGATGAATTACGAGGCCAAGGTGCGGTGCTGCCCTGCTGTCGCTCTCTCTGTTCCCCCAGCATAGGCTGGCACTCACCGGGTCCATCCAGGTACTGGGAGAGGGAGAACCGCAGCCTCAGGACAATGGGTTCGGTCCGTAGGACCTTCCAGGCCGTCGACACCTCCTCCTGCAGAGAGAGCAGAGCTGGGGAAGGGCAGAGAGAGCTGAGGGCTCTCGCTCCTTACTGGAGGGCAGCCAAAGAAGGGCCTGATCCTGGGTAGGGCTGAGCGCCCGTCGCCCATCGGCACGATCACCCAGCAGCAGCATCAGAGAGCGCCCGGTATCTGGCTACAGTGCTGATGGCCATTGCCACAGGCCTGCGATTGTTCTTGTCAGTGCTCCAGGGCGATGGTTTGGCCTCTCTGGCAGGAGAGCTACCGCGTCTCCCTGCTGCTATGGCTGAGTGCTCCCCAGCAGCCCTTCTGCACTGAGCTATGTCAGATCTCAAAGCGTCCCGACCCCCACCTCTGGGATCCCACTTCTGCGCACCCCCAAACCTCTGGGTAACTCACAAAACCTGCCACTAACTGCTCATTATCCATCTCTGCCTGTGCGGTGGCCCTGAGCCGATTCTCCGCAGGGAACAGACGTCTACGCCCACCAAGTAAGCCGGGAGCAAACACTGAGTAGGGACAGTTGGATTCAGCCCAGAAACTTTAACGATCTAACACAGAGCGTGTTTGTATTTCCCAAGCTCTTTGCAAACGCAAATCCTCTGGAGGTGGGGCATTTTCATTCCGACCAGCGGGTGTGTTTGTACAAGGCTGGGTAGAGCTTTATCAGATCTCTGCGGTCACAGGGGAATGTGAGACCCTACTGGAACCCGAGAGGGAGTTGTCCGTCCAGCGGCAGCGGGTGTGACCGCCAGCTCCTACCCACACAGGAGGGTCGTGCATGGGGCTGTTCAGCCGCTGGGAATGAGGCCCAGGAGCACATGTAACCACCCACCGAGAGCCCCAGTGCCACTTACATCCAGGAAGCTGATATTGACGTGGAGGTCGATGTCCACGTCGTCAATGGTCCCATATTCTCTGCAAAGAGACAGGCAGGATTAGGGGCTGGGCCAGAGCCACATGCTCAGCTCCATTGGGATCAGCTTTTCCTTGGGGCGGATCCACCAGCCGGCGCCCGGGAGCATCGAAAGCCCACCTCTCCTGGCAGGGGATTTATAAACCAGCTGTACAAGTGTGGATGTTCACAGGCGTACCAAAAACACACCACAGCACATGCTGCAGCACCCCCATGGCACACCCCACAGCCCCCCATGGCACAGACACCCACCACAGAACCCCTACGTACACATACTCCACAGCCCCACCACAGCACACACCCCACAGTCTCCGCATGGCAAACAGGCCCCACAGCCCCCACAGCACACTCACACCACGTTTGGTATGTGGGAAAACAATGCAATGATCTCTCACTGAGATGAGCAGCAAACATCTGCACTCCGCACCGAGACCCAGCCTGGCCCATGCAGCAGGAAATCACAAATCATAGCTCTTTGGGGAAGGGTCTGTCCATTGGTTCTCTCCGTACAGCTCCTAGCACCCCGGGGCTCTCTGCCAGGCCTGGGCCAATAGGTGCTCCCAATAATTAATAATGACCACAAAGCCCTTCCACTCAGCCCTTCTGCGAGCAACCAGTTACTCACCTCCATCGAGTGCCTGCTGGCCCACAGCCCCCCACAACCGTCTGGGGCACAGCTGGCCAGGCCCCCATTGGCTGATCCTGGCCATGCTCCCATGGGACACAATCCCATCCTGGATTGCTGGTGGTATTTGCATGGCAGTAGGACCTAGGGGCCCCACTCAGGGATCAGAGCCATCCTGCACTACAGACATGTCAGGAAAAGGCAGCCCCTGCTCCACACAGCTCCCATGGGCAGGGGCATGTTCCTGGGCCAAGGGCTCGCCAGTCGCCTCCAGGCTGGACTGATATGGGAGCCAAGAGCCTCAACCTCTCCCAACAGCAGCAAACACGTTCACTCGGGATGGAGGAGAATTGGAACGCTGGGTCCGACCCCCCTCTCCCCCACCCCAAAGCTCGTAGATCCGGATCTGAACTGCACAAGCCCCCGTCTCTATTAGAGATGGGGGCAGGGTACAAACTCCTTAGCCACACCCGAAAGCCCAGGGGTCTCAGTTCAGGCCCACCTCCAGTCTCTATATTGGGCCAAACCACAGCCCTCACCCAAGCACCCCAAAGTCAGATCTGTGCTGGCCCCCAAACCTCCTGGCTCAAGCCTGACCCTCCTCGTGACATCCCGATCCAAAAGAGATGCCTGTTCCTGAAGGACCCATACCCCTTGGAGGTTTCCAGGTCTCAGAGAAGGGGCTAGGGACAGTCACAAGGTCAGAGCTTGCCTGGCCTTGGTCATGCCTGCAGGGGGACCAAAGCACCTCCCTTCCTTACTGCCCCAGAAAGGGGCTTCATGAAATCTGGGCCTGGTGCGCCGTGCTCCCCAAAGCCACCTGGCCAATCCCCGGGGGTGGGGGAGTGAGTCTGAAGTGATCAATGGCAGTTGACACTCCTGGGCCTCTGCCTTCGCTCAGCACATCGGTCACACTTGGCTGGACTCCCCAGCCTGGGTCAGGCATAACACCTGCCTCCCCAACACCCCAGCACAGAGATGGGCCCCCCCTGCGCCGCACGGCACTTAGGCCAGCGAAAGGTGCTAGAAGGTTCTAGGCAGAGATGGGACTGGCCCTTTGTAACGGCTGTTCCCCAGGGGATGCTGCTTTCATCGCCTCCCCCACCTCCCCCCGCATAGGAAACGCCCTGTATACTCTAACTAGGTCTGGAAGGAAATCTCGCAGAATCGGGGGCCTCCGGCCCAGCCACACAGTCCTGATGGATCCCCCCGCTCGGCTCTGAGCGCCTGGCCCCTCGGTTAGACGCATTTGAGAAGCGTTTGGGGCTCTCCCTGGGCGAATGGCCCCGCCGGCCTAACTGCTGTTCAGCTTCACCAAGGGAAGAACAGCAGGCTCCCCCAGGCCGCCATGATGCCTCCCCAGGCTGGTCCCTCCCTCCTCCCCTTTTCCAGCCTTCCCGGCTCCTGCTGCTCACAGAGTGGGGGAGCGAGAACCCCTGCATCGTTCCCTGTATTTAGGCAGGAGGCAAGTGGGGGGACCCCGCTCGGCTGGCACTCAGTGGCTTTCCCATCTCCCCGCAGGTGCCTGCCCCACTCAGGGAGGGGGCTATGCTGTGATCTCAGGGCCAGCTCCTGCCCACACAGGCCCATGGCTCCAGAGGGTGCTGGCTGATTCAGCCCCACTGCATAGCCAGGGACAGGATTCAGGCAGATGGCTCTGGGCATCACCGCCCTGGGAGTGAAATTCAGTTCTGCAGGGGCTTGCAGCTTGGGCAGGGGGGCACCAGGCAGCCCTCTTCCCCTCCCCCGCCCATGCCCAGCAGATCTGTCCACGTGCCTGGGCCACATGCAAGGTGAGACTTTCACCCTCCACACCGGGCAGCATGGCTGACGTGCAGGGCAGTGGAGGAGCTGAGAGCACAGAGGAGTCCATGGCAAGGAGAACTGCCCCGAGTCCTGCTCCGTGGCACTGCCAACGGCTCTCCTCAGCCCAGGGCTGTGATTAGAGCTGGCAGCCAGGGCAAGGGGTGGGCATGGCCCTGGCTCCCCAGCCCCACTTAGCAGTCAGAGGAGCATAGGGAGGGGGAGCAAGCTGCTCCATGGCAAGGCCTGTAGTCACGTACTCCCCTCCGCAGAGCAAGGGGGAATGGGAGAGGGACCTGAGTCTCTGGGGTGCAGCAGCCTGATGAGCCACAGCCTAGCTCCAGCCCTGAGGCAGGACCAAGCAAACCTCAACCATCCCTGATGGGTTTGTCTGGCCTGGTCTTACAAAGCTCCAGAGCTTAACTATCCTTAGAAAGTTCTTCCTAATATCTAACCTAAATCTCGATGCAGATTAAGACCATTTCTTCTTGTCCTACCTTGAGCGGACACGAAGAACAACTGATCACCCTCCTCTTTATAACCTTCAACATATCTGAAGACTGTTCATGGCTATGACTCTTTTCCCTCTGACTAGAGAGGGGTCCGGACCAACCCCCCATCCAAATGCAGCCTGGACCTGTCTCTACTGCTAATTGGGCCATTCATACCCTCACCAAGGGGACATGGTTCACAGCAAAGCTGGCACCATCTCAGCCCTTTGCGACAAGCTCCTGTATAAGCTTGGGGTGCAGATCCCAGCACCAATCAGCGTTTTAGGCGGGTTTTCTGCACCTTCCCATCCTGGCAGCTCAGATTCTTGTCCCAGTGTGGATCCTCTCCCCATCTCTGAGGCATAGGCAGGGGCTCTGGGTAGTCCCCATCCTGGCATCCCAGCAAGGAGATGCAGGGAACGTGTTGCCCTCTATGGACAAGCTGTGATCTCTGCTCACCAGTGCAGAGAGGAGAGTGGCTGTCAGTGCAGCCTCCATGGGGCAGCCAGGAGGAAGCTGCTGACCGGGGCTGAGTCCCGTCCGCCCTACGCACCTGACGGATGCAGAGTTCTCGCTGTAGATCTCCTTCACCGACTCAATGTCGGCATCCAGCTGCGGGTGTCGGTACAGATCCGCTGCGCAGGTCCCCTGCAACACACCGCCAGAGTGGGGAGGGGAGGGAGTTCAGACAGGCTACAGCCAGCATGAGTGTGCTGGGCCCCAGCTAGGCAGATAGCAGTGGGGGCTGCAGGTTGGGACTGAGGTGCACTGGCAGAGCTGGGGGGAGGGGAGAATGGGGTGGGGGCCAGGGTTTAGCTCAGGCTTGAGATGAGCTGGCAGAGGCCCAGGATTTCCTGGCAGCGGGGGCTGTGGAGGAGGACTGAGGGACATCGCCACACCTGCCTCCCAGCCGTGCAGTGAGACTGTCATAGCTCCAGACACTGATGTCCGCTGCAGTCAGAACGACTGGGAGAGGCCACCCCAGCGCGCTCTCCTGGAGAGAAGGCAGAGGCAGTTCCCACGCCCCAGTCACCTATGACCAGAGCCCAGCAGGACGCACTGGGGCGCTAATGAAGAACTGTCAGTAGCACCCCCCAGCATGTCCCCAGGGCTCTGCCGCCCAGTGGAGGGGTGCCAGGGCACTGCCAGTCTGCAGGAAGGGCCATTGGCAGGAACCTGGAAAATGCTGAACTAAAAGGCTCCACGCCTGTGGCCCCTTGCAGAAAGGCGGGTGCTGTGCTCCCAACCAAGCTGCCCACCAGGGTCTCCCCAGGACAGGGACAGGCACAGGCACAGGCACAACACGGCCTCCTGGACACTGCCAGCTCTAGCCAAGGGCCAGACGCTCAGCGGCTCTGGGAGCCAGTGGCCCTGGGGCGCTGCTGTCAGTCCGTGGAGCTGGATAGGTTTGCACCAGCTGAGAGCTTGAATCCAGGGTCCCAGCAGTGTGTGAGCACGGCTCCACGGGGCACAGGGGACCAACAAGTCACATCACTCCCATCACTCCCCACCGAGTTTCCCGTGCCAATCCCACTGGATACGCTGCCCTGGCACACAGCAGAGGTCCTCGAACTCTGCCACGCTGGTTTCAGCACTGCACCATGGCCCCAGGGGCAGCCGGCGGGTCACCCAGCTCCTTACCTGGACTCCATAGAGGAATTCCTCCGACTCATTGTCTCCATCCGAATCATCGTCAGTCCAGTACTGGCCTTTGATGTCCTGTGAGAAGAGACTGTTGTTAGTGTTTACAAGCCACAGCCGGAGCCTTGGGTCCATGGCCATCTCGCTCGCACCCAGCTCAGAGCAGAAGGGTCAGTTTGCCAGGCCAGGGCAGAGGGGACTGAAGTGGGCTCTCTCTATGTACTGGTATGGCCTTAATCTCCGGAGCATCTGAGCACCTCAGAGCCATTCGTGGAGTCTCGCATCAGCCCCTTGGAGGAGGGGCTAGTATCCCAGGTTACAGTTCATAAACTGACAGACTTTAAGGTCAAAAGGGACCATCAAGAATGATCATCTAGTCTGACCTCCTGCACATCACAGGCCACAGCATCTCACCCACCTACTCCTGTGACAGACCCCTAACCTCTAGCAGAGTTACTGAAGTCCTCAAATCATGGTATAAAGACTCCAAGTTAAAGAGAATCCACCATTTACACTGGTATAAACCTGCAAGTGACCCATGCTTCAGAGGAAAGCAAAAAAAACTCGTGGGTCTTGGCCAATCTGACCTAGGGAGAAATTCCTTCCTGACCCCAAACATGGTTATCAGTTGAAGCCTGAGCATGTGGTCATGACCCCCAGCCAGACTGTAGTAACTCAGAGCCCTGCTCATCTAGTGTCCCACCACCAGCCATTGGGGATATCTGCTGCTAGCAGTCACCAATGGGCCATATGCTATTGTAGGCAGTCCCATCATACCAGCCTCTCCATAAACTTATCAAGTTCAGCCTTGAAGCCAGTTAGGTTTTTTGCCCCCACTGCTTTCCTCGGCAGGCTGTTCCAGAACTTCACTCCTCTGAGGGTTAGAAACCTTTGTCTAATTTCAAGCCTAAACTTGTTTGTGACATTATGAGTGTAATATAATATCTCATTGAAAGATGACAGGGCCAGAAAGAGTTAATTAACTCACAGACTGACCTGACCCATGGCTGAACTTTAGAGACTGGTTAGGAAGATATGTAAATGAAATGCAAGTCTTCATTGTTAGAAGTGGAAGGGTAGATGTTTGCTCAGGTCTTGTGATATAAGCAAACAAGTCTTGTCTATTGCTATAGCTTTGATGCAAAGATCAAAAAAGGAATATTAACATTTAGGAAGATACTTGAGTGAAATAGTATTATTGTCTATGTGTCTCTTTGAAGGTTGTGGTAACCTGTATCTGAATTGTTTAATGGATAAATTACCCTGTGCTAATTGCCAGGATGTTTGGGAGAAGGAGAGTTAAGCCTATTGTTTTCTCAGGCCAAAAGGCTGCTGGAAATGTATAAGTACTTTGGGACATGATCCTACTTCATCTCAGATCTGCTTTGGGTTTCAAGGGGGGAAACCTTAAGCCACAAGGATTGAGATCCCCAGTCATTGACTGGAGCCACCCTGAATACGGACATTGGACTATAACCTCTGGACTATTTCTAAAAGGACTTTTGGCAACTACAAGCTCATCTCTGCTCTGTATCTGAACCCCAAGAATTGAATTCAAGTCTGTATGTATATTGATCTTTTAACCAACACTCACTCTCTTCTTTTTTAATAAATTTTAGTTTAGTTAATAAAAATTGACTATAGCGTGTATTTTGGGTAAGATCTAAGTTATAATTGAACCTGGCTATGTGGCTGATCCTTTGGAATTGGAAGAACCTATTCTTTTATATGACGAGATAAGATTTTCAGTAATCATCATCATATGTTTGATACGTGTGTCTGGATGGAGGCCTGAGGCTGGGTACTTTAAGGGAACTGCATTGTTTGGACTTCTGAGTAACCAGTGAGGTACTATAGAATCTGTTCTGTGCTGGCTTGGTAAACTAAATACTGGAATATCCACCAGCATTTGGGGTTTGTCTGCCCCGTTTTGTTTGCAGTTCACCCTAATTGAGACCTCAACTGGCTCCCATGGGCAGCACCGTCACATTGTTGCTGGCCAGTTTATAGCCATTTGTTCTTGTGTCAGCACTGGCATTTAACTTAAATAACTCCTCTCCCTCCCTGGTATTTATCCTCTGATATATTTATAGGGAGCAATCCTATCTCCCCTCAGCTTTCGTTTGGTCAGGCTAAACAAGCCAAGCTCTTCGAGTCTCCTCCCGTAAGGTAAGTTTTCCATTCCTCACAACATCCTAGGAGCCCTTCTCTGTATCTGTTCCAGTTTGAATTCATCTTCCCTAAGCCTGGGAGATGAGCATTGCACACAGTATTCCAGATGAGGTCTCACCAGTGCCTTGTATAATGATACTAACACCTCCCTGTCTCTACTGGAAATACCTCGCCTGATGCGTCCTAGAACTGCATTAGCCTTTTTCACGGCTGCATCACATTGACAGCTCACAGTCATCCTGTGATCAACCAATACACCCAGGTCTTTCTCCTCCTCTGTCACTTCCAACTGTACATCCCCAGCTTCTAGCAAACCCCAGGCGTGGGGAGAGGAAGATGCTTGCCCAATGTCACTTGTGGCTGAACTGGAAACTGACTGCAGGTCTGCTGAGATCCCCTCCGGTGCCCTACCCACTGGGCCGTCCTCCCCAGGCAGTGAGCCAGGGCAGAGCTCTGACCTGGTCCCACTGGCCAACTGGTGATAGCGCTTTCCCTCCACACATGTGTCCAGACCAGATCAGCTACTGAGGGGCCTGTGCCCTTTCCTGACCCTTCCCAGTAGCCACAGGAGGCCAGATTGTGGCTTGTTTTCCATAAGGGGAGAGAGAGTGCAGCTTGTTTTTATATGAGGGTCTTAGGAATGGCCTGCCGTATTTCCCCTATGGGGCAGGAGGTCATTCTCGGGGGAGCCAGAGATGGGGACTGGGAACTCACTCAGCCCTTAGCTACATGGGGCTGCTGGACCTTTAACAACAGAGCTTTTCTCCCACCAGTTTGTCAGCTGTTTGAGTGAATTGAAAGTTAACAAAAGACTCAGCATTTGAAACCAGGGGTTCTCTCCAGTTTTCCCACCGTGGGCCACATGCTAATACTGCTCTATTCTAGTTCTTTCACTATGCTCACCCCTCATCATCCCCCATGAGACTGTCAAACAAACACTCCCCACAGCCCAGCCCAGCTCCCAGGCCCCTGGCAGTTACAACGTTCACTAACATGGAAGAATGATATTAGGGAAGCATTCAATGTATTTTTAGCTTCTTTTGATGCAATTTATCTGTTGGAAATAGCAAGGAGGAACCAGCATTGTGGGACCAGCCAGCTCTCCGCACACCACCAGCGAGTGCTCAGCAAACTATTGGCATTAAATTAACCTCTCTTCTCCATTAATCGGGGGGCACGGGCAACATTTTTAAAGCATCTGTGTCACCTGGAAGCCTATACCCCATGCAAATCAATGGAACTTAGGCTCCTAAGTCACCTAGGTGCATTTGAAAATGTTGCCAGGTGTCTGTAATGTCTCCTGCCAGTCACAGATTCCAAGCCCAGAATGGACCACTGTGATCAGCTAGTCTGACCTCCTGTATAGCACAGGCCAGAGAACTGCCCCAAAATAATTCCTAGAATCCAACACGACCCTTGGTAAACTGTCCCAGTGGTTAATTCCCCTCACTGTTACAAATTTACCCTTTATTGCTAGTCTGAATGTGTCTCACCTCAACTTCCAGCCATTGGATCGTGTTAGACCTTCCTCTGCTAGACCAAAGAGCCCACTATTAAATATTTGTTCCCCATATAGGCTGTAATCAAGTCACCTTTTAACCTTCCTTTGTTAAGCGATATGAGATATAAGGTGGGTGAGATGATATCTTTCACTAGACCTACTTACTCTTTGTCATCCATAGACGGACAAACAGGAGAGACCAGACCTGAGCTTTGAAAATAGCAAAACCAAGCAGCAAAAAAGTGTAAAAGAATAAAATGAACTTTGGGGCCATGTGGATGCACCACATAGGAATCAAAAATGACACAAGCCACACTCCTTTAAAGAAATAGCTGCATTGTTTTCCCTCTCAAGTACATACAGCAATGACACCCTCCCCCACCTTGTGTCTATCCTGTTGACTGAGATTGTACACGCTCCGGGGTTGGGACCACCTCTTACTCTCTGTGTTTACAGTGCCAAGCACAATGGGGCCCTGCTCTCAACTGGCATCTTTAGATGCTACTTAATTAGGGTTACCATACGTCCGGATTTTCCCGGACATGTCCGGCTTTTGGGGGCTCAAATCCCCGTCCGGGGGGAAATCCCCAAAAGCCGGGCATGTCCGGGAAAATCGGGAGGCTCGGCCGGGGCCTCTTTGTGCGGGGCCGGGGGCATGGTGCCGGGCCGGGCCCGCGGGGCTGGGAGCCGGGCGCCGGGCCCGCGGGGCTGGGAGCCGGGCGCCGGCCCCGCGGGGCCGGGAGCCGGGCCGGAGTCGGGGAGCCGGGCCGGGGTCGGGGGGCTGGGAGCCGGGAGCCGGCCCGCGGGGCTGGGAGCCGGGCCGGGGTCGGGGGGCTGGGAGCCGGGAGCCGGGCCCGCGGGGCTGGGGGCCGGGGTCGGGGAGCCGGGCCGGGGTCGGGGGGCTGGGAGCCGGGAGCCGGCCCGCGGGGCTGGGAGCCGGGGGCCGGCCCGCGGGGCTGGGGGCCGGGGTCGGGGAGCCGGGGTCCGGGCCCGCAGGGCTGGGAGCCGGGGGCCGGGGTCGGGGGGCTGGGAGCCGGGCCGGGGTCGGGGGGCTGGGAGCCGGGAGCCGGCCCGCGGGGCTGGGAGCCGGGGGTGGTCGGCCAGGGCCCGAGCCGACCCAGGCTGGAGCCGCCAGGGGCCAGCCTGGGCCGCGCCTTCTCCCCCCACACCCCTCCTTACCTGCTTCAGGCTTCAAGCAGGGGAGGGGGCGGAGTTGGGGCGGGGGCATGGGCGGGGCTGGGGGCGGGGGCAGGGCCCCCGGGAGTGTCCTCCATTAGGAGGCACAAAATATGGTAACCCTATACTTAATAGAAATGTGTTACTAATTATTAGAGTTCTTAATTAACAATACAGTGATGGACCAGGGAAGCAGAAAAAAGCTGTGCCAATTATTTTATTATTATTTACCGAAGCCCCTAGAGCCCTAAGCATGAAGCTTGATGCTAGGTGCCGTACAAACACAGAACAGACCAATTGTATTTAGAGAGGGGGAAAACAGGCTTGGGAGTACTGCAGAGCAGAATCAGGCCCTTCATATCTTCAGAGCCAGGAGCCCCCACCCAAGTGCTCTGGGACATTTGCAAGCCCATCATTCCTTCCTTGCATTCGGGTACTCTTCTTCCCATGGTGGCTGCTAGAGGCCCTGTGGTTAGGAGCCAGGTCTAAGCCCAGTTTCTCCAGGAAGAAATTCCAAGGGCCAGATTCCCAATGCTTCAGAGATAACAGTCAGGTTAGGAGAAAGGAAGGAAGGATAAAAAGGGGAAAGGAAAACAGAGTGAGGGACAGAAAACAGGCGGCAAGGGAGGAGTGAGATGGACCTTCTTTGGCCACTGAGCAACGAAAACAAGAAAGATGGAAAACAGTCAGAAAGATAAAGAGATAGGCAAGAAAAGACAGTATGGAAGAGGCCATGAGGGAGGAGGGAGGGAGGAACGAGATAGATAGAAAGAGACAGAGAGAAGAAAGTACAAAGAAGCCACACCCCAAATGGCAAGCCTTGCCCATCTGTGTGGCTGGCACACAGCCCTGGCCTGATATCCTTTGCCAAACCAGCTGCTCTCTGGGAACCCCTGATCTTGTGCTCTGAGCCCCGACAGTCTCACTTGTCCACAACACCCCTGACTGTGCCCTCCCACCTCAGCGCCATCTCTTCGCGCTGGGAGGCTGGGGGAGTCAGAGCGCCATGAGCCTTGGGTTGACCCCTCCCCACATTCACCCCTTGTTTCCCTCCATGCTGCTTTCCAACGCCTGCACCCCTGGGCTTTCCCCCACAGCAGCAGCCTGGTGGCCATTGCTGCGCTGGGCTGGGGCTCCCGCTTGCCTGCCTGTCCCTCTGCCACGCCCTGCTCACCATTTGCTTCGTGGTTCCCGGGCACTCCTCTGTCAGGCTAGGCCTCTCCCCTCCATGACACCAGGCGGCCTGGAAAGAGCGAGCCAGGCATCCAGGCAGCGTCAGGCCTTGACGTCAGGGCTGAGATCCGGGCTGGAGAGTATCTTCTGCTGTTTCCAGGCAACCGAGTCCCTGGCCTCTAAAAGGCAGCCAGCATCATGGTTACGTCAGCACTGTGCAGCGGGGGCTCGGGTGCTGCTCCAAACACTGCTGGCCCTGCACGGCAAACACAGGGATTGCAGACAGAGAGGCAAGACCAGGGATGTGGCACAGGTGCCTCGGCCCCCAGGCAGCGCCTCTGGCACCCCTCGTGCCCGGCATCCTGCCCTCACCCTCCTGCGTCGCAGGCCAGGAAGGAATCCTGCCTCACTCCCATGCCCGAGGAAGAGAAGGCTCACTTTCACATGGCAGGAACATGGGCCCATGCCACCCTGCTGTGCCCGGGGAACACACACAGGGCAAGTGGGTGCAGCAGGACAAGCGCACAGCCTCTTGCAGGGCGTTGGGCTGGTCCCCTGGGCAGCCAGGCAGCAGAGGCAGAGGAAACTTTCCTCTGAAGTATTTAACCCTCCTCGCCCCCATAGAGTAAGTGTGACACATGGCCCGGCCCAGTGGCGGGAGTCAGGGGCCCTCCACTGGCCAGCCCACACGAGGGTGTGACAGCAGCTAGGGAAGTGATTCTCAGCCTTTTGGGGCTCAGAACCTATCTGCAAACCTGGCTGGCCTGTCACACCCCAGAGACCCCCTGAGATGCCCCCAGACCCGATGCACCCTCAGAGGTCCATCCAAGGGGTCTCGGAGCAAAGATTCCAGATGCTCCAGCCAGATATGAACAGCTAGGGACCACCCCACACATCTGCAACTGGGGGGAGGGGCAAGTCAAGACACCCCAAAACAAACAGCCCCCCAGCTCATGGAGGGCAGAGGATAAGGGATGGGGGAATTTGAGGGCCTGGAAGTGGAGTGGAGAGATTGAGGGGTGCAGTCAGGAAGGAATTAATGGTTCTGGGAGTGCTGGGGAAGGAACTGGGGGGAAGAGGGACATAGGGGTACAGTGAGGGACTGGGGGAAGGCTCTGGGGGCAGAGGGTTGGCAAGCTGATAGTTACCCAAAAAGCAGAACCTCCCACACATGGCCCCTGGGTTGGGGGCAGTTTAGGTTCTGGGGATAAAGTGGGGGGCTGGGAGGAGTTGGGGGGCTGAAGAGACTGGGGTGCAGTGGGGGAGGAGCCTGGCTGTGCAGCGGAGGGCACATCAGGGTGCCCGGGACAGAGGATATGGAAGATGGGGTGTCACCCAGCTGCGGGGCAGGGGGAACACCAAAGGGCCAGTACATACAGGGGAACATGACACCAGCTGCTCCCTCCTGGCCTAGCCCGTGATGCTGGCAGAGCTCGGCTCCCCACTCTGGGGGTTGCGAGCTCCAAGGCCGCAGCACCGCTAAGGTTTGGCTCAGCCTTGGGCGGTGTTGCAACCTGGCACACGGGTGGCAGTGGCACTCCCTCACACTTGGACCAGATGGCCCCCCCCACCATCAGGACAGAGGGGTGGCCAGGCCAAACCTGAGCAGCCCCATGACCCCGCACAGCAGGCTGCAAGGTCCAGAGCGGGGAGCCAAACCCAGCCAACCTCACAGCTCTGGGACACTCTCTGGAGAGCCGATGTTGGGTGGTGAGGCCAGGGTAAGAACACCTGAGCGAGAGGCTGGCTGTGTGTAGATGGCCCGGGCTGGTTCCACAGGCCTGGAGGGAAGGGTTGGTCCAGCTATTGAGTGAGAGGCTGGAAAAGGGAGTTCGAACCCACCATGCTTTAGACCATGACTGAGCAGGCAGCATTAGCCTCCTCCTGCTCTCCCTTGTAACGCCCAGCCCTACCAGCAGGAGGCACACGCAGCCACTCCTCCCCACAGGCAGGGGCCCCTGCACCTGGACTACGGAGATTACCCAGTTTAGCAGAGTGCAGGAGCACCCAGCCGTAGCAATACCCCAGCTGGGGTATTCCAGCCCCAGTGCTGCAGTAATAGTCCTGACAATATAGTAATATTGGGAAACAATCCCAGCCCCCTCTGCTGAAATGCAGCCACCTCTGGGGCGGAGCATGCCAGCTGTTTAATGGCACACAGCAATTGCACATAGCAGTTTGGAATCCCTTAGCCAGCTGAAACTGCAGGGCCAGTGCAGGGCGGGAGAAGAGGCCCCAACCGGGAATCTGGCCAAGGACTAATATTCCTTCCATGGCAAAGAATGCCCAAGCAACAGGCAGGCAAGCCACCTACCCCAACATGCCCACACCCACCTATCACCCTACTGCCCAACATGTCCGCCAGTCACCCAAGCACTCGAATCGCCCACACCCGTCAGTCACCCAAACACCCGACTTGACCACATATGCCAGCTGCCCCACCAACTGACACTCCCACATCTGTCAGTTACCCTACCTCCAACATAACCACACCTGCCAGTCACCCATTCACCTGCACCCGCCAGTCACCCAACCACCCAACATAACCACACCCACCAGTCACCCATCCACCTGACATGCCCACATCCGCCAGTCACCCAACCACCCAACTCACCTGCACCCACCAGTCACCCAACCACCCATCTCGCCCACACCCACCAGTCACCCAACCACGCGACATGCCTGCACCCACCAGCTGCCCCACCAATCATCACTCCCACATCTGTCAGTTACCCTACCCCCAACATAACCACACCCACCAGTCAACCAACCATCCAACTCACCCACACCCAGCAGTCATCCAACCACCAGACACACCCGCACCCACCAGTCACCCAAGCACCCAACATAACTGCACCCACCAGAGGGCTCCCTTCATAGCCGCTGCACCCTGAAGGCCCATGGCATCACCCCTGGGGACAGCTCCCATGGCTCATCCTGCATTAGTGGAGTGCAGCTCCATGTGTCCCCCTAGTGGACAGACTCTTGCAGCTCACCCAGACCCAAACACACAGGGCCCCATACCACTCTTGGGTCCAAGGCTGCTGCCACTTCACCCCTCTACCCCTGCCTCTCACCTGCCTCGCTGGCAATCAGAACCCCATCAGCAGCCTCCAGGCCAGATGGGTGGGGGGAGAAACCCGCCACCTTAAAGCTTCAGACTCCCTTTCCCTTCCCGCACCTGGCACCCTGCGTTAGAGCGTGCCAACAAGTGACCAGAATGTGGTCCCGGCAATTCCTATGGAGTTGGACTGAAAGCGTCGTCTCAGCTCTGGCTCATGCCCCAGGTTAGACTGTCGCGTGATCAGACTGGCCCAAGAGCAAAGCCAGGGCTGTGTTGCTCTGCCGTGAGCTGCTGGGAGAGGCTGACAGCGAGGTAGCTGTGGGCAGGGCCGGCTTCAGGGTTTTGGCCGCCCCAAGCAGCCAAAAAAAAAAAAAAAAAAAGCCGCGATCGCAATCTGCGGCGGCAATTCGGCGGGAGGTCCTTCGCCTGGAGCCGGCCCTGGCTGTGGGCGCTACCCACAACCCATGCTCTTCCTATTGGAAGTGACAGTTGTGAATACCACAGAGCTGGGCCATAGATCATCCCCTGTAGGGGGGAGCCTGGGCCTTCAGTCCAGCATTGCTTGGCCATTCCCTACAGACAGAGGCTGAAGCAGCTGCGAGCTGTCATCAGCTGGCTTTCCTACAGCGCCTCCTACTGGCAAAAGCCGGGATTGGCATAGACGGTGCCATTTCCTCCAGCCCTCCTTGCTGGACAAGGCTGGGACTGAAGTAGCTCTGTCTTGTCCCCACCCACAGTGCCCCTGAGCTAGCAAACCTAGAGCAATGTTAACTACGCACAGACAATTAATAGCTTCCAAAGGTGCCAAAATGTCAGTTTTCCAGCTAAAAAGACCTAAACAATTATGGCTTTGACTTGGGGTTTGCGCCCTCCAGGATGACAGCAGCTAATAAAGCCCCTGCCTACGTGTCATCTCTGCCACGCGGGGAGCTGAGCTTTATGAATGGCACCTGACCTCCCTCGGCCAGCGCTAACAGCAGCCCCGGGCCGCTGCTCGGTTTCCCTGAGTAATTTCTCCTCTGGGATGAGAACATGATGCTTGGCTAGGGCAGGGAAATGCCACTGACTGCCTGCGATGGAGCAAACGCCAGCCATGGGCTGCAAGATGCCAAGGCCTTTGGGTAGAACAGTGATAGCTCCAGTGCTGGCACACACCCAGGCACTGGTGGCATTACTGGGCTCCTCCACTCTCTCCCAGGCTGAGCTACCAGCCCCTCGCTTTCCTGGGGGCCCTCCTGCCTTCCCCCAGCAGCCCTGCACTGTGAATTCAGGTTTACGGATGCAATCAGAGCTAGGCTGGCAGCCTGCAATCCGCTGTGGGTTCTGATTGTGGCTCTTTGCATGCTGGGAATGTTACCGGGTGCTCTCTCTAAGGGCAGGTCTTCACTACGAGGGGGGGGAGGGTCGATTTAAGATACGCAAATTCAGCTACGCGAATAGCGTAGCTGAATTCGACGTATTGCAGCCGACTTACCCCGCTGTAGGGACGGCGGAAAAATTGACCTCTGCGGCTTCCCGTCGACGGCGCTTACTCCCACCTCCGCTGGTGAAGTAAGAGCATCGATTCGGGGATCGATTGTCGCGTCCCGATGAGACGCGATAAATCGATCCTCGAGAGGTCGATTTCTACCCGCCGATTCAGGCGGGTAGTGTAGACCTAGCCTGAGACTCAGGCCATGGGGTAGTGAGCTCTCTGATCTTCCTGCTAGACCCAACAGAGGCTGCAGAGGCTGGGGTGGGAGACACCTTACTGGCAGGGGCAGAAGCAGCTCTGATGGCTTGTGGCAGGAGCCGTGGCACTGCACACAGCTGGAGGGGCCTGGCCCTCGATGGAACAGTATGGCTGGGGGAATCTGCAGGGCCTGACCAGGGCAGTGGGGCTGGGCCAGGGAGTGAGAGCAAGGGACAAGCCAGGATTTCTTTTAAATCCTTTGCAATGCCGAGCCAAGTCCATGGGGACCCCCCTGCCAACATGCGGGGCCTTTCACCCTTTCAGAACTCAGCCTAGCAAGCAGGTAGCAGCATATCCCCAGGGGCTCTTGCCACCTCCACAGGGCAGAATTAAGGTGATGGGTGGGGGCTGGTGTGTCCCCCAACTCCGTGTCTCTGCTTTGCAGAGGGTTAGGTTCAGGGGCACTCGGTGTCCTGGCAAGGCAGGAGCCACTGTCTGTCAGCCTCAGCTCTGCACCAACACAACTTTGAGGCAGTGACGATGCAGAAAGCCCATGGGCACTAACACCACCCTGCAAGCCCAGCTCCATGTACACATGGCTGAAAGTGGAGAACACCGTGAGCGCCACTAGAGGGCTCACAGGCTATTTAAAGGGATACCACCCAAGTCCTATAAGGACACAGTGTCATTGGGTAAAGTCAGCTTGGCCCACCCAGGGAGGAGCACACCAGCACGAGAGCGATCCTCCAGGGGCATGGAGCCTTCATGCCACACACCACACAACACGCGAACAGGGGCATGGCTGGGGCGGGAGAGGGCAAGGCTTCCCATGCAGCCCCTTGTGGGTATGACAGCTCTCCAGTGGCTGGCAGGGGACTGTCCGGCCCAGAGCCGCAGCAGGATGGTGCTATATTGTCCCTCTCAACAGAGGAAATGTGGTGAGTGTATTAAAGGGGTTCTTTACTGGGGCTGCTGGGCACAGACCACTGCAGCTCCTAGCCAGCATGCTGCCATGGTACTGCACAGGGCCTGCCTAAGTGTTGGTTGGGGGCATGCCGAGGCGAAGGGCTGGCTGACTAGAAACTTCCCCACCCACCCGAACATCAGGGCTCCTTTCAGCCCAGCCCTAGGGTGGGGAGCCTGCTGCTGCTGTCCAGTCCTTCTCAAAACCCGTTACTCTCCCCTGTGGCTGGAGGGAAGAAGGGGTCTTAGGAGGCAGGGCACTGACCAGGGGCTCCAGAGCGGTGCTGCCAACGCCCATGATTTTAGGATGAGGCTCGGGATCATTGGTGGTTTTCATAGAACCCCAGCTTCTGGCCTCACGGGTTGAGAATCTGGGCTTTCAAGTATATCCAAGAGTTTCTAGCCCTGGGGGATGCTGAGAAAAGCTGGAAAACATGTCCCGAGTGCAGGAACCAGGAGGCGAAGAGAGACCCCCAGCATGGATCATTCTAAGACAATCTCCTGTCTTGGTGACGCTCCAAGAGACCTGGGCACAACTCCCAGCTCTGCCACATATTCCCTGTGAGCCCCCAGGCACATCACTTCATCTTCACTGAAGTGTTCCCTAACAACCTGGGCCAGGAGCAGTTTCCCTGTGACAGGGGAGAGCTCCTGACAGAGGATCCCCTCCAGGCAGGGCGGAAGCAGGCAGAGTGGGCCCCACCAGTCATTTCCTAGGAGCCCAACCACCATCTGATGGGCACAATGGTCCGGCACCGCTGAGCAACGATAGATAAACCCTGGTGACTTCATTTAGTCCCTGTCTCAGCCGCGTCCTTACTTCGCTGTGCAGCGTGGGAAGACAAGAGATCACACAGGGATTCCAGCTGCTCTCAGAACTGGGCCCCAGACCTTCTGCCTGGGGCAGGAAGCTAGCGCTACCCCAGCTACACTGATGCAGGTGGGCTGGTTCCTTCCGCTCCCTGCTCCACCCCCATAGGGCTGCCTTTCAACCAGAGTGGGAAAAGTGTGGCCTGGCCCATGGAGCACCCTCCTCTTAACAGACCAGGACGTATGGAAAGAAACGGCAATGCTCCAGCTTGTTTTGCTCAGAGTGTGTTGGGACCTGGCGTCTCTGCAGGCTGCCCTCTGGTGTAAACACGAGACCCCTGCCATCCAGGAGGCAGTGTGAGCTGGGGGTCAAGGACCTGGGCTAGGAGACAGGAGACTCCCATCGCCCGTGCAGTGCTCTAACCACTAGGCCACAATACCTCTGATTGCAGGTGCCCTCGTAGTTAATAGAGAAGCACAACCCGCAGAGACTTCATGGCCCAGCATGCAATGTTGTGGCACCCTAGGAAACCCACGTCCTCTCTTTGCAGCTGCTTCCTGTCCCACCCTTTGTCCTGCCTATTCCGATTGGGAGCTCCTTGTGGCCTGTCTGTTGCTCTGTGCCTGTGCAGCTCCTAGCACAGATCCAGGAGAATCCCAATTTTCTGTTCAAATACAGGAAGTTTCTAGCCCTTATGGTTGCAGAGAAAAGCTTGAAAACATGAAGCAAGTGCAGCCTAAAGGCTCAGAATGGGGAAGGCAAACTAAAAAGAACCCCTGCTGTATTGTTTTAAAGGGCTTGTGATTTTTAAGCTTATGTCACAATTTTTGGAGGCCTGACTTGTGATTTTTGAACGCTTAGAGCTCACCAGACTGCAATGCTGCCCTTGGACGAGCAAAGGTTAGATCCTCAAAGGTCTTTAGCCACTTAATTCCCCGTAAAGTCAATGGGAGTTCGGTGCCAAAATACCTTTAAGGATCTAGGCCCTAGTCTTTAACTCCAGCACTGATGTGGGGTACAGCAAAGAACAAACGTATGTATGTCAAGCTGCGTACAAGTCTCGCAGACATATCTGAATCCTAAGGGAAACCCCTTCCTTTCTGTCACCCAGGTGTAACCCCAGGGCATCCTGCCCTCACCAAGCCATCAGTTAAGGCCTGGAGCGAATCCAAGGGACATCGGGATAAGCTGCCAGATTTTAGCAGCTGTTTCCATGTCAGGCCGAGAGAACTGCCCTATGAGCTCCTGTGTGGCAGGGCAGCCTGCTTTTCCTAGCCGAGAGAACTGCCCTATGAGCTCCTGTGTGGCAGGGCAGCCAGGATGACAGTTACCTGGCCCAGCCTTCACCGACCCCAAACACCATGCAGGATGGTACAGCAGGGCCAGCTGAAGGGAAGCACTCACTTTGGTTCTCAAGAAGGCTGGTGTCTCCCTGGGGCTCTCCCCCAGTTCAAGGACAGACAAGCTATCCTGCCCTTGGCAGAAGGGAGATGTCAGAGGAGTGAGATAACTGGCTGAGTCCTCCCTGCTGACCTTTGATGGCCAAGCAGTGGGCAGATAATTATACTGAGACTCCTTGACATCTCGGGATTTTAGCAAGGCTTTGACCCAGTCCCACATCACATTCTCATAAGCAAACTGGAGAAATGCGGCCATTACATTTCCCCTGAAAACCCCGAGATGAAGCCCAGAGACTTTAGTCTCCTGAGAGCTGAAATGCTTTAGTCCAGCTAAGCTGTTGTGTGCCACAGGCAGAGAACAGGATGGATGGAGGGGCCACCTATGCCCCAGAACCCTGCAATGGCAGGGAACCGATTAGGTGAGACATGCCCAGCTGATCCCAGCAGCCGACCAGCACCACATGCAATAGAGAAAGAGAAGACCCTCTCCCCAGGTCCCTGCTAATCAGCCCTGGGGGAAAAAACCCTTCCTGACCCCAAATCTGACAATTAGTTGAACTCTGAGCATGTGAGCAGGATGCACTAGCCCAACATGTAAGACAGAGGATTCTCTGGAGCACCACACAGCTACGGTCTACCCCAACCAGTGTCCCATCTCCAGCTGTGGCCAATCTCTGATGCTTCAGAAGGCAAAAAAAAAACAAATAGAACACAACTGGTCAATTGTGCATCGGGGGGGGATCCTTCCTGACCCCCGCAGGCAGCCAGGCCTGAAGCAGGAGATTTGATTATGCTCATCATCCTAATGCACAGCAGCAAGTGTTGGGAGCTTGTTAAGAGCAAAATGGGCAATCCCATTCTCCCCATGGCCCATGAAGAAAGGGGATGAACAGGAAATCGCAGATTCCAACCAGAAGGGACCCCGGATCCTCCAGCCTGACCCCCCACGCTCGCACACACAGGCCGCAGAACTTTGCCAAGAAAACGGATTAAAGCATATCTTTCGAAAACACAGCTAAACTTGTCTGAACTACTCCAAGTCTACCACCATCCCAGGAAGCTGTTTAACGCTGCAGCTACCAGGCCTTTCCTCTATTTCCGGGGGGGAGGAATTCCCTAGAATAACCCCTTCCTGCCCAGAGAGACAGATGTGGCCCAGAGGTGTACAGAGCCCTGTACCTCGCACCCCATGGCTAGGAATCTCTGCAGTAGAGAAGCAGGCCTCTCCGAAGCAAGGGAAACCTGGAAAAGCAGGAGCTGGATCTACTGCTCTGGCAAGATCCCAGGAAGGTGAGGGCAGCCCGGTGCAATGACCCAGCCACCACCTCCAGGCTCTGGGCTGGGCGGAGGGAGTATAAAACTCTCCCACGCACAAGGGTAGAAGGAGCAGGAAGCTGCTAAGGTGGTGAAGGGGCCCAACCCAAAGCTCTGCCAGTGCTTCAATCCACCCGGCATGGAACAATACAGTGGGTGGCATAAGGGTCACTGGCAGAGAGGCACAGCCCAATGCAAGTTCGCTTCATTTTCCTTCAGCAGACAGCACGGGCACTAACCCCTGATCAGCACCGGACAGGTTGGCTCTGTAGGGGCAGCTCACCACTAAAGTGGGGCAAAGTCTCGCCCAGCGGGCACTCCTGAGTCACTGCCTGCAGGCAGAGCTGGCACGAGGCAGGCAGGGCTGGCACATAACAGAAGGCAGGGCTCCCCTCACTGAATCTGTGTCACTCATCCCGCAACCAGGGCAACTCCGCCTGTAAGAGAGGGGGACTCTGCCCACAACCCTTCACAGCCAGTGCTCCTGCATTGTGTCCTGCAGTGCCTCCTGCTGGGAGAGGCAGGGTTGGATAACTTCCCACCAGCAGCTGGGATGCTTGCCCAGCAGAATCATGGATTTAGTGACGTTTTGGCTCTCCTTTGCTCTGTAAGGTCTCCCCCTCCTTCCCCAGCTGGGATCAGCGCAGCATTGCCCCACTGCAGTGAGGCAGACAGTGGGGATCAGGACAAAACCCGAGGACGATGTCTCTGCACTTCCGTCAGACAGGAGTCACACCCTGGCCTCAGCAGTGTCTCCGGCCTGCCTAGGGACATGACCCAGAAGGCGTTGGCCCTGCTCCAAACCCAGCCTCGCTGATACAATAGTACTCCACGGGGACAGATCCCCTCCTGGGATTTTATCGCCAAGTGTGGCAGCGACCCTTTAAACAGCACCCAGGCAGGGCCGCAGCAACTCCGTCTCAGACACTGACAGAGCTCAGTGAGGAACCTGGGCCTGCTCCCTGCCGCCAGTCATGCCAGGGGCCGCAGGCTGTTTCCCTTGCTCCTGGGAATAGGCAGAATATCCTCACGGGATCCTTCTGCCTGTGCACAGCCTGCTCTGGGTCCTACCCGGCAGAGAAACGCCCACCTCAGGCGGATCCTGGGCACAGGAGCAGAAGACCCTGAACAGGGTTCCTGTGCCTGGGTAGAACAGCCCTAGGGCGGAACTGAACCTTCCAGGATCCCTAGGCCCGCCTGGAACAGACCTGTGAGCAGGCTGTGTGGGGGAACGGAGCCTGAACAGGACTGCTGGGCCCACCTGGACGCACCCCGCTGCAGCCCCTGGAAGCAGAAGAACCTGAGCTGAACCCCCATGCCCATCAGCAATGGCCTCTAGGGGAAGATGGCACAACACCGGCCCACCTCAGGCCAGCTGCCCAAAAGAGACACCTGCTAGCAGGACTCTTCCCTAGGGTTACCATACGTCCGGATTTTCCCGGACATGTCCGGCTTTTGGGGGCTCAAATCCCCGTCCAGGGGGAAATCCCCAAAAGCCGGGCATGTCCGGGAAAATCGGGAGGCTCGGCCGGGGCCTCTTTGTGCGGGGCCGGGGGCATGGTGCCGGGCCCTGGGCCTGCGGGGCTGGGAGCCGGGGGCCGGGCCCACGGGGCTGGGAGCCGGGGGGCTGGGAGCCGGGGGCCGGGGTCGGGGGGCTGGGAGCCGGGGTCGGGGAGCCGGGCCCGCGGGGCTGGGAGCCGGGGGTGGTCGGCCAGGGCCCGAGCCGACCCAGGCTGGAGCCGCCGGGGGCCAGCCTGGGCCGCGCCTTCTCCCCCCACACCCCCCCTTACCTGCTTCAGGCTTCAAGCAGGGGAGGGGGCGGAGACTTTGGGAGGGGGCGGAGTTGGGGCGGGGGCATGGGCGGGGCTGGGGGCGGGGACAGGGCCCCCGGGAGTGTCCTCCATTAGGAGGCACAAAATATGGTAACCCTATCTTCCCCTGATCACAGCCCTGCCCCCTTGCTGCCCTGGGCTGTACAGCAGGGTCCCCCACAGCCAGACTAGAACTCGAGCGCCTCACAAAGGCCTATGTGGGCAGAAGGCATCGAGGTGTGGGGTGGGGGAATGAGCAGGAAACCTCCCCTTCCTCCCAGCTGGCTCCTGCCCCCTCCCAGCCCCAACACAACAGGCAGTGTCCTGAGTGGAAGGGCTTGTCCATTCAGCAACACCTGCCGGAGCCAGGAGGGCTGGGCTGGGCAGGGCAGGGCCTTCCGCGTCTGTGGCTACTTCCCCCTCCTCCCTGCTCCACTCAGTGACAGGCAGTGTGGCTCGCTCTCTTACCTACCCAGCCCCAGCTCCGGCCACTGCCAGGCCTCGATACTCACGGTGATTCCTTCGGCCAAGTCCCTGCAGCCGCGAATGCCCTGGGAGGCTGCCAGGCTGGTCCAGGCTAGGGAGGAAGCATTGCTGTGTGCCAGGGATCAGGGCCGGAGATGGCTGGCCTCTCTCCACAGGGGAGCAGACAAAAGGGGGGCTGAGGAGGCTGAGTGGAAGAAAACAAAAGGCTTGTCGGCTGGCTGCTCCTCCTGGCTTTGTTGTTTCACTTAACAGAGCACAGCACAGCAGCCCAGATGGCTTCGCCCATGCTCAGTGCCGCTCCGGGCTGGAGTCATGTGATTGCTTTCGGCTCAGTGAGCAGGAGAGTGCTGTTGAGCCGGAGGCAGGGATGCACAAAGCTCACACACATACACACGCGCGTCTAGTGCACCGGCTGTCCATGCATCTGTAGGCCGAGCCCCCCGCCTGCCGTCTCAGTGCAGCACAGAAAGCCCACAAGCTCACCCTGGCCCTGGTGCAGTGTAAGACACAGGAGATGACCCAACTCCCTACCCCATGGTCTGTCCTGGGGACCCACTGTGCTGCCCTACCCTCAGGTATCGATGGGGCTGGGTGCCAGATCTCTTGAGGGGAGAGCACTGCACTGCTGGCGGCAATTATACCCAGCTTCTCACCCTTGACCAGGATTCCTAAATGTCCTTTCCTTCTCTGCCACCCTCACAGTTCACCCGCCTGCCCAGCTGTGGCCTGTTGACTTTTGAAGGCCCTGCGCTGTGGTGATGATGATGATGATGAAGGCTAAGAAAGTCTTTGTTTCTTCCACCCTACCAACCGCAAGGTCCCCAGTCGGAAGGCTTGTTCCAGGGGATGAGGTGACCCAGCCCAGCCTGCCTCCCCTTGGGAACCAAGGCAGCATGTCCTCACTTGGAGGAATGTCCCGATTGCTTTGTCAAGAAGGTTGGTCAGGTTCAGACCAGATTGTCCAATTTCTAGCAGAGAGCAAATGCTATTCCCCTCACCCTGGGCCAATTTTACTGGGGCAGAGCCAGGAGGTAATTGGAGGTCTGCAGCCTCCAACCTGTGGGATGGATCAGTGCCCCTCCTAGCTAGGTAAAGTGGTGAGACAAGGACAGGGCAGATCTTTGCTGGCAAACAGTTATCACCTCTGCCCAGGAGGGCCAAGTGCTAACTTCCCCCAAGCAAGCCATCTCCCAGGGCTGACAGCCTCATCACTGCAGTCCAGCCTCTGACCTTCCTCCTCTGGGAAAGGTCATTAAGGAAGTTGTATCAGGACAGCTGTGGCACCACCTAGGATCCTCTGGTCCTGCCTGGCTTGATGTCAGGGTATGGTAGAAGCTGTGCTGGTCTCGCTGGTCAGGGAGCTTCTCCTGGGGATGGAGGAGGGTCCCTGCTGATGGGCAGGCAGTGCTGTGGTCCCGCCTGCAGCCCCTTGATGGAATCACAGACAACTAGCTCTCAGGGAGGTCCCAGAGGCTGGGTGGCTTTGGCCTGTGACTCATACGTCCCCAGGGCACTTCCACAGTATTGGGGATGGTATTCCGCAGGGTTCTCGCCTGTCACCCACTCCTATTTGGTGAGCCTGTGAGGCTGCTAGGGAGGTGCAGTCAGTAAGCTGATGCAAAACAAGTCCACGTTCCACTCCCATCAAACCCAGGCCATGCCATCTGTTTTCCTAGAGTCTGGCTGTAGTTCAGATCAGACAGGAGAAAAGTGATGCTGGGAGCCTGGGGGAACAACTTGCTGGCTCTGACAGAGGTGCTGTCTCCTCCCTCTACTAAAGGCCTCTCTCCAGCTTTTATTAGCGAGGGTCACAACTGGTGGCCCTTTCACATCCCTGGCTACACCTGGACTTTCAGGTAGCAGCAGTAGCCTGAAGTGCTTTTATCCTTCGGAGCCTGGGTAGGTGGTTGAAACACTTCTGCTCAAATATGGACGTCTCCACAACTGTCTAGGTCTCTGTCACGGCCAGGCTGGATAACTGACGTGCGCTACCTACAGCTGCCTTTGAAGACTGTAACGGAGTACACTCACTGCTAGAGCCCCTCCTCATAGCTAATCTGGGGATTAGCTCCTTCAAAGTCCAGCACCCCCTTCTGTCACTCATTCACATGCCCTGCTGCCTCGCTCTTACTCTCTCTCTCTCTCTGCACGTTGGATGCTCTCTCTTCATGGCACGGCCCTTCAGCCATGTCACTCTGGTCCTCCACTTCTGGGGTATCAAAGTCCCATTGGACAACCTGTCCCTGGCAATCTTCTGCTACACTGCCCAGTCTATGCCACTTCCCCAGTGGCTAGTAGGGGAACCCAGGCGCACCCTCCACTCCAGGTTCCAGATCAGGGACTCTCTAATCAGCAGCTAATGTCTGCAATGCCCCACCTTGCTGCCATTTCCCTGGGCCATTTCCTACTCCACCTCTCTCAGGCTTTTGCTTCACCACCCTTCCGGATAAACCCTTCCTTCAGGAGCTGGATCCCCTGGGGCTTCTACACGCCCCCTGGGCTTCCTTCCATCTCTAACATACAGACAGTGGCCACAGGCTCCCTGTCTGCAGCCCCTATCTGCTGCCAGCTTCCTGGCTTTGTCCTAGCCCTGCCTGTCCCTTCTCAGCTGGGCTCCATCATCAATCGGGGGCTACTTAAGCCACAGCTGAGGGGAATTCAGTGACCTACTTTAACCTGCTTTGCCTTGTGTGGGAGGGGGACACCCCCTCACAAAGACTCTTCAGACACTTCCCCCACTGGTAGCCCAGTGGTGCTCCATGCTCTCGATGCAGATTGCACTAACTCCCTGTTTGTTTCTGACAGTGTCAGCTTCAAGCTAGCAAACCCAGCAAGGTTTGGTTCCAAGGTTGCTGCTTTCCAAAGGCCCCATCTCCAGAGCGGGGACCTCCCCTCTGGAATTCCCTTCCTCCATTAGCCTGCCAAGACCTGTTTATTTCTGCTATGGTCTGGCCCCCAGACCTGTAGTACCTGAGCACCTCACAATCTTTACTGTAGGAGCTACGATCCTCATTTTACAGACTGGGAACTGAGGCACGGAGAGGCTAGATGACTTGCCCCAGATCACACAGGAAGTCTGTGACTCAGCAGAGATTTGAGCCCAAGTCTCCAAGTCCTAGGCTAGTGGCCTAACCACTGGTCCACCCAATCTGTGACCTTCAGGTCACTTGGCAAGGTTTTTCCTGGTCACGCCGGCACATTTTCAAAAGCAGCCACTGACTGTGGGTGCCAGCTTGAGACACCTGGAGCCTGATTGTCCAAGGGGTCGAGCACATCTGAAAATCAGAGCCAAGGAGTCACAAGCTGCAATCCCAAAAATGAAGCAGTGGCTGCTTTTGTAAATGGTGGCATCTGGCTTTTGCCTGAGGGAGGCCGATTGCCTCCTCTGGACTGGGAAGCACATGGGGGGTGCACTTTCGGGGCTGACTTTTGCTGTCTTCTAATTTGGAAGTTTGGTGGGCTGAGATCCGTTCCTGATAGACAGAGGAGGCTCAGACTGCAGCACGGTTCTGGAACCCCCCAAAACCTAGCGAATGCACTGGATGATTCAGTTAGAAACACCTGCCTTCCTTTCCAGGAAGCGGTGACTGGCATTCAGACCCCCATAGCCCTGAGTCAGCCCCCATGCCCAGTGAATAGGCTGCTGAGTCGTGACAACAACAGTTCAGGATGCCTGAGGAGCGGGAAGAGGACTGAGCCACATTTCTTCGAGGAGACAAGTCCTTCCCATGCCCACTGCTCCCCATCTCAGACTTGGTAGAGACTGATGAGACCAGGGGGCCTGAGGGAGGCATGACAGGGAATAATCGAGGGGAGGAATGCAGAGGGCAATGACATTTCCAGCTGGTGACAGAGATGTCAGCCTATTTGATGGGTGGAGCCAAAGAAAATGAAAGGCCCACCCCCAGCAGGTGAAGGTGGGGCCACACAATACAGACAACAACTGAGTATGTTTTGATAGCTGGAGTCCTCTTTATGCACAGAGTAGGGACAGCTCAGTCCAAGCTTCTCCAGCCATGCGCCCCTGTCCTGAGCTGGAGGGAACCACCCCCATGGGAGAGAAGACAGTGCGGCCTCCATGACCCCTCCAGTGCCTGACCTTGCTGCTGAGGATGCCAGCTAGTGCCAATCACAGTAAAGGTTTTGTCAAGTGTCCCTGGGAGCTGGACTGAGACCCAGCAAACTCTTTTCACCCAGGCCACTGACTCACCCCCAGATAGGAACAGCTAGACAAGTTTGTGAGGGGGTGCTTGTGATGGTAGGGGGCAGGGCTTGGCAGCCCTCGGGCTCCCTTCTGGTGGATGTCTGATGTTCCATGCTTCAGGGCTTTAGCAGCTCACCTGCAGGCATCAGGACTGGATTCCCCCCCTCTGTGTATTATGGCGGTTTTTGGTCTCCTTCTTCTGAAACATGAGGGATGGCCACAGCTGCAGGGGGGACACTGGGCGGGGTGGGCGAGGCTCTGAGGTGGCACCGAGCACTGTCTCTCTCGGGTGCTTGGCTGGCTGGTTCTTCCCACATGCTCAGGGTTTCACTGATCACCATATGGGAGGTCTTGAAGGAATTTTCCCTCAGGTCCAATTGGCAAAGACCTGGGCGGGGTTCACCTTCCTCTGCAGCGTTTGCTTGCAGGTCACTTGTCAGGATTACCTGGGTGTATCTCATTAACCATTTCTGTGCTGCTCAGTCCCTCCTAGCTCTCCCTGTGGCAAAGAACAGTCGAGGGTCCTGTGGGCTGTGACCCTTTGCTCTCGGTCCTGTTGGTGGGTTTAGCGTGCAGGTGCTGGGAGGTGATGGTGACCTGTGATGCACAGGAGGTCAGACTGGGTGATCTGAGCCCTTCTAGCCTTAAACTCTCTGACTCTTTGACTTGTTATCCCTACCTCATTGGGCTGCACCCAACAGGGCAGCCTGACAGTGTTGGGGATGAGTGTGCAGGCAGGGCACCTCCTCTGTCTGGGCATTGCCAGGATACTTCTTCAGACCTGGTGCCTTAGCCTGCATCCTGGTCATGGAGATCCAAGAGGTGTTGTGGGAGCCAGGGGTAGTTGTAGGGGGCAGTGGGAATATCCCCCAGAATTCTCCTGTGCTGGGGGTTTCTTCGGGAGGCTGGAGAGTCTTCTTCTGGGGGCCTTGCAGCCTTCTGGCCACAGCACCCCTGTGAGTTGCCCATCTCGCCCAGTAATCTCCTTTGTCAGCAGGTTCAGGAGGACTCAGGGTGTGTAACCCTGAGAGCCCTGGAGCATCCTGGCTTCCCCGTGGGCACAATTCATGCTCAGTTCCGCAGGCAGGGTGGCGCAGTGAGATGTGGGCTGGCACTGGGAGCTGGGTCTGGCTCACAGCTCTTCAGTTATTCCAGACTCACCCTGCTGTGGCTGAAAATGGCCCCCCTCCCTGAGAAGAAGATCTCACCATGGCATTGGGCCCTCACAGCCAACCAGGAGGTGAAGGGGCATCACCTGACGCTGGGGCTTGTTAGGAGGGTGTTGATTAGGGACCCGAGTGTGCAGAGGCCATGGGAGGGGGGGGAGGGAGGGGTGATGTAAACAATGGAGGGTGTGTGGCTGTAATAGCAGCACTGCCTCCAGAGCACCCCCTCATGGCAGGAAGGTGCCCCTGCAGGCACCCAGCCTCAGTTGCTCCCCCCAATGAAGACTCTCTTGGGCTGGGAACCCTCTTGTCACAGGGTAGTTTATTATTGTGCACATCTCAAAGGTGTCAACTTCCATCCCCTCTCTGCTGCCTTTTGTCACCTCAACTCTTCTTCAGTGCCCAAGATTCCTTGGGGGAGTGTGGGGGGGTTCCTAGGCTTCTCCCTGTCATCCCCAGCTCCCTGCCCCTTGCACAGGGCCATAGCCATAGGGGTGCTCCCTGGTCTTCCTTCACCCTAGCAATCGCAGAGAGTGGCAGGACACAGCCCCTCGGCTTCCTTCAGCTGCCATCCTCTCTAGGTTCCCTGCCCCTCACACCCAACAGGGGCACAGGGCCCTCTCTGGGCTGTCCTCTGGCTCCAGGGTCTCCACCCCCAAGGCCTTGCCCTTATTTATTCCAGAGGCCTGATGGGACATATGTCCCCTCTTCATTTTTCCCAAGCTGGGAAGGTGAGTTCACCATGGCACAGGCAGGGTTGAGACCCATTTCCTGTGACCCACAGCCACCCTGTGATGGTGTTACTGACAGCAGGGGCACCACACTCCTCCTACTGCAGTCTGTCCCCAGAGCACACCAGCCAGACTTGGGTCAGCTGGAATACAGGAGCATAAGTTTCAATTGACTCAATCACCAAAGAACACTCTGGCCCAGGGATGGGTGTGTGCACATGTTCACTGGGTAACAGAAGGTGGCCTTCCCCAGCTCACTGTCTTAGATGACTGCCCAGTATCATGAGATGGACATAACCACAGAGGAAGAGCTGGCTCCATGGCAGTGCTGGAAGGTCACTATGCTGCGGGTCCTACCTATTTCTGCTTTGTCAAGCATCCAAGAGTCCTGCCCTGAACACACACAACATCTACAAGAGAATAACGCGGCCACCATGCCACCTGCCCATCAACAGGGCCAGCTCTGCCTCCCACACCCCCTGCCTCCTCCTGGGGCACAAACTGTATCAAACTACCCAGAGTCCCTGAAGAGGAGCAACTGTAAAAGGAATGAAATAGGAAACCAGGGTGCTGGCCACTTGTGGCCCTTAAAGATTCCAGGTCCCTTTCCATAAGTTCAGTGGTGTTAGCCAGATGCCCTGGTGTAGTGGGGTGGCACCCACCCCTCACGAGTGCCCCCTAGTCCAGTATGTGCATGCCTGTAGTTCTCAATTTCTCAGCTCATGGTGCCCCCAGGAATCCACTGCGCTTCTCAGGTGGGTCTTCACTGACACAGCCCTCCGGCTGAGTCACCCACACTCTATGTGCAAACAACCCCTTTTTGGGGTACGCTGTCCAACCAGCCTATCTCAAAGCCCTCGGTAATATCCTGTAGCCCTCCCTGGGCTCAGTCCCTTCACAGTCCAACAGGGCCCATCACAGCACCCCACTATTGGTAACGGCTCTATAGCCCTCCCCAGGCTCCAGTCTAACCAAAAGGGCCTATCGCAGTAGCCTAGCTGGCCAGCTTGTGTGAGAAGGTGCCTGCTCTGGTGTGGAGCAGCACCCCCGAGGGCTTTCTCCCTGGAGGCTCTTCGCCTGCCCTTTAGTCCTCTGACACCAACTCTCTAGCTGGGTCAGTCACAGTTCAGCCCCCTTCCAAGGGGATAACAGGTCCAAATACAGTCCTTTCCCTAGGCCCGCCTAACTCCTTTCTCTCAGGAAAAACTACTTCCCCAATGGCTGCTGGTGGCAGAGGGAGACCCCCACCCACCCACTACTCCAGGTTCCAGCCCAGGGACCCTCTAAGTAGCAGCCACATGCCACGTGCCTTTAACAAACTGCTTTTCCCTGGGCCACTTCCCCATAGCCCAGTGGCAGGCAACCTGCGGGCTGCATGCAGCCCATCAGGGTAAGCCACTGGTGGGCCACCCTACCATTTGTTTACATTTGCACGGCCGCTCG
This sequence comes from Malaclemys terrapin pileata, assembly GCF_027887155.1. Lineage (NCBI taxonomy): Eukaryota > Metazoa > Chordata > Testudines > Emydidae > Malaclemys > Malaclemys terrapin. Next base: position 43,343,970 of record NC_071514.1, on the reverse strand, counting down.
CAGCTTCCAATGGCCACAGTTCACCATTCCCGGCCAATGGGAGCTATGGAAAGCAGAGTGGACCTGGCCACCGCTTCCTGCGGCTCCCATTGGCCAGGAACGGCAAACCACAGCCATGCAAATGTAAACAAACAGTCTGGTAGCCCGCCAGTGGCTTGCTTACCCTGATGGGCCACGTGCAGTCTGCAGGTTGCCCACCACTGCCATAGCCTGTCTTAATTGAGTCCTGGCAGCCAGCCAGAAGCTATTCCCTCACTTTCCCAGACCCTGCCAACAACTACCAGCCTCAACCCCTGCAGCCAGCGAGGAGCACCTCTTGCTCACTGGTGCCTGCAAGCAGACTGATCTAGCCAGTCCTTTCAGCTCCAGCAGCCAGCCAGGAACACCTCTTACATCCACAGTCCCTGCAAATAGACTGAACTCTGCCCCTGCAGCTCCTTTCATATGAGCCTGCTGGACCCTCATTGGCTGCTCCCTGCAGCCTCTCTGATTGGCTGCTTCCCCTGCAGTCACTCTAGCCTGCTTGGAGGACCTCTCCACTGCTCCTTCCCTGGGATGGGTGTGGCAGGACCCTGAGCCTCCAGTCCACCCTTTTACACCTGGCCAATTTCCAACTCAGGTAACTAAACTCAGCCCAGAAAACCCTTTTCTCCTTCACTTCCTATCCTAAACCATGTTGCTGGGTGCTGTTAAACAGCTGTCAGGTTCCACCCCAGAGGTGGCGTCACTTCAGTGGTCGGTGAAATTATACATATAAAGGAGATTAATATTAGCCTTGGGGTCCTTCTGGATAAAAGGTGCTATATATTTGTGCCACAAGCATTTAGACAGATTTGCCTTAATCATAATTAATAATAACCACTTAGCTCCATTTCAGTGCAGCAATGTTGGATACAGGATTCTCCTTCACTTCCTACCCTAATCTGTTCTGTAGCGTTGCTGTGTGCTGGTAAATAGCTGCAAGGCTACTCCTCAGCTGCAGCTGCATTTCAGAGGGATGTGAAACACTGTATGTAGAGTTGGTACAAGTCATGTCATCAAGGGCTTATAAATCTTTGGCTTGCTGTGTAGGTGACAGTTGTTGATACGATTATCCTCCACTTCACTTGTAGATGGGCAGATGGGATAAACCAAGTTGAAAGGAAAGCTTGTTTGCTTGCAGAAGAGCTGCTGGTGACAGCTCAGGGATTCAAAATACAGGGTGGGAAGCAAATTTACTTGTGCCATGATGAGCAAAGGTACTTGCCCTGCAGAGACATCTTCCTGGACTATGCCGTACCAAGGAGCAGCATGGCCCTGGTGCTCCTCTCAGTTACACTGGGGTAAATCAGGAATAAGTGTTGCCAACTCCTGATTCTGTTGCAAGTCTCATGACCCTTGGGGTTTTGCTGAAAGCCCCAGCTCCTGGAGTCATGTGAATACACCAGAATCTGAACTTCCAAATCAATACAAAATTGAGTTCCTGGCACCTATGATTCCAGAGAAAAGCTTGAAAAAGTGACCCCCCTAAAGAATCAAAGGCCAGACAGCAAATAAAAAGAACTCTGAGTGTATCATCATTAACATATTGTGATTTTTAAGACAATCTCCTGATTTTGGTAAAGGGGGACGTTAAGTAGGTATTTAAAGGGCCAGCAGCCAGATGTTCCCACTGGGTGGCCCCAGGGAAATGAGTTGGAGGACTGTCATGCTTTTGGAAAGTGTGGGGTCAGCACTGACAATGTGCTGAGGCCAGTGACATTCTGCCCTCAAGAAACCTGCTTATACCCCAACAATTTGCCTTCCAGAGGGCCCGGCCGGCAAGCTCCTGGTATGGGGATCCCTGGGGCAGGGCCACACAAGTGCTCCAGCGCCTTCTTGGACCTATGGACTACAAGATTCTGTTTCAGACAGACTGAAACACAGACCAGTTTTTCATGTCAATTTGCAGAAATGGTGGAGGGTCCAGCAGAGTGTTTTCATTCACTGCAAGGATGGTGGGGCTGATCCAGGATCCCAGGTTCCCAAACCTGCGGGCACTGAGAAAGTACCTCTGGGGACACAGCTAACTAGGACACAGGGAGGGCAAATGGGCAACCTCCAGAAGGCATACAAGGATGTGTTTTCCCCACTCCTGGGACAGACACATGACACACCAGCTCCAGCTCCAGCTCCAGCCCAGGGCCAAGCTGGTGCAGAAACCAGCAGCTCCTGAAAGAGATGAAGACAGTCCTGGTTCAGGAAGTTGAAGAAATGCTGATATAGGGTTACCATACGTCCGTTTTTTCCCGGACATGTCCGGCTTTTCGGCAATCAAACCCCCGTCTGGGGGGAATTGCCAAAAAGCCGAACATGTCCGGGAAAAATACCGGCCGGGCACTTCCTCTCCCGTGGCTGCTCTGCTCCTCCCCGGACTCAGACTTTGGCTCTGTTTAAGAGCCAAGCTGCCCGAGCCAGCGCTACCAGCTTCGGGCAGCCCCCGTGCCTCCGGCCCCTGCGCTGCCGGAGCAGAGCAGCTGGAGCTGGGGAGGAGAAGTGCCCGGCCAGCAGCTGGGGTCTGGAGGCACGGGGGCTGCCCGAAGCCGGTAGCGCTGGCTTGGGCAGCTTGGCTCTTAAACAGAGCCGAAGTCTGAGTCCGGGGAGGAGCAGAGCAGCTGGAGCCGGGGAGGAGAAGTGCCTGGCCGGTGGCTGGGGTCCGGAGGCATGGGGGCTGCCCGAAGCCGGTAGCGCTGGCTCGGGCAGCTTGGCTCTTAAACAGAGCCGAAGTCTGAGTCCGGGGAGGAGCAGAGCAGCTGGAGCCGGGGAGGAGAAGTGCCCGGCCGGGGGCGCAGGGTCCGGAGGCATAGGGGCTGCCCGAAGCCCAAGTGCTACCGGCTTCATGGTTTGCCGGGCAACCTTCAGACCCTGCGCCCCCAGCTGGGCGCTTCCCCTCCCGGGCTCCAGCTGCGCTGGGGAAGCGCCGGCCGGGGGCGCAGGGTCTGGAGGCTGCCCGGCAAACCGTAAAGCCGGTAGCGCTCGGGCAGCCCTTTTCGCGTGGCTGGGAGGGAGGAGGGGGAGTTAGGGCGGGGACTTTGGGGAAGGGGCAGGGAAAGGGTGGGGTTGGGCGGGGCAGGGGGTGGGAAAGGGGCGGGGCTAGGGCCCGTGGAGTGTCCTCTTTTTTTATTTTTTAAATATGGTAACCCTAGCTGATATGGGGGGTAATCAAGGAATTCCATAGCCCCCGGTGTAGCCCTGGGTTCCAAACCCAAAGAGGCCGTCTGGGTCACTGTCGACTTCAGACAGGACAGTGCCAGCTCTTGCTTTAATGCCAGTCCATGCCCCGGGTGGATGATTTACCAGACTGCCTCAGCCAAGCCCAATATAGCACCATGTTGCTCTGACAAGGGCCTATTGGCAGGTTCCTCTTTCTCCTGACTCCCAGGAAAAAACAGCATTTGCTAGCCTAGTAGGCTTGTTCAACTTCGTCATAATGGCTTTGGGGTTACACGGGGCCCTGGCCACCTTCCAGAGGTCGATGGACTGAGTGTTATGACCTCAGTATTTCTACATGGCAGCATTTCTCAAGGATGCTGTCATCTGCAGCCGAGACGGGTTTACTCACCGTCGGAATCTGGCTGCAGTCCTACAGTCCACATGAGAGACCCATCTCACAGCAAACCCTAGGGAGGGCCAGGTAGGCAAGCAAGAAACAGAGGATTTGGGATCTCTAATGGGTAAAATCCCTCATCAGTAAGGCAGAGGCACTTAGAAAGCAGGTGTGGTTCTTGTGGGGCCTAGAAAGCTGTTACCTGTGGTTTGTGTCGGATTTTGTTTCCCTGGCGGCACCCGTCATGGACCTCAACAAAAAGTCAGCAAGTCACCTGCTCCCCCCCATGTGACCAGGACCTTCAAGACTAAAGCAGATTCTCTGTAGTAAGCCCTTTTGCCCAGCCTGGATTTCAACATATTTTATGGACAGATGCTTCACACCAGGGAATCAGGAGGAACACCATCAAGATGAATGGCGCAGCACAGGTGTGCAACGGGGGGAGGGGGAGCAGGGCGGGGAAACAGGTCTAGTGTCACTGTCTGCCACAACAGCAGCTTCCACAAGAGAGACACTGGCTGTTCTGGAAACATGGCAAATGTAACAGATATTTCCTAAAAAACGTTATTTGGGGATTTCAATGAACTATCTGCCCATGGCCAGGTGCACTCCAGGATCCTTCAGGAGGTTAATTTATTTGTCATTTCTTTCTGTCTCGGCTGTGTTGTGCGTGTTTGTTCCTGAAGCAAAGTCCACAGAGTCTCTGCAGGAGCCATTGCAGGCCTGCCGCTAACGAAAGGGTCAGCTCCCACACCTAACTACCAGCCATTGGCACAGACAAGAGTCCGTCTGGGAGCAGCAATCCCATGCCCAGGGTCACCGTGTCATGGCAGGACACTGACTCTCCAGCCAGCCCAGCCGAGTACATGCACTCGCCTCTCACGCAGACAGATGGACACAGAGACAGACAGAAAAGGGCAAAACCACAATAATAACTATACTTAACGGGGCTAATACTAGAGAGAGTTCTCGCTAATAAGGAGAATTCTAATAATAAGTAGCTGAGACTGATAAATAGTTAATAGTAAATACAACTCATAGAGTCAAATAGTAATTACTATTTAATGTACTTATCTGTAATAAATCATTATTAATCATATAAAATGCTGTAATCCTAAATAGTTAATAATAATAATAGATAACAATAAGAACTAGCTTTTTCTAAAAAAAAAAAAAAAAAAACAACAACAACGAGGAGTCCTTGTGGCACCTTAGAGACTAACAAATTTATTTGGGTATATGCTTTCATGGGCTAAAACCCACTTCATCAGATAAATTTGTTAGTCTCTAAGGTGCCACAAGGACTCCTCGTTGTTTTTGCTGATACAGACTAACACAGCTACCACTTTGAAACCTGTAGCTATTTCTAGCCACTATTAAGAATCCAGTCTCTGTTTGAGCCCTATCTAGAGTTACCATACATCCAGATTATCCCGGACATGTCTGGATTTTGGGGGTTTAAATAGCTGTCGGGGAGGACTTTGTAAAAATCTCAAAAGGTCTGGGATTTCCCTCCCAGTGCAGAGCGGCCGGGCCGGATTGAGCCACTTGCATCGGGGCCTCCAACAGCCAGAGCCCCTCCCCTGCTCCCCCCTCCCCTGCAGCTGTGCACTCCGCGGGGGAGCGCAGCAGCGTGTCTGCGGCAGCGTGTCTGGCTCCACATGAAGCCAGACACGCTGCTCTGAGCAGCATGGTAAGGGGGCTTGGGGGTTGGAGAAGGGGCAGGGGATCCCGGGGGGGCAGTCAGGGGACAAGGAACAGGGGAGGTTGGATGGGCCGGGAGTTCTGGGGGGGCCTGTCAGGGGGTGGGGGTGTGGATAGGAGTCAGGGCAGTCAGGGGACAGGTAGGGGGTGAGGTCCTAGGGAGGCAGTTAGGGTGGGGGGGTCTCAGAAGGGGGCAGTCAGGGGACAAGGAGAAGGGAGGCTTAGATAGGGGGTGGGGTCCCGGAGGGGGCGATCAGGGGACAAGGAGCAGGGGGGTTGAATGGGTTGGGGGTTATATGGGGGGCCGTCAGGGGGCGGGAAGTGGGAGTGAGTGGATAGGGGGCGGGGCTACCCCTCCCCCCATGGATTGTCCTCTTCTTTGAAAGTTCAAATATGGTAACCCTAACCCTATCGAATATCAACCCCATCTCCAGTCCCTCTCCATCCTGTCTCTCTCCGGGGGGCGCTGGCTCTGTGCTCCATGTGAGAGAGGGCGCTGGCTGCAGGGGCTCCTATCCCCCAGTGCGATCTCCCACAGGCCTAGGGAGGAAGCAAAGCCAGACCCTGACTCAGATGCCCTGGGCAATCTCAGGCTCTCGTCTCCCCGTCGCTGCGGCCTGAGGAACTCATGCCTGTGGCAGAATCTCTAGGGGAGGCACCAGGAGCCATGGCAAGGGATTGAAAATGGGGCTGGAGGAACAACCAACCAATCCCCCGTGGAAAGATCCTGGAGAGAGGGACCCCCTGGGGCCTGACAGGCCTTTGAACTGTTCTGGTTCCCATTGAGTTCTTGGGAAATGGAGGCAGGATCTATACGCTTCTTTATGGGTGTGACCCATGGCTAGAAAGGGTTAAACATCCTGCAAAATAAATAACCCTCAAAAGACATGTGGGGAGATAATGTTTGTGGTTTTGTATATTTACATATTGTCACGTTATTGATTTGAACTGGGACCATAAAGAGCATGGTTGCAACCAAAGTCCTGGAGTGGCACCAAATCTTGTATAAAGGGGGGTCAAATGAGGTGTCTAAGACAAGGTTATGGTTTGCTGGTTATGATTATGCTGTCTATATGTGTGTATCAGTTTTGTAGTTGAAGTTATGAATATTGGCTGTATACTGTCTGTATTTCAAACTTATGCTATGCTTCTGGGAGACATCCCAGACAAGTTGGTGTTAGCTCTGCCTACAAAAGTGATACACACATATAGACAGCATAATCATAACCAGCAAACCATAACCTTGTCTTAGACACCTCATTTGACCCCCCTTTATACAAGATTTGGTGCCACTACAGGACTTTGGTTGCAACCATGTTCTATATGGTCCCAGTTCAAATCAATAATGTGACACATATGTATGAGTAGGGTCGACAATGTAATCAACAGTCCTTGTCTATGCTGTATTCTGAAAGTTCAGAGATCAAATTGACATCCTAGCATTTAAATGAATTGTAAACACGGGATATCTCGATATTCATCTCTCTTTGACATGTACTGTGAATGGTGGAGGAACAAGCAAATGGCCTTATGTTAATTTGTATAGCTAAGTACCAGTGATGGACCTCCTTCAAAGTTATCCTAATTACCTTTTGTTCCCTGAGGAACTCCAACTTGTCAAAAGACATGAAATTGTATAAAAGATCCTTGGGTCTTGATTCTGTCATCTCAGATCTGCTTAGGCTTCATCAGGGGAGGTTTGAGTCACAAGACTGAGGTCCCAGTTATGCTGGTACGCCCTGAATACAAGATTTAGACATTGGACTATAACCTATAAACTATTTCTCAAAGATGTATGTATATTGATCTTTTAACCAGACTCCCTCTCTTTTGTTTTTTCATAAATTTTAGTTTAGTTAACAAGAATTGGCTGTAGCGTGTATTTGGGTAAGATCTGAATCGTTCATTAACCTGGGAGGTAATGTGTCCAATCCTTTGGGACTGGTAGAACCTTTCCTTTTATATGATGAAATAAGATTTACAGAAATGTTCATCATATTTGATGTGGATATCTGGATGGGGGCCTAAGGCTGGATCACTTTAAGGGAACTGTGTTGTTTGGACTTCTGAGTAACCAGTAAGGTAATAAAGAAGCTGTTTTGTGCTGGTTTGGTGAATCTAAGTATTGGAATATCCACCAGCTTTTGGGGGATTATCTGCCCCATTCTTTGCAGTTCAGCTTAATTGAGTGACCACAAATGGCTCCCCACTAGGACTTCAGCCACAACGGGGTTTTCTGTGGGAGGGGGTCAGAGCTGCGCACTGATCCAATGTGAGAGCCCCCCATTGGGACTCTGGGAATCCCTGAGTGCCAACGGGCAGAGGGCACAATATACCATAATTCACATCAAGCTGACACACTCATTGCCCCAACACACTGTTGTCACAATCTGTATCTAGAGGGTATCATGTGAGGTCTCATACACAAGCTGGTAACATGCTGGTCATTAATATCACCACATGATGTACAGATGAGCAGTGTAGAAAGCATTAGATATGGGTGATGGAAATAGGTTCTTACAATGTTTTGTGCAAGCAGGGCATAAGCCCAGTCTGACCTAGACAAAGGAATGTTGTTTCGCCTGTTTCCTGTGTCTCCAATGTAAATTGAGCCAGGTAATACCTCAGAGGACAATGACAATACATCTACATAGAAGGTAAATAAACCCATCAAGCTAAATGACCAGGGAAGATCCTTAACGATCATGGGGAGGGGTGGCACCTGCACCCCAGGAAGCCTTCCTGGTGCTTGAAACAGAGACAGTAGACTTTGGGAAATACAAGCAAAGGCCGAAAGCTATTTTGGCCTCCATCACCTAGGAGACAAAGGGGGAGTAAAAAGAACAGGAGTACTTTTGTGGGTACAGACTAACACGGCTGCTACTCTGAAACCTGTCAAAAGGGGGAGTAGTGTAGCCTAGAGTAGCTGGAACTGACTACAGGTAAGAAACCTGCTGAGACAAGAATTGTAACTTGCTGAAGTTAAATTCTGGTCACTAGAAAGCTGGTTTGTTTTGCCTTACTTGTAACCGTATCAGTGTCGTCTCGTCTTACTTATCACTGAACTAGCTGTTCTTCATTAATGAACTTATTCTTCTTTTCTTACACAACCCCTCAGTGCTACTGCTGTGTATTAAACTGAAGGATGAAGTCCTCAGCTAACCTACCAGGCTGGTTTGGTCTCTCTCTCTTTGGAGGGAGCAAACTTAACTTCTGTGAGGGACTGGGCATGGCTGGGGAGACGATTTGGGAAGACTTGGGCTGGAAGGGCTCTTGGAAGGACTAACCTGGCTGGTAGAAGCCAGGGGGAGGCCATTGTGCTGTGAGCAGGCTGCTGGTGTCAGGGCGCTGAGCCACACGTGCACGGCCCTGATGTGCCCAGGGTTACAGGGCAGGTGGTGACACGGTCCCTCACTGGTCTGGGTGACCTAGAGGCCTTTGTGCTGTTCTGGCTCCCCCTGAGTTCACTGGGAAATGGAAGCAGGGCCAGACCCTCTATGTGCAACTTTGGAGGGGGTTTTGTGTGAGGGACCAGGACCATGGTCTGACCCAGGGTGAGAGCCACCATCCCCAGAGCTGCCAACTCCCCTGATTCCTTCCCCAACCACAACTTTAGGCGGGGTTGGAGCCCATCTCCCTGCTGGGAGAGGGAGGCTCCAGCCCAATTGGGAATATCATCTCTTCCTAAGGGCAAAACCCCATCCGATTGGCTGCCTTCTCCACTGCCCCACCTCGTGGAGAAGAGCAGCCAATCAGCACCGTTGTGGGAAGCAAGCAGACCTCTCCTCCCACCACCTCCTGACCCTGCTCTTCCAGGAAGGAGGATGTGGGGGGAGCCCAGCAACTCAGGGCGGGTCTGCTCCCCGCTCCTCTCCTGTGACCAACGGGGCAGGACAGTGCATCTGCTCCTCCCACTAAAGGTGACCAGACATCCCAATATTATTGGGACCATCCTAGGGTGACCAGGTGTCCAGTTTTGGACCGGAACACCTGGTCAAAAAGGGATCCTGACAGCTTCAGTCAGCACTGCTGACCAGGCCGTTGACTGTCTGGTTGGCAGTGCTGGCTCGCCACACAGCAGGGTTGGCAGCCTCCCTGCTAGCTGCCACACTGTGCGGGTCCTGGGTCGGGAAGCAGCCAGCATGTCCAGCTCCTAGACTTTGGGGTGGCCAGGGGGATCCATGTGCTGCCCCGCCCCCCGCCCGCAGGCACAGCTCCCATTGGCTGGGTCAGGGCAGGGGAGGAACTAGCGCAACTCGCAAGCACTCAGCAGGCGGCTGTTGAGAGGTCGCGTGGTGCACGTCTCTCTCACTGCTGCCCGGCCCTCTTCGCCTCGCGCTCCTCGTGTGGCTAGGCTCGAGCTGCGCTGCGTACCCTGCGGCGAACCACCGTCTGTCTGTGACCCCATCGCTGGCATCCAGGAGTTCGAGGTATGTGTATCCCCGTCTCTGAGATAGTGCTGGGAATGGGGCTGCGATCCGAAGCGGAGTGAAGACCGTCTGCCGAATTGCCGCCGAATACCTGGACATGCCGCCCCTCTCCCGAGCGGCCGCCCCAAGCACCTGCTTGACAAGCTGGTGCCTGGAGCTGGCCCTGGTAGGAGAGAGAGATGCACACTGCCCCTTTAAGTAAGCTGACCCACTCTTAAGTGCATTGTCTTTTTAAGTGGATCAGGAAGTTGAGACAGTAGCTATTGCCCCAAGCTCTCTCTGCCTCTCTCCCTCTGTGTCCCCTCCCTGCTCTATATGGAGAAGGGGTAAGCAGGATGCAGGAGCAGGGGGAAGGGGACACCCTGACATTAGGCCCCCCTTTCCCCGTTGCACAGCAAGCAGGAGTCTCTGGGAGCAGCTCCAAGGCAGAGGGCAGGAGCAGCACATGGCAGTGGGGGGAGGAACAGCTGAACTGTCCGGCAATTGCTAGCCTGCTGGGCAACTGCAGCCCAGGGAACTTAGGGGAGCGGGGAGCTGATAGGGGGGCTGCCGGTCCACCCTGGTTACAAGCCCCCACCAGCTAGCTCCAACAGGCTGCTCTTCCTGCAAGCAGTGGACAAAGCAGGCATCTGCCAAAGAGGTTAGAAGGGAGAATTACACAACTTTAAAGGCACATGTTCCCTAATTGATCAGCAACATTGTTTCATTAACCGGGATGACTTTAAGTGAGGAGTTACCTACATTATAGCACAGCAGCACAACTTCCAGTGGGCGAAAGCATAGCACAGCGCCCCCTGCTGGCCTCCTCTTTCCTTACGTGGTAGAGCTGGGTCATTCCAGTTGCTTGTTAACAACACATACGGAGTGGCTCTACAGCCAGGGCCGGTGCTGCCATTAAGGCAAACTAGGTGGTTGCCTGGGGCACCAAAAAGTGGTGCCCCCAATTTTTTTTTTACAGCATTCCTCCCCAAACGCGCGGTCGCCGCACCACTTCTCCCGCCTCCCAGGCTTGCAGCGCCAATCAGCTGTTTGCCGCCGCAAACCTGGGAGGAGAATTAGAGCGGGAGCGGCGTGCTCAGGGAGGAGGCGGAGCAGAGGTGAGCTGGGGTGGGGAGGTGCCGCACGGCTCCCTGGGCTGGGGGGGTGGGGAGCTGCCGCGGGGGTGCCTCAGGGCAGGGGGGGAAGCTGCCGCAGGGCTCTCCACCCCAGCTCACCTCTGCTACGCCCTCTCCCTGAGCACGCCGTCGCTGCTCCACTTCTCCCACCTCTCAGGCTTGCGGCGCCAATCAGCTGTTTGCCGCCACAAGCCTGGGAGGAAAATTAGAGTGGGGGCAGGGTGCTCGAGGAGGAGGGGGAGCAGAGGTGAGCTGGGTTGGGGACGTGCCACACGGCTCCCCGGGGGGGGAGCTGCTACGGGAGGGGCGCCTCAGGGCTGGGGGGACAGGGAGCTGCCGCAGGGCTGGGGGCGGGCGCAAGGTGGAAGTTTCGCCTAGGGCGCGAAACTTCCTTGCACCGGCCCTGTCTGCAGCCCTCATTTGAAACAAGTGATGAGTTGAAAGTTCCCCCAGGAACCGGTCACAGTGACATTTAAGGGACAGTGGCTTGGTTACTTCATAGATCAGCCTTGGTGGTGCCCTGTAACAAGCTACAGCCTTGGCAACCCTAAGGGAAAAGTCCTGAGTCCCATGTTAAATGAGTCAGGTCCCTCATCTCCTTTCAGCCTCCTCACAAAACCAGCAGGCCGTTTGCCACAAACAGCAGCTCTGCCTTTGAGAGCCCCAGGAGGCAGCAACCAGCGGGTCAGGCTGCAGGTGCAATCGCCAGGCTGTGTAAGGGTGCACAGGGCAGGACCCCACAGATATCAGCAGGTACATCTTAATTCTGAACTGCAACCCTACTTGCTAGTCCATAGAACAAAAATACCCCACCCCTAGTAATAATGGCCTGCTTCTCCTATGAACTCAGCACCCAGCAACTCCCATTGCACTCAGTGAAGAAGGAAATTGTCCATTCTTCTCAGTGGAAGCTGCATGCTGAGCACCTGGGAAAATCGGGCCCTAGCTGGCAGCAAATTGAGCAGAGGGGCCAAAGACTGAGTGGGAAATTTATTATTAGTTATTATTGCTGCCCCTTTTTGACCCAAGCGGCTAGTCAAAGTTTGGGACCCTGTGCGTGCTCCTGTTGGGAGTAGAAACTGGAGATAGTCAGGTATTGCTTTGATGTGGTTTTGTTTATTTACAAAGAATGTACCAAGCCTTGTGTCTCTGAATGCAGAGGAATCAAACCACAGGAACAGGGCTGCTGGGGGGGGGGGGGGGGGAGGAAAGGGGGGCAAGTGGGGCAATTTGCCCCGGGCCCCACAGGGGCCCCCACGAGAATATAGTATTCTATAATATTGCAACTTTTTTTTAATGGAAGGGGCCCCAGAAATTGCTTTGCCCCAGTCCCCCTGAACCCTCTGGGCGGCCCTGCACAGGAAATCATTTCTTTTGCTCACAGCACCAAAACCACCCCAATCCAAAAACGGCTTCCCAGCTTTCTTGCAGGGCCAGCCACCATGCTTTCAGCTGTTCCCCCTTCAGGCTGTCTCTCTCTCTGGTCTTGGCTACACTGGCGCTGTACAGCGCTGCAACTTGCTGCGCTCAGGGGTGTGAAAACGCCCCTCCTCCCCCTGCGCTGTAAAGTGCTGGTGTAATCAGAGCCTGCAGCACTGCACGCTCCCTTGCAGCGCTGCACGCTACTCCCCTCGGAGAGCTGGCGGCGCGACTACACTCGCGTTTCACAGCGCTGCCCCGGCAGCGCTGTGAATCCCCAAGTGTAGCCAAGTCCTCTCACTCAGTTTCTGGGAGACCTCTCTTCACACTCACACACACAAAACAATATTCAGCCAAAAGCGCCTGGTGGGTTCACACACACCTTTGGTCTTAGGTGGGGCTTATGCTTACGGTTGTGTTAATTAAAGAGTGAGTTCACACCAACCAGTCTCCATAGAGTTTTAACTCAAGCCCTAATAATGTTTCATCCAGCTCCTAATATTATTATTTATTTTTATTATTGTAGCATTGGGAGCTCTAGTCATAGAATCACAGGACTGGAAAGGACCTTGAGAGGTCATCTAATCCAGAACCCTGCACTCGAGGCAGGACCAGCGCTCCTTTGTGCTAGGCGCTGTACAAACACTGAACAGATAGATTGTAAGCTCCCTGGAGCAGAGACTAAGTGCTCCTAGGCAGAGCAGTGTGGGAAGAGTTGATTTTGTCCCCTCCCCCACCATGCTGTTCTGAGGATAGAGGTCTTTGGCCATGCTAGTCTCGTACCTTTCCCACACACTGAAGTACCTAAAACCCAGTGCCTAAAGGGACTCCATATGGAGGAGGCCCTGAAGCAAAGCAGGAGCTGCAGATGAGGCAGCAATCCTTCGTTTTCTGGAGGCAGGTCTCCGTTCCAACCCCACACTCTAATTCAGCATTTCTCATGTGAGCAAAGGATGATACTAAACCCAGAACACACTGTGCAGGACACATGGATGCCTGAGTCCGTCCGTCTGGTTCCCACAATGCGATCACAGATCGAAATGTAGAATTCTCTTGATCACGATGGGTTTCACATCCCGCCATGGAAGGGATTTTAACCTTTTCAGCAGAATTAATATGAAGAGCAGAACAAGAGGTGGGGGATGGAGCCAGACACTCCCTCTTCCAGCCCCCTTTCTGTCATCCGGAGTGTGTTCTGCTTCTGCTGGGCAGCGAAGTACGTCTGATGAGCAGGATCCAGAGACAGATCAGTTAATACATCCCCCATGGGATCAAAGGAGACGACTGCTCCTAATTCAGCGCATGAGCCAGCCACAAACTGCTGAGAGTTAGGGAGAAGCTGCCTTTTGGGCAGTTTACACAATAGTCTTCTCCAGGGTTTCTTCCCACCATCTCCTCTGCAGGATCTGGCCCTGGAGCAAGGGGTTGGGTGGCTTTTAGATCTTTTCCTCAGCATCATGAAGATGAGTGGTGCCTTCCTCCCTACAGCCAATGTGGGTCTGTGGTTGTCAGCGCTCACCTGCACACCTCACCCCACAGCAAATGGCAGAGGCACATCCCACCCCAGCAGTACCAACTGTGACAGACCCAGACCAGTGGGGTACAGGAGTCTGGTAGAGGGCAAATATACTGGTCACCGGATGAGTAGTTTTCTGTTCCCTGAGTGACCAGACCTATTGGGATCCAGGAAGTAGGCAGGCAAAGCCCGCCCACTGCTAAAGGATCCCCCTCAGCCTAAGGGGGGGTCCACAGGACCTGGAGACCAAAAATGTACAGGGGACAACTAATAAAAGAACAGGGACAGGAGTGAGGTCAAAGGGTCAAACGAAGCGAACCAGAGGGGGACACCGAGCAGAGAATCCCGGACAGCGCCCACTGCTCCTCGAAGACGTCAAGGGAGCCAGTGGACGCCGTCCAGAGGAACTCTGTCCGGATACGTGAAAGAACGGAGGACCCGAAATACGCCCCACAGTCACAGGAAACTCCATCGGCCAACCTCCTCACGCTGGTTTTATAGATGGCCAGTTTCGCTAGGGCCAGAAGGAGGTTGACCAGGAGGTCCCGCGACTTTGTGGGGCGACGGATAGGGAGTGCATAAATAAGAAGGTGAGGAGAAAAGTGCAACCAAAATCTTAACAAAATATCCGTGAGGAGCCGGAATAGGGGCTTCAGCCTGGCGCACTCCAGGTAAACATGTGCCAGGGTCTCCCTCACGCCGCAAAAGGGGCAGGTGTCTGGGATAGGGGTAAACCGCGCCAAGTACACGCCCGTGCTCACGGCTCCGTGAAGGAGCCGCCAACTGATGTCCCCGGTGGGCTTCGGGATCAGAGCAGAATAAAGGCTGGCCCATCGGGGCTCCTCACCCTCCAGAGGTGGCAGAAGGTCCCGCCACTTCGTATCGGGGCGGGACGTGAGGGTGTGGACATGAAGAACATGGAGCACGAGCGTGTATAGATGTTTCCTTGGCGCGGTCCGGAACAGAACCGGCTGCAGATGGTGCAGCCGGCTCATGGCGAATGGACGGGGAGGGGGCTGGTTGGCTCCACGGGGCAGGGGCCCAATGAAAAAGTCTGGAGGGCTCGGAGTGGAGGGTGGGCGGGGCGTGCCCTCTCGCAGGACCCGGTCGAGATAGTCCCGAGCAGCGGGCAGCAAAGCGGCCCTCACTTCCTGAAGTACGCGCCAGGGAGTACGAGGTCTGGAGAGCCCCATGCGTTGAGCGAGCGTCAGGGGATCCAGCCAGTCTCCTGGACTACGACCGAGGTCTCCGACTTTGGTGACTTCTGCTAGGACCAACCTCTGGCGCACCATGGGGGACTCCGCCACCTGCACATGAACCTGGGGGTTGTGTAGCAGGGGCTCCGCGAGGAGATCTGCCCCCACGGTGGCCACCACGGACCTGGTCACTGAAAACAGTTTCCAGGTCCGGAGGAGGTCCTGGTAGAAGACCGGCAGCTCGGAGAAGCCTCGCGGAAGACCTCTCGGATGGAGACAAAGGAGCTGCCGGTCATATCTGAGCCCTCAGAAGCGGCGCAGGAAGGCGTGTGCCAATACGCTCCATGCCGGACTACCTGCACCATAAAGGAGCCTCTGCAGGGCCTGGAGGCGGAAGACGTGGACCTGAGCGTGCAGAAACTTCAGGCCCTGCCCTCCCTCCTCCAGGGGTAGATGGAGAACCCCCGCAGAGACCCAGTGCAGTCCTGACCAAAAGAACTCCAGAATCAGCGTCCGGAGGGTGGTCAGGAAGCCCGGGGCCGGGACCAGGGTGTTGAGCCGGTACCAGAGCATGGACAGGACTAGTTGATTGAGCACCAGTGCTCTCCCTCGAAGGGAGAGACACCGGAGTAGTCCTGTCCATTTCCAGAGCCGCTCCGACACTCTGCCCTCTAAACCTAGCCAGTTCTCCAGCGGAGACGGATGCGTGGCAGAAAGGTAAACGCCGAGATAGAGCAGCGGACCCGCGCTCCACCGGATGGCCTGAAGCGCGGGTGGGAGGGAGCTCACCTGCCACCCGTCCCCTACCACCAGGCCAGAGCTCTTGACCCAGTTAACCCGGGCGGAGGAGGCCGCCGAATACATGGTTTGGCAAGCCTCCACCCGCATCAAGTCGCCCGGGTCCTGGACCACGAGGAGCACGTCGTCGGCGTACGCCGACAGGACCAGCCGCAGCTCCGGCTCCCGCAGCACCAACCCTGCCAACCTCCTACGGAGGAGACAGAGGAAGGGCTCGATCGCCAGAGCATACAGCTGGCCCGAGAGGGGGCACCCTTGACGTACTCCTCGCCCGAAGCTGACCGGTTCGGTCAGGGTCCAGTTGAGCCTGACCAAACACTCTGCGGAGGTGTACAGCACCTGGAGAAAACCCACAAACTGGGGCCCGAAGCCAAACGCTCGCAGAGTGCCCAGGAGATACCCGTGGTCCACCCTGTCAAACGCCTTCTCCTGATCCAGGGACAGGAGGGCGAACGACAGACCATCCCTACACCCGAGTTCCAAGAGGTCCCGGACCAGATACAAGTTGTCGAAGATGGTGCGGCCCAGGACAGTGTAGGTCTGGTCTGGGTGGATCATGTCCACCAACACGGACCCTAGCTGCAGCGAGATGGCCTTTGCTACGATTTTATAGTCCGTGCTGAGGAGCGAGATGGGATGCCAATTCCATAAATCACGGAGGTCCCCCTTCTTCGGCAATAAGGTCAGCATGGCTCGCCTGCACGAAAGAGGGAGGACCCCGCCCTGCAAGGACTCGGCCCAGATGGTGACAAGGTCCGGGCCGAGGACGTCCCAAAACATGCGGTAGAACTCCACGGTCAGCCCGTCCATGCCCGGAGATTTATTGGTGGGCATGCGGCGGAGGGCTTCCGAGAACTCGGCCAGAGTGAGAGGCAGCTCCAGCCGGTCTCGGTCGCCCACGCTGACCATCGGGAGTTCATCCCAGAGCATTCTGCAAGCGTTAGGATCGGTCGGATCAGGGGAGAAAAGGCCTGCGTAGAAGGCCCTGGCCCTCCCGCACATTTCCGCCAGATCCATGAGGGGGGTGCCATCCTCTGCTAGAAGGCAGGTGACGTGCTTTTTAGCCCCCCTCTTTTTCTCCAGGGCGTAGAAGAAGCAGGAACCGCGATCCATCTCCCGAAGGAGGCGGATGCGGGATCGAACAAAGGCACCTCGGGCCAGATGGTCCTCGAGGGTCCGCAGCTCTTCCCGCTTCTCCCGGCACGCTCCGCAGAGGGATGGATCACCAGGGCTGGCGGCCAGACGCCTCTCCAGCTCTAAGACCTCCCGTTCCAGCTGCCCTATTGCCGCATCCCTCCGTCGGCTGGCGCCCCGGGTGTAGTCATGGCAGAAGAGCCGGGCGCACACCTTCCCCAGGTCCCACCACTGTCGCGCTGAGGGAAAGGCACGCCGCTGCCTTCGCCAGGCTAGCCAGAACTCCCGGAAGGATGCCACAAAGCCCACATCCTCCAACAAGCTATTATTAAAGTGCCAATAGGCCGGCCCCGGCCTCTCCGCGCAGAGAGAGGCTGTCACGGTGGCTAGATGGTGATCTGAAAAAGGGGCCGGCCGGACGCTGGAGGAGTGGGCCCGGGAAAGATGGAAGCGTGACATATAGATGCGGTCCAACCGGGAGTGGTACGACCGATGGACCTCCACCCAGACAAAAGTGAATGTCGAAACGTCATCCGGGTGGTGGTCGTGCCAGACGTCCACCAGGGAGTGATGTTCAACGATCTCCCGGAGGACGTCCGCGGCGGCCTGGTGCTGCTCGGTCACCAAGCGGTCCCGTTTCTCAAGGGTGGCGTTAAAGTCCCCGCCCAGGACCAGGCACTCGCGAGGATCCAAGGTGCCGAGGAAGGCGGACGCCTGCTGATAAAAACACAACCTCTCCGGGCCCAATGTCGGGGCGTAAACGTTGATGAGATTAACCACAAGCCCCTCCATGCGAACCCGGAGGTGCAGCAGGCGGCCCGGCACAGCCTCGGTGACCCCCAGCACCTCGGGCCGTAGGTCGGGGGAGAACAGGGTCGCCACTCCAGCCGTACGAACTGTGAGGTGGCTAAAATAGACCCTGTCCCCCCACTCCAGCCGCCAGCTAGCTTCAGCGGCCGGATCCGTATGGGTCTCCTGCAGGAAAACCACAGAGTACCCCCCCTCCCGAAGGAAGGAGAGCACCTGGCTCCTGCGGAGACCCATCCTACAGCCCCGGGTGTTTAATGTTGCGAAGATGATCGGTGCCATGAGGAGGGCTGGGGGGGATCCTCGCTAACAGACACACCCACGGCCTCAGACCCTGGCTCAATGGGGGGCGTCGGAGGGAAAATAGCAGCCCCTGATAGGTTGGGACAGGGAAAAACAAAGGCCGCTCCTTGGGGGTCATCCTCTGGGATATGGAAGGAGACAACCCCAGGGGCGGCAATAGCATCATGGGAAGTGGAGGGGACAAGGACGGGGTCGGTGACAAGGGCAGGGTCAGAGTCAGGAATAGGGACAGGGGAAGGGGCGATAGTGGGATCGGGGGCCTCAGCAGCCAGGCCACTGGGTGGAGAGGGTGGCACCCCACAAAGGGGCTCAGGGATTTGCAGGGAGGGAGGTGGGCCCTCGGCGATGCCGGACTCGTGCTCCAAGGCAGATGGTAAGGCCACGGCACCCGTAGGTGGAGAATCAACGATGGGGCCCCCACCCGGAAAGGAGGTCGGCTGTCCCTCAGCCATGAGGGAGTCCCCTGGCGACTCGGGTCCCAGTTGCGTGGCACTGGCCGTCGCCTCAAGAGGTTCAGCGGCCGCTAGCGGGGTGCCATCTGCAGCTGGGATGGTGGAAGAGTCCAGGGGCTCCTCGGAGGCGGGAGTGGAAGCAGTGGGTAGGGGGACGGAATATGGGGAAAGGGGGGCCAAGGCGAGGTCGCTCAGATCGAGGCCCGCTGGCAGAGGGTCGTCCTCCCCCTGGGTAACTGGGGGAGGACCCAGGGCCTCGATCTCCTCATAAATGGAAGGGAGATCACCTTCCACCACCCCAGGGTTCTCCCCTCCTGCACCTGAAGCGACGCTCGCCTTGGTGCGTGCAGGGGCTTCAGATTGTAAGGGGGCGAGAGGGGCTCCATCAGGGGTTTCCATAGGAAGGGACACCGGAGGAGGGGTAGTGATTTCCTCCGATGCTGCCACGTCTTCCCTAGCCGGCAATGGTGGACAAAACCCACCCGGGGGCAAAGCGGAAGGCTCAGCATCGGTTCCCCCCTTCCTGGTCTTCCGGGGGGCTACCGCATCAGATGGAAGGAGCGGAGCTCGAGCCTTCCGCTTGCCCCGCTTCCCCTGCACTAAGGACCAGCCCTCCATGGCATCATCTGGGGGCTGGCTAACAGGAGTTGGGTCAGGGAGCAAGAGCAAAGGCTTAGGGACTCGGGGAGGCAATGGTGGGGCAGCATGTAGGAGGGAGGATTCTCTCTGGGGCATGCCCTCTTCTATGCCCGGCGATATCCCTACCTCACCCTCCTCCACAGGCCCCTCCAGATCGCAGGCGGCAGAGGCGGGGCCCTCTTGCTCGTCTGGGCGCACTGGGGGAGATACCCCTTGGGCCTGAGCGGGAGCATTGGTGGACCAGAAAGGAGGAGGGGCGGCTTCGGGCACTGGGCAGCTAGGGGCGCCGGCGATGACGGGACCGGCGCCCTGCCGGGGCTTGGGGGTCCCGGATGTCCCTCCGTGCCGGGCCAAAGGGCAGTCCCTCTGGACGTGTCCCATCGCCCGGCAGAGGTAGCACCGGGCCTCCCCCGTTGAATAATGTACCCGGTAGCAGGCCCCCTGGTAGGGGACCAAGAAGGACCCCTCGAGCGCCTCACCGTCACGTGCCGCCGGCGGCAGTTGTAACTGTACCTGCCAGACGTGACGGAGTGCGGGGTCTTTGCATCCCAATGGGAGAGGGCTGACCACAGAGATCGGCCTCCCCAGGGTAGAGAGGGCGGGTAACAAGGCAGCATTTGGAAGGAAGGGAGGGACAGAAGTCAGGACCAGTCGGGCGCCCAGGTCTTCTAACGGCTCCAGGGGGACATACACGCCCCCCCACTTCCAGGCCCTTCTCCACCGCCACCTGGGCAGCGGCCTCCGATGCTAGGAAGAAGACGACCTTTCCGTACATCTTGGAGGCCGCCACAATGGCCGTGGGCCCCACCACCCTCGCCAACGCCCGCACGTAGGTCTCCACGTGGGGCGAGGCGGGTACCAGGAGGCAACGGACGCCGTGCTTCCTGGTCAAGGTGGGGAAGGGGCCCCGGCCGCTATAGATGGTAGCAGAGGCGGTGGATGGGGGAGATGACGTGGCGGCAGGCGGGGGGGCCGCCGCCACCTGGGCGTATGCCCTGGGAGCTGGGGGTGGGACACCCACAGAGCTGGTGGAGGGAACAGCAGGGAGGGACGCCGCGGCTTGTTGCGGGGCCATGGCAGTGGGGGCACCCCCTGCCATGGAGGGTCTGGCTTTTTTAGCAGGGCCTTTACCCTTCTTCGTGCCCTGGCCCTTCCTGCCGGCTGGGGGGACTCCCCCAGAGTCAGAGGGGGCAAGGGACGTGGCAGTAGCGGAGGTCACCTCGTTACCCGCCGCTGCCGGCACTGCAGCAGGGGTGGTAGCAAGCGGCTCGGCAGCGGCGGTTGAGGTAGAGGCTGGGGGGGGGATGATGGTGGGGCGGGTGGAGGAGGGGCAGCAGGATCTGCCTGAGGGGTCTCACTCTCTTCGTCCCCTGTCATAATGAGGACAGGGGGAGAGCAAACACTGGAGGGGGGGTAGGGAAAGGGGAAGCAGTTCGACCACTCCTCCCCGCTAGGCTGTAGGCAGGGGAGGAGGGCACAAAAAAAGGGGGGGGTTAATGGGGGGCTATCAAGGCTAGGGGTCAGTCACCGACTCGGGGAGGGTTTCCAGCTCCTCTAGTCACACCAAGGAAGGGGAATATAACAGCATTGGGGGGGTGCAGTGAGACAAGGTCAAACTAAAATGGGGAGGGGCACAAGCGCAAGGGAGGGGACATGGGCGCACAAAGGCTAATCAATGCAAGGGGACCGCAGGGGAAGGGGAACAATCAGGCTGGGAGTGGGGCAGAGGAACCATGAGGCTAGCTTCAGAAGTTGGGGCGGGTCAAACAGACAAAGGTTGTAGAGGGAAAGGGCGTGGCAGGCAAACAGACTGGAGCTGGCAAGGGGCTGGGGCAAGGAAAAGGGGCAAAAGGCTGCAAGGGGCAAATGGGTAGGTAGCAGGGGCAAAGCTGGGGTCTTGCTGTAGGGGGTAGGGGGTCAGTCCAAAGGAGGGGGGGCACGTGCACCCACGTGCGCTTGCAACAAAAAAGGAAGTCCTTGTAAGCTGGCTGCTGTATCAGGCCCAATGGTGGCAACAGGGCGTGGCAAGCCTTGGGGAGCAGCTGAGTCCCAGAGGCAGGAGCCCAAGGCAGATGGTGAGTAGTCAGTGGGGGTGGTGGAGGGGGCAACGATGATGGTGGTGGTGGGGGTTGGGGGAGACACAGATGGACCAGGGGGCAGGCTCCACGCCACACCCCCTGTGTCTCCACAAACACAGTCTAGATCCCCACCACAAGAGCACAGTTCAAAAGTTACTCAGTCCGGGAGGGCCCCCTCCACAGTGGTCTGTAGAATTCCTACATGCTCCCCCACTGGCAGATGGTCCTCTTCTTCTCCTCAGGGCTCCAGCGGCTCCCCAGCAGCAAACGTAGCAGCTCCAGGCAGCAGTCTGGTGGCCAGCAGGAAGGACCCTTCTCAGGTGGAGGTGGTGGTGGCATTCCTAGCAGCAGGAGCAATGGTTGGGGTCTTTCCCTCCTCTTCTCTGGGGAGTGGGCCAGTAGCCCCCCCCCAAGGGGCTGTAGCTGGAACAGCAGCACCCAAGGGTGTGGGTGGGTCTAGCAACCAGCAAGCAGGTAGCAGAGAAAGATGAGGAGCAGTCCCCTACCTCCTTCTAGGCCAGAGGGCTACAGGAGAGTGATCTATGATTCCCAGGTCAGACAGGGTTTCTGTTCCCTGAATAACCAGAGCAGGGGCTGTACTAGAGTAATCAGGAACCTGCTAGAACCAGTTAAGGCAGGCAGGCTAATTAGGACACCTGGAGCCAATTAAGAAGAAACTGCTAGAATCAATTAAGGCAGGCTAATCAGGGCACCTGGGCTTTAAAAAGGAGCTCACTTCAGTTTGTGGTGTGAGTGTGAGGAGCTGGGAGCAAGAGGTGCAAGGAGCTGAGAGGGTGTATGGCTGGAGGACTGAGGAGTACAAGTGTTATCAGACACCAGGAGGAAGGTCCTGTGGTGAGATTAAGGAAGGTGTTTAGAGGAGGCTATGGGGAAGTAGCCCAGGGAGTTGTAGCTGTCATGTATCTGTTACAGGAGACACTATAGACAGCTGCAGTCCACAGGACCCTGGGCTGGAACCCAGAGTAGAGGGTGGGCCTGGGTTTTCCCCAAATCTCCCAATTGACCTGGACTGTGGGTTCTTCCAGAGGGGAAGGTCTTTGGGCTGTTCCCCAACCCACATGGTGAATCTCTGAGGCAAGAAAATCTGCTAATAAGTGCAGGACCCACCAAGATAGAGGAGGAACTTTGTCACACAATCCCCCCTGGTCCCACCCACAGCTCACAAACCCTGCCCACTCCATAGCCCCTGCCCCTTACTGGTTCCTCCTACCTCCCTCTGATCCTTAACCCACAAAATGGCCAAAAATATGGCTTGTATCATAGAATCACAAAATATTAGGGTTGGAAGAGATCTCAGGCGGTTATCTAGTCCAATCCCCTGCTCAAAGCAGGACCAACACCAACTAAATCATCCCAGCCAGGGCTTTGTCAAGCCGAGCCTTAAAAACCTCTAAGGAAGGAGATTCCACCACCTCACTAGGTAACCCAGTCCAGTGCTTCACCACCTTCCTAGTGAAATAGTGTTTCCTAGTATCCAACCTAGACCTCCCCCACTGCAACTTGAGACCATTACTCCTTCCTCTGTCATCTGTCACTAGTGAGAAGAGCCTAGCTCCATCCTCTTTGGAACCCCCACTCTTCAGGTAGTTGAAGGCTGGTATCAAATCCCCCTTCACTCTTCTCTTCTGCAGACTAAATAATCCCAGTTCCCTCAGCCTCTCCTCATAAGTCATGTGCCCCAGCCCCCTAATCATTTTTGTTGCCCTCCACTGGACTCTCTCCAATTTGTCCACATCCCTTCTATAGTGGGGGGACCAAAACTGGACACAATACTCCAGGTGTAGCCTCACCAGTGCCGAAAAGAGGGGAATAATCACTTCCCTTAATCTGCTGACAATGCTCCCACTAATACAGCCCAATATGCTGTTGGCTTTCTTGGCAACAAGGGCACACTGCTGACTCATATCCAGCTTCTCATCCACTGTAATCCCCAGGTCCTTCTCTGCAGAACTGCTGCTTTGCCAGTCGGTCCCCAGCCTGCAGCAGGGCATAAGATTCTTCCTTCCTAAGTGCAGGACTCTACACTTGTCCTTGTTGAACCTCATCAGATTTCTTTTGGCCCAATCCTCCAATTTGTCTAGGTCACTCTGGACCCTATCCCTACCCTCCAGCGTATCTACCTCTCCCCTCAGTTTAGTGTCATCTGCGAACATGCTGAGGGTGCAATTCATCCCATCATCCAGCTCATTAATAAAGATGTTGAACAAAACCGGCTCCAGGACTGGCCCCAGGGGCACTCCGCTTGATACTGGCTGCCAACTAGACATTGAGCCTGACAATCTAGCCAGCTTTCTATCCACCTTATAGTCCATTCATCCAATCCATACTTCTTTAACTTGCTGGCAAGAATACTGTGGGAGACCATTGTGATGCTGTACCCCATAATGCTTTATGGGAATATGACATAACTGGAATATGTTTTGTGCTGCCTGTGCCATATAACATATCTCTGTAAAGGTTATGGTCTACTATATCTATTCATCCTATTTGTACACCTATATCATTTTTGTACTTGAAGTTAAGAATATTGGCTGTATACTTGCTTGATTTCTAAGTAAGCTTTTTGAGGCTTTTGGTCAGCTTCTTTAGAAAGGAATTCGCAAGGTTAAATACCCAATCAGGAAGCACTTGGGGAACAATGCATCTTGGAATGCTCCAATCCACATAAGAAGTCTTCCTGGAGACATACAAGATACCATGTGGGCAATGGCTTCTGCCTTTAAAGACTGTGAGTCATGCATGGACATGTGACTTGCCCAGGTGACTCCAAAACTCCCTCTTGGAGCTGCACTTTGCATGGGAGGAAGGAGGGGGTCTCCACCCACAAGAGAGTGTATTTAAGCCTGAGGGAGACCCCTCCAAGGATCTTCAGCTGGCTAAAGAGAGTGCCTCTCCACCCCCAAAGATACCTGAAAGAAACTGGAACAAAGGACAGTGACTGTAAGGGGTCCCAGACTAAAAGGAGATTAGTCTGTAAAAGGAAGCATTCTGGAACTGGTGAGGATCTTATCTGTATTGTTTCTTACTGTATTAGACATAGATTTGTGTGTTCTATTTTATTTTATTTGATAGTTCACTTTGTTCTGTCTAGTATCAGAGGGGTAGCCATGTTAGTCTGGATCTGTAAAAAGTGACAGAGTCCTGTGGCACCTGACAGACTAACAGACATATTATTCTGTCTGTTACTACTTTGAACCACTTAAATCCTACTTTCTGTAATTAATAAAATCACTTTACTTATTAATTAACCCAGAGTATGTATTAATACCGGGGGAGGGGGGCGCAAACAGCTGTGCATATCTCTGTATGAGTTTACTCTGTATAAGCTTTATACAGGATAAAACCGATTTATTTGGGTTTAGACCCCATTGGGTGTTGGGCATCTGAGTGTTAAAGACAAGAACACTTCTGTAAGCTGCTTTCAGTTAAGTATTCAGCCTTTGGGGCAAGTAATTCAGACCCTGGGTCTGTGTTGGAGCAGACGGGCGTATCTGGCTCAGCAAGACAGGGTGCTGGGGTCCCGAGCTGGCAGGGAAAACAGGGGCAGAAGTAGTCTTGGCACATCAGTTGGCAGCTCCCAAAGGAGTTTCGGTGATCCAACCCATCACAACCGTATCAAAAGCTTTGCTAAAGTCAAGATATATCACATCCACTGCTTTTCCCCATATCCACAGAGCCAGTTATCTCATCATAGAAAGCAATCAGGTTGGTCAGGCATGACTTGTCCTTGGTGAATCCATGTTGACTGTTCCTGATCACCTTCATCTCCTCCAAGTGCTTCAAAATGGATTCCTTGAGGACCTGCTCCACAATTCTGCCAGGGACTGAAGTGAGGCTGACTGGTCTGTAGTTCCCCGGGTTCTTTCTTCCCTTTTTAAAATATGGGCACTATATTTGCCTTTTTTCAATCATCCGGGACCTCCCCCAATCACCACGAATTTTCAAAGATAATGGCCAATGGCTCTGCAATCACATCAGCCAACTCCCTCAGCACCCTCGGATGTATTAGATCCGGACCCATGGACTTGTGTATGTCCAGCTTTTCTAAATAGTCTTTAACCTGTCCTTTCACCACTGAAGGCTGTTCACCTCCTCCCCATACTGTGTTGCCCAGGACAGCAGTGTGGGAGCTGACCTTGTCTGTGAAGACCGAGGCAAAAAAAGTATTGTGTACTTCAGCTTTTTCCACATCATCTGTCACTATGTTGCCTCCCGCATTCAGTAAGGGTCCCAGACTTTTCTTGACCACCTTCTTGTTGCTAACATACCTGTAGAAACCCTTCTTGTTACCCTTCACATCCCTTGCTAGCTGCAACTCCAAATGTTCCTTGGCCTTCCTGATTACACCCCTGCATGCTCTAACAATATTTTTATACTCCTTCCTAGTCATCTGTCCAAATTTCCACTTCTTGTAAGCTTCCTTTTTGAGTTTTATCCCACAATCCTTTTTGGCTGCAGAGCATTATGGGGGATGGGTTGTGGGGAGATTTGTTAGCCCTTTTGTGGCTGAGAACTACTGGGCTGGAGGGCTGGGCTCTGGAGAAAGCTTTTCCCTAAAGATGGCCCCCCATCCTCCACCCCCTCTAGGCAGGAACTGGAGGGAGTGTGTTTCACGGTGTGCCCAGGAGCCTTTGGCACAGGCTGATGGGGAATACAATGAGGCTTTTGTTGTCGGCTCATTATGAATTTAGTGCTGCTGCAAGGTGCGGTTTGGCCCTGGAGGCAAAAATCTGCCCTTCCTCCACCCAGCAGGGACATCAAGAGCAGCAGCAGGGCTCCAT
This sequence comes from Malaclemys terrapin pileata, assembly GCF_027887155.1. NCBI lineage: Eukaryota > Metazoa > Chordata > Testudines > Emydidae > Malaclemys > Malaclemys terrapin. The sequence goes on along the minus strand of NC_071514.1, from coordinate 43,318,012 downwards.
GTCTCCTCTCTGACTAGAGGGACTGCTTTTGTAGGAGAGGCGGAGGCAGGAGCTCACAGTGACTCAGCTCAGCACAGCCAGTCTGCCTCGCATCTTCCTCAGCCTGTGTCCTCAGGCCATATCCCTGGCCATAATGGAGAGATTAAGTGGGAGGGAGGGGCAATGTAGAGGGAGAACACACCTTCTAATAGGACCTGAAAAGAGATGGAGGCAGGGAGGCTGACAATGACTGTTCTGTCCTGGCCCTGCCACCAAAGACTACTGGTCACTACGGGCCTGAGGCCGGGTTTGCACCCTAGATGGACAGGTAAAAGGATGCACATCCTGCTGTGTGTAGCCACCAGTGTCCCCAGGTGCACTGTGTGCAGGGGTCCCACAGTCTCCTCCCCTTTGTACCTCGCTGCCGCACCTCGAGATGCAATGCAGTCAGAGCCACGCTCTGCCTGAGGTGCAGCTGGGTTTGATTTTCCTCGCCTGCAAAACGAGGACAATACTCAATTAAGTAATTGATTTGTATAACAGCAGCCCCCATACTTGGAGCCCATTGTGCTAGACACTGCAGAAAAAGCGAGACCCAACCCTGCCCTGAGGAGCCTCCAGTATGAACACTCAAGGCAGACATGGGGTGGGAGGGGACACTGAGGCATCAAGCAGGGAAGTTATTTTCTCAGGGTCTGTGGCAGAGCCAGGACTAGACCCTGGCTCACCTGACTCCTGTTCATGCCCCTCTCTCACACCAACAAAGGGTTACATTATAAAAAGAGAATTGTTTGAAACAAGATTGATGCTGATTTCTCTGCAGCTCACAATCATTCCATGCCAAAGACTGGAGTAGGGACCAAATCCTCAGCTGGTGTAAATCAGCAGAGTCCTATTGACTGATTTACACCAGCTGAGAATCTGGCCTTAGAATTATAAGTGTTCTTGGCACAAAGAGACTCATCTCAAACCCCATTTAGCTATTCTCCTGCCCTGCGGACGTTTCCTTTCCCATCACTGCTGTTTCTGTGTCCACTCTCCTTTCTTCTCAGCTTCCTCCTCCTGGAATGTCTCAGCTTCCTGCTCTCCCTCCAATGCCCCCCTCCCCTGCATTCAAATCAATAACAATCTCTTTCTCTGGAGGGGAGGGCAGGATATGGCCTAGGAGGTGCATGGGTTCAAATCTGGACTCTGCTGGCTCCATCCTAGGTTAATATACCTCAACCCTGACCTCCAGCAATCCTGCTATTCCAGACCTCACCTCCCCCATAATGTGATTGAACCTGGGACAGCAATGCCCCCTCTTATTCCAGTCCTGGGTCCCCCTACAGCTTTCTCAATATGTCTCAGTCCTGTATCACTCCCTGCTACTCTCATTCTGTTGATTGAGAATCTCCTACTCATTTCACAAAGGCTACTGTACAGCCGTCATCAGATGTCAGATTGCTGCCGACTTGCACTGGATCTAGACACGTGACCTAAAGCCGCAGCACATCAAAACCCCTTGCCAGCCCCCCAAGCTATCTAGTCTCTCTGGGAGCATCCGCTGCTGAACGCTCTAGCGAGCTGCAGACTGGGGGTATTAATAAACAGACAATTATTCCAAATGTGCACAAACAAAGCTGGGATTTTGCAGGAAGCCCCGTGCAGCGAGATGGGGGAGGTCAATGCTGTCTGTGGGATGGAGTGGGAGGGGGTTATACAAAGCGCACAGTCTCGGGAAGCTACCGAATGTTCCACTATAGAGACAACAGCTGATGAAAGTGCAGAACCCATCAGCCAGAGCGCTTCCACGCGGCTGACCTCAGCCGATAAGCCTCACGTGAGGCTGGCATGTGATCCTGCCAAGCTGGGTGGAGGAGAGCCTGGAGAGTCACTCACCATCGCTATCCCCTCTCAGGACACATCCCCCGATGGCCTGCAGTGGGCACCTGTCCAAGTAGTCTCTAAGATTCTCAGGTGCAGAGGGCTCATTATGCTGGTGCTATTTGTGCCCGGTTTAGAGGCTGCCCAACAACACTTTCCCCTGGAAAATGCCTGCAGTATTGCAGTGCACAGATAGCTCAGCGTAGGCAGCTGCTTCTGGTGGACACACAATACCCAGTCACGTTCTTCTGTTGTTTGTAAAGGTGGAAAAACTTGGGGTGGGTTTGCTGATTATCCTTTTCAAGTGAATGGTCACTGGGACCCAACTGAGCCCTGGAGACCAGACCAGAGCCCTCTGTTTACAAAGCCAAACAGGTGCAGCCTAGACAGCAGCAGTGCTAGCTGTCCCGGACTGCCCCTCTCGGTGGAGAAGCACAGCTGAATCCCCATAGCCCATTCCGTCCGTGCTGAGAAGAGGCCCAACTCTGCTGATGGGATCACCTGTCCACTGGGCAATGGACTGAAGCCTCCAACTCATTTCACCCAAACAGCCATCAGATGGGAACGACTTTCAGTTACTACCAACCTGCGCTAGGTTCAGGCCTGTGATCTAGGGGAGAAAAGGCTTGCACCCCATCTGCACTGTCTCACCTAGACTCTAGCAGTAATAACTAGGAAATGCCAGGTAGGCCCAAGCAGGGCAGTAGGTGCTTTGGCAATACCTCCACGGTCATGGTTTTGATTTGTAATTGTAACACACACTGCTGGGTAGGGCACTGACACCAGGGACTGAACCTGGCACTTCTGGATCGAGCAGCATGAGCCCCTGTGGCCTGAGTTAAAAGAGCCACCTCTGTTAACCAAGGTGGTAGCTGGCTCAGCCGCTGCTATATATAGCCTAGCCGCCATTAGCGGGGATCAGAGTGCCACTCTAAGTGGGTGTGGGTGGCACAGTTATCAGGTGGGGCCTCCCAGGGTTAGACTAAGGGGTCCCAGGTCCAAGTCATGTGCCTCAGCACAAACACCAACCCTGCCACTTAGGGGTTTGGAGTTAAGTCCTGGAACAAGCCCCACACTTAACAATAGAACAATGCATTTAAATAACCCAGGCAAAGCCAGGAACAGACCTAGGCTAGGATCTCTAGCAGGGGTTGCATAGCCTCCCGTGCTTCCAGCACAGCCTGCAGCAAAACAGCTCTTCCCCCCGCCACGCCACATCTAGCTAGACATGCACAGGCTCTCTGCCCCGTGCCAATGCACTCCCCCCTCCATGCGGGTTGTCCAACTTATCCATGTGCTCTGCTCTGCTGCTGGCATGTGATATGAGCTCTGAATGGTGTGTCAGTTACGTGATCTCAGCTGTCCTGTCAGCTCCAGGCTGAGAGTTTACAAGAATTCCCTTTTGCCAGCAGCTGGCTCTCCTCCCAGCAACTTCCTCTCTGCCCTAGCTCTGGGCTCTTGCTTCTCCTTTGTTGCACAATCCAAGGGCAAAGCCACCCCTGGTGCTGGTTTTGGATTCAGAGCCTAACCCCTTCCTAGCAAGGTAATAAAAGTGAGGGTATTGGATTTCCAAACAGCAGCAGCCACCAATGAAATGTAATTCAAGAAAGGGACTAGGAGGGAAAGTGTGAATTAAATACAACCAGAGGGGAGAAAAGAAACAGCAGACCCATAGATACTGACAGCTGAGGATCTGGAATCAGTGCAGCTGTCAGTAGCAGGACTAGCAGCAACCTAGACAGACCATTTCTGACAGGTCCTTGGGGCCTTGGTGCAGAGAGACGCAGGTGGTGCAGAAGAGACAATGGAGCTGAATGACACTCAGTGGGCAGTGATGGTTCAATTTGATTGCTGAGTTCTACAGCTGTGGGTACATGCACTGGATGCTGTGAATTGCATTTCAGCTCAAGGCAAGTATTGCTTTTTCATTATCTCTGAGTGGCGTCGCCAGGACAACCTTTGCTGAGAAACAGGTATTGGGTGCAGTAACCTGCAATATGCTGACAGAAGGCAGGAGCTATGTGGGCAGAAGAGAGCTGGATCTAGCCAAAATGGCTGTAGGATCAGTACATCTTGCTTCCAATAACCAAACACATCCAGTGGGGAGGGAGTTCTTCCTTGGTACTTTTAAAGGAATTTGTAACAGATTCTAGGGCACAGTTTCCAGGTCTGCCCAAGATTTTCAGAAGTGACCAGTGCCTCAATTTGAGGGCCCAACTGAAGACACATTAAAGGGGATCTGATCTTCAGAAAGTGCTGAGCTCCCACCCACTGAAAATCAGGCCCCTATAAAGTGTGTCAAGTCAGACACCCAAAATCCCTGGTCACTTTCAAAAATCTTGGCTTAGATATTTTGTGCTTGTTAGGGAGAAATTCATCAGCATGAAGCCTCTGCACCATTTACGCCTCCAAACCAGGCTTACGCGGGTCTTGAGGTGCATAGGCCTTGTGCGAACTCTCCACTGAGCAGAGGACTTTACCCCTTAGTGAAGATCATATAAAACAATGAGCATGTCTAGCATGTGTCATCAGTCGATCTCAAAGCATGCTACAAAGAAGGCCAGCATCATTATCCCCATTTCACAGATGGGGAAACTGAGGCACCAAGTGGGGATGTGCCTTGCGCAAGGTCACCCAGCAGGCCCATGGCAGAGCCAGGACTAGAGCCCAGCTCTACTGAGTACCGAGCTGACACTCAATCCAAGAGGCTACACTGGAGAATCAGACCCTAAATATCCAGAAACCTTGTGCTTTGGAAACTCTACGTGGCTCATCTCGCTGTCTTTCTTAGTGCTAGGGAACATTTTGTGAGTGCTCCCTGCTTGGTTATAGCCACCTTCGGGTGAGGATTTCCTTGTGCATTTGACTGGAAGGATATGAGATCGAGTTTTTGCTTCCTTTTCCTCCCGTTGCATTTTTTTATGCTGAGCCAAGTTTATTCCTGCCCTTGTTAGAGCATGTTGGCTAATGAAGCCACTGCATTCCTGCTCAGACTAGGCACTTCAGCTCATAGAAACTGCACATGCATATAAATTCTATGGCTGGATTTCACCTGCTCATGAACACACTTTCCAGGACCATTACAGGGTCTGTGCTGGCTTCCACCTGTGCAGATAACCAGCAGAGGACCTTATTGATAGAAAGTCCACAAAGGAGAAGTAACTGCACCAGGGAGCAGCTGCAACATCCTCTGGATGCCTACAAGTGGCCAGGACTGCCCCAGAAAAGGGTGGTATTGGCTAGGAAGCAGGCAGTGATGATCGCATGCAGTGATCCAATGGCTGGGGAAAGACTGGTAAAAAATGGAGCCCAGAGAATGTCTGTGAAGAGCAACATTATTATTTCCATCCTGGATAAAGAATCCCCTGCCAAAAAGCCCATCAGTAATGGGAAGAGAGGGGTCAGATTCCATGGGCTGTTTGCATCCCCCATCCAGCATTCTCAACACCTACATCCTACTCCCCTCCAGCCTCCAACCCACCGCTCCAGATTTCCAGTTCTCCCCCTTCCAAGCAATCCTTCCAGGTAGCTCCCCTGCCATCGAGCCCCCCACTTCATTTACCTGCTGGGCCCTAATCCTTAAATCCACCCCTGCTTGCTATGCTGCAAAACCTCTCACCCAGAGCAACTGATGGTGTCCTTCCTCTAGTCAGAGGGAGAGGACTGCCTCTTTCCATGTTAACCAGGGTGGGAACGTCCTCAGGAGCAGACAATAGGTGACTCCACACCTATTTTGACATCAGAAACGGGGAGGTAAACAGGCCCAGTTCCTTTGCAATGTCTTGCCACTATAACCCATGCACATGCACTCTATGTGGTGCTCTGTCCCCTCGGGGGCTACTGGCCCACATACAGATGTTGATAAGCTCACCCCAGGCTTGGCTAACAGAGCTGGCCCTTTTCTTTCAGGCAGCTCCAACCCTGCGGCTGCTGCCCCACCCCGGGGTGTGGTGTTACACCATAGTCTGCAGAGCTGACTCATTCAGTAACATTTCCCTTCCTCTGGCAGAAGGAGGCTCTAAACTTTCCTTCTGCGGCTAATTTCCCCATGGCTGCAAACAGCTTTTTCCATTCAGAATATCCTGTTCCAATAGAGGCCCTTCTGAATCCTCAGCGGATGAAATTCATCCCTGTGCAGAAGGTCAGCACAAGGCCTAGGCACCACCTGGACTAGGCATTGAGATACTTTCTGCACATTCGCAGACAACAGGCTCTCACATGGTGTATGTGATGAGCATCAGTTTGCCCACTGGCGTATTTTATTAGGACAACGTTCGTGCTCTCAGTGGTTGTGCTGGTATCATTTTTCAGAAACCGCAGATTGCTGCACGGTTTGGTATCATCATTGTCGTATTTATTTATGGAGGCTCCTAACAAAATCTATGCAAGAATGGTATATCTCTATTATACAGCACACCGAGGCTGGAAATGTACCTTCTGCTTTATAGAGAGGAGACAAGCTCCCTGCCCAACAGGCTTTCAGTCTAAGGCAAGTACCGCAGGTATGCAGACTGTTGATGATGGACTGAAAGACTGAACTGTTGTCCTATGTCTTTTCTTTGGGGCAAGTTTTGTCTTATCTGGCCCCTGTTACCAAGTGCCTCACAATCTTTAATGCATTTAAATTCACAACCCCCCTGTCAGGTAGGTTAATACTATTATCCCCCAGGCACTGAAAGATTATGTGACTTCAAGGCCACCCCATAAGTCTGTGGTTCCTCCTGGACCCAGCAATTGTTTTAAGACATGGCCTAACTCTTGCTTCAGCACCTGCCCTCCCAAAGGCAAGGCTGGAAGTAATGGGACTAACGCCTCCCCATTTGATTTTACCATCCAACAAGGGCATGGCCCCAAACTACAAATCCTAACCCAAAGCTTCCACAGTGAGTGACCCTGACCAAACAGAGATGACACAGCCCTTTCCCCCACCAGTCACAGTTCTGCCACTGAGAGAACAGACAACCTGGCCCTGATCGGAGAAACCTTCTTGCCAAAGCAACTAAAAAATCCTCAGGTCATAAAAGGTTGCACTGTGCTGCCAATGGGTGTCACCAGGCTGCATCCGACCTGGGAGCACTGCACTGGCTGGAGTGCTGTGCCTCCCGAACACCAGCCCCATCAAATGTCACATTCTCTATGCTGCAATCAGTCAGGCTTGGACTCTAGCCATCTTCTCTGACGGTTCAACTGTCACAGGCTGTCAGTACAGCACAGCAACCTGTGAAAAAGAAGCAGGGGTAGATGGGTCGACGGTTGATGACAAAAGATGACTCATCTGTCCTTTCAGACCGTTGATGGAGTTGGTCTGCCACTTGCTAACTGTTCATCCTGTGAGCTATCTGAAACTGTGTAAGAAACCATTTGTTTTCTTGTAACCAGGAAGGTCACTGGACACTACTTCACTCTGTTTCAGCTTTTCATATAGGGCCTATCACAATGACATATAAGGGCTGTGAAAGGCTATGGACATGTGCAATCTTATGGGCAGGGACTTGGCTTCTGTTAGTACCTGTCTGGAAAGTGCCGACCACACTACTGGGGCTATAGAAATGAAATGTGATTAACTGCATCAAGACTCACCTACCCATGCAAAACACAACAGTCTCCTGCATTCCTTACCACCCTCCCATCCCGGGCAATGCTACTGATAATGCAATCCACCATTCCAGAAGACTTCCCCTTCCCTCTCCAACATACTGAAAAGCAATGAGTTCCCCACCTTCACCAAACACACACTACAGCACAAAACATTAACTGCAATCTACCATATTCTTGCATCAATAGATCAGCACATCTGACTGTCACAAATTCCATGAATTCAGGAAGTTATTCTGCCTCACTTTACTGAGGTTGATGTTAAAGTTTTGGTTTAGAGAGAGAGTTTGATGAGCCCTTAATCCTCCCTTTAGCTTAGCTGAAAAGGACTGTTCTTGTAAAAATGCTTAAAATATTGCAGTAGCAGGGGAAGTATTCTGATTGAGAATAGTGGGCCCATTGGTTGGCTGTGAGCTCTGGGTGACAGGAGCGAGCCCACACAGCCAGGGGATGGTGCTGTTATCTTTAAGATTAAAGCAGGTACAGGGTTAGTTTGTGTCAATATCTGGTGGCAGAGATAAACCCTGCCATCTGTGTAAAACACCCTGTGGGCCCTGTCTGTTAGTAAAGAGCTGGGATCAGAAGGAAGGCTGAGGATGGGTCTAATCAGTGATAAGATGCTAGCATGGGCTACTTTCTAAATCTTCCCCTCCTCTCTCTTACTCTGCCCTCCAGTGCTTTCCCCTCTCCAGCCATGGGGATGGATAATTCTCCTCTTGTGGAGCGGAGGCAGGTGGGGACTTCCAGTCAGAGCATCTCTTCTTTTCCTGACACGTACTGCTGCCGCTCCACCTGCTGCAGGAAAGCTGGGAGACCCACAAACTCCCCAGCCAGGCCAGGCTTCTCCTGCGGATCCCACTTCACATTCCTCTGCCTGGAGAGTCCTCACTTTGCCAGCCAGGGAAGAGATGGCAGGAGGGCGAGCCCTCAGGGAAAGACTCCCCCAAGTCAAGGAAAGAGAGAGAACCATAAGAGGGCCCTTCATTGGCTTTTAGCAGAGGAAGAGGGACCATGCACCCGTGTACTTTAATCCCTGCACATCAAACAATGATGGAGTAAACTCCCCATAGGGCAAGCACTTTCCTGATCTCCCTTCCTGGTGGCTGCCTCATGCTCTATAGCTCAAGGGTTAATATCTCTTATCCATTTTTATGCGATCTAATGTAACTGCAGATGTTGTCAACATTGTAGTCTCAGGGATACCGGAATGAAAGGGGCAAGGCAACAGAGTCTTAAGGATCTAGCCAGATCTTAAGGATCTGACTCCCCACCATCCCAATAAAGAAACATTTTGTTTCACTTTTCAGTCTCCCAGCCTCTCACAAACCACGCCCAGCTGAAACTAACCCAGCTGCTGTGGGAAGGAAAAAATATTAACATAATCATATATATTTCTACATAACAAAATCATATGAATCATATAAATCAAGGTTTTCGATTGCTACCAAGTTCTTGGCTTCCCTGAAATCCTGTAGCAGTGAGTTCCACTGGCTAATTATCTATTATATGAAAAACTATTCCTTTCTATCCATTTTAAATATGTTGGTATTTCATTAGAGAGCCCTTTCTTCTTGTGTTATGAGGAAGAGGAATTAGAAGCACCCGATTCAAACTTTTGTGTACCATTCATCAGTTTCTACACTTTTGCTGTGTCCCTTTATGCACCAACAGACTGAGACGTAAGCCTTCTGTTCGACATGGAGTGAGGTTCAGGGCTCCTAGTCTCCTAGGGCTTGATTATTTCTGACCAACAAAGATTTATGGCTTAGGACACAGGGTTCACAGGGGCTCACAGTAAAAGGTTTAGGTCAAGGTTTTCAAAAATAGGAGCCTAACATTTCTAAATCCATGTTCAGGTTCCTACATAAGTGGCCTGATTTTAAAAAGTGCTGAGTGCCTAGCAGCTACCATTGAAATCAATAGCTGCTCAGCATTTTTGAAAATCAGAGCATTTATTTAGCTGTCTAACATTAGACTCGTATTTTTGAATATATCAACGGAAGTCCTCAGTTTATGAACACAACTGAATAACCCCAAGAAAGCAGGAACTAGGAGGCAGTTAAATCACTGGTCTAGGACTGAGGAGATCTGGTAACTATTCCTGATTCTGCCAATGGCCCGCTCAGTGATCTTGGGCATGTCACTTAACTGCTCCATGCCTCAATTTCCCCATCTGTAAAATGGAGATAATGGTATTGCCCCCCCCTCTTTGTGAAGCGCTTTGAGATCTACTGATGTAAAGTGCTATATGATAGCTAGGTAAAATTGTTGCTTTAAAAAATAATAATACGTAGAGCACTTTTTATCTATTGGTACCATTATCCACATTTTCAGATGGGGAAACACAGGAAGGAATGTACCCAAGGTCACCCAGCATTTCTCTAGTGAGGAACCTATGCTGCCCCAGGTGCTTTGTGGTCTAGAACCCGAGTTGGGGGGTGACTCATGTCAGCTCTTAACTGGGCATATGGGTTTATACTTTGAGAAAAAATAACCCATCTCTTCTTGCTCTCATAATGTCTTACTGTGATATTCAGAGATCCCAGCCCAATGAATATGTGGTGATATGATGAATAGGAGCTGTCTGCTGTAGCAAGTTTCAGAGTAACAGCCGTGTTAGTCTGTATCCGCAAAAAGAAGAACAGGAGTACTTGTGGCACCTTAGAGACTAACAAATTTATTAGAGCATAAGCAGTCCACGAAAGCTTATGCTCTAATAAATTTGTTAGTCTCTAAGGTGCCACAAGTACTCCTGTTCTTCTTTTTGCTGTAGCAAGTGGGTGTGCTACATTACTCAGAGTGGTTCGTGAATTATTTCCAGCTCAGGGAAAAGACAATATGACCTTAAAACCAGAACAGATGAGTCACAAGCTGCTGCTGCTGGGTGCTCCATCACTGCAAACTCATCCTCTGAGTCTAGCTGGTCAGAGACACACACATTCTTGCTGATGATACCAGCCATTATCAGAGCTAACCTCACACCTGGCAGGACCCCAAGCTCCTAGGACAAAGGGAAATTCGGGGCTGCCCTTGGTAGTCTCAGCAACCCAGAACCCAATTCCCCACTCTTTAGTCTCTGGGGAACCCTCAAAGGCAGCTCTTGGCTCAGGTTCTTGACTTTTGGAGCCTGCTGTAACCACCTACAGGGAGGGAATCTGGCCAGGCATGGGGGCCTCAAGCAGTCATTTGTCATGCTTGGGTTTCAGCTTGCTCCCTCCTCCCTTTGTCACTGGATCCATTCTTTAGCTGGCAGCTTCCCAGCTGGGATCTCAATGGTAATTTAGCGCTAACAATAAGCTCTCTGGGAGCCCTCATTAAAAAAGGGGAAGGAAAAATTTGCAACTGGGGAAAAGCAACAATGGGGAACAGAAAGTTCTTTGTAAATGGTTTCCAGGGCCCTGAAAGACAGGGGGAGGGGCAGTGAGTATTCAGGAGAGACTTCCAGCTGTGATGCAGGGCAGCTTGGCCTCTGAGCAGGCACATGGGGGATGGGCAATGGGGTGCTGTCCCGTTAGACGCACTGTAGCATGGGCAATGAGGCATAACACCGACACTAAGGGGAGCCCTCTGTGGGGAGTCCAGGCCGTGGCGGAATACAGGGTCCTACATGGAGCTCTCTCTTGGCTGGCACACCCCGTGATAAGAGATGCTGCTGCTGCAGAGGAAGAAAAGGGGAAAGGAAATGAAGTGGTGGCCCATTTAAGAGATACTGCGGCTGCACGTGGAGCTAAGGGGCGTGGACCCCTTTAACAGATGTTACAGCATGGGGGAATGAGGGCTGCAGTCCTCTGCAGAGCTCCTGCTGCATGGGGCTTTTAAAAGATGCGGCCCCTTTAAGGGATGGTATTGCTTCACGGGGGGAGGTAAGGAATGCGGCCCCTTTAACTGCAGCCACCGCTGCCCCTGTCACTCGCAGGCCGCGTGCCGAGCGTCTTGGGCGCCTCCCCATTGGCCGATGATCTACGTGGTGTCACACTTCCTTTCCCACCGCAGCTTGTGCCTCCGCTGGTTAAAAGAATCCGTCCGCCCCGCCTCCCCGCGCGAGCCAGGGGCGGGCGGCGGAGGGATCCGTAGGGCGGCCGAATTCACCTTGAGGAGCGGCGGGGCGGGGTCGCAGAGAAGCTGAGGCTTTCGGGGAGAACGGACGTGGTGAGGAGCAGCAGCAGGTACCGGGCGGGGGGAGGTCAGCGTGGTGCCGCCACCTCCCAGGCCGGAGCGGGTCCTTCCTAGGGAGCCTCCGTTCCCTCGCGCTGCCAGCCGGCCCTGTCCGGAGGCGAGGGGCCGGCTGCTGGGCGGCGCGGCCCCTCTACCGAAGCCGAAGGGGCCGCGCTCTTGGTGGGGCGGGGATGCTCAGGGGTGGGGGTGCCGAAGCTCGCCCCTCCTCCGCGGAGCGCGCAGCCATCGCTGCCTCACACAGAGCAAGTCTGTCCGTCTGTGGCACGCGGGGGCACGTGCGTGATCCGAGCTCCAACTGCCCCCTTGGGATCATGTGGGGTGCTGCTGGAGCCCCACAGTGCCCGCTGCAGCCCCGTAGCGCCAGCCTGTTGTTACAGACTGGGGGCTCCTGGAGCCAGATGAGACCCTCTGATGCACCACATTAACATAACAAAGGGCTCCGTCTTGAGGCGGGACAAACAGAACTTCCGTTGTCAGTTTCTTGCTTTTACTAATTCTATAAAATATGACCTATAGAAAGATGCAATTTTACTCATAAAGGCTCTGGTGAAACTCAGTCTTTTTAACCTTCACTGTTTCAGTGTTGTAGGGGAATCCACACCAGGGTGACATTCAGTAGAGGAGCAAAGGGAGACTAACATTTGATGGAAAGTGAGGCATTTGAGAATCTTTCAAAAGGTTTTTTGTTCTTCCTCTGTCCCTTCATCCTGTGTTTGAGATGTCCTAATCCTACAGTGAGGAGTTAAACTAGGTTAGCTCTCCTTAGGTCAGCCTTTGAATGGATCTTGTAGCATTGGTTAGTCTTGTGAGACAGGGTGGGATCATGTTGCATTGCATACCAAACCTGGTCAAACGTGATCTGATTGCCAATAGAAAGGGCTCTTTCAGATACTGCAGTCCTGCAATGATCTGCATTTTGGAACTGATGCCATTTTGTATGGTTGCAAGGGAGGATCTCTATAAAACCTACTGCTATTAAGTTAAAATTGTGAGGCCAGTGTAAAAGTGTGATAGAATTAATCATTAGAGATGCTAGATCAGTTGTACTGGTGACCCCTTTCACATAGCAAGCCTCTGTGTGATTTCCCCCTCATAAATTAACACTTGTTAATATATTTAACACTATTATAAATTCTGGAGGCAAAGCAGGGTTTGGGGTGGAGGCTGAGAGCTTGTGACACCCCCACCCCCCCATGTAATAACCTTGTGACCTCCTGAGGGGTCCTGACCCCCAGTTTGAGAACCCGTGTACTAGATTTTATCCCAACTTTCCCTTGCACAGGCAGGACTGAAATACAAATGCCCCATGATGGTATCCTGAGACTGTATGTGTGAAACAAAACCGGTCCCCCTCCCCCCCCCAGCATATCTCTTATGCGTACTATTGTAAAAATGGCAGAGATTAAACCTCCCTACCCCAATGGGTCTATTGGCCCAAACTAACTGATAAGAAACTACTTTGTGGGCAAACTTGATGGGTCAGGCTGCTGCAGCACCATGCAGGGTGACTCTGGTGTCTGCTGGGATTGTTCAGTGGTGTGAAGGGGGTAGAAGTGCAGATAGCACTGCTGTCACAACCCCTTGTGGCTGGCTGTGACACTGCAGCTTCAGAGGTGGTGGTCTAATGCGCTACAGCACAGTGCTGCAGTATTACAGCTGATGCACACTGCAGGAAAAGAAATGTGGACGAGTTGTTGTAACCTTAGTCAAATAACAGTTCCTAAATTGTTGCCCTGGATTGAACCTCCACTTTTCATCTTAACATCTGGGGTTTTTTTGGATGGGTGACGTGTAAAAGTAAACTGAGCATGCAAGTATCCCTCAAAAGAGGGAACTAAATATACCATTATCTGGAGTGTTCTTTGAACAGGATTCCAGTGTTGGTAAATTTTGAAACTATTACCCTATTGATGGATGATTATCTTTGTAGTGTACTATGCCTCTAAGGTAGAATTAGCTAGAATACTGTATTATGTTCTACCTTATTCTGTACTTCTTGCTTTGTTTCAGATTAATACCAAACACCTCTGGAAAACAATTCTTGGTTTGGTTCAGATATGTGGGTTTTCATATACTACCGTTAGAGCCATGTCTTCAGATAGAAATGTGTGTACTTTTAACTGAAGCTAGCTAGCAATAACCACACTTCTTAATTACCCCTGCATTTAAGGGGAGATAAGTAATCAAACTGGGTTGATATGGCACTGAAGTAACTCTGAGCTACTAAAAGGGGGAAGTGATTAAGCAAATTGCACTTATTTCTGGCTGCAGCTACAGGCTGTAGAATTTGCAGAAAGAAGCTTGGGTTCAGAGTTGCAAGATATTTCAGTTTAGGGGTGCAGGGGGTCAATCAGACTGTGGGAGTAAGAGTTGAATCAAATGGAAAAGGGAGTATTTGCCACCTCCCACACCAAGTGGGCTGTAGTCCACGAAAGCTTATGCTCTAATAAATTTGTTAGTCTCTAAGGTGCCACAAGTACTCCTGTTCTTTCTCCCACACCAAGAGAGCTGGCAATATCCTAAATGATGCTCACTTAGATCAGTATATGGCTCAATAAACTTGTTAGTGACTTAGTCATCTCTTCATTGCACAGGCAAGTGAAGGCCCCTTTTGAATGTCTCCTGTATTATGTCTGTGTAAACATGTCCAATTTATTTTTTTGATAGTCATCTGTACTTTAGTAAAGACTGTGTGTGTGTGTGGTTTTTTAAAAAAAAAAAACACCTTTGAAACATGTTTGAACTGCTCTTTTTAGAGTCAGATTTGTATGAATAGTATTCTTGTTACAAAGCATTGGAAACTTCATTGCTGTCATCTCAGATTAATAAAAGTAGAGTAGACTTTTTAAGTGGTCATGTTTCTGGCATCCCAGCTACTTTGGGATACAGCACCGCATAACAGAAAATGCTGCTTACGTTTGTATTACTTAACATTCAAAACGCTGTACAACCTGCTAATGTTTGCACAATCACTGAAACCTAGCAGAACAATTATAACTTCATCCAGTGTCAAGAATCTTAGACTTGAATCTGATTATCTACAGTCATACATCAAGGGAAACTGAAGTGCAGTTAGCCTCTTGAAATCAAGAGCTTTTATAAACAGACCTGGCCACTCTCGGCCTTTCTTCCTGTACCTCTAACCCTTCCCCCAAAATAGTGTTTGGGCCATGGTAGGGGTATCAAGATAATCCTTCACTAGAGAATTGAAAAGATATAGAAAGGTTCAAACATGGTTTGAGAACAGATTTGGGGGTGTAGCATAATGCATCTTGAGATAGTTCTCACTCACACTCTTCTGTTGTGGCTAGATAATTGCAACAAACTCAAGTTCTTCCAGCAGAAAAGTAAACATACTGTGAAATCATAAGATCCTTAAGGCTGTTTTATGTCTAAAAAGATCCTTCTGAATTTTCTAGAGATGAAATCTACAAATTCTGGTTAAAAGCTGGTGGTAAATAAGGCAGTAAGTTTGATATTGCATTGAGGCAATCTAACATCTAAGTATGCAGTTAGTCTAGATCTGTGTGCCTCCACTCCTGGGTAAAATGCTTAGAATTTGGATCACCTATTTAGTATATAAATAAGACCTGCGGCTGCCAGCAGGGTAGGAAAGAGGCCCCTCTTGATTACATAAAATCCAAAGCTGTCTCCATTTTGCTAAAGCTGTAGATGTGTGGTCAGGATAAATCACGTGGGTGTGCCTCTTTCCTGTCCTTTGGCTTTGGACAGCAGCCTGTTCCTATTCCTAGGAGAGGCTATATAGTCCCACCTCCTCTGGAAAAGCAGCAGAGCTTAGCTGCAGTGTGTTGTGATGGATAGCACGTAGGAAAAAATAGAACAGCAGTAGCGGCTAACAGCCACTACTGAATGAAGTGCGCAGAAATCTAGGAGGGATTTCAGTTGTGTGCTGTTCTGCCTGCATCTATAAATCCAGCTAGGGCTCAAATCTTCACTCTACCAATCAATCTGTTTCTATTCCTTCGAAAGACATCACTGGCCTTATTTGCTGATAGCATAAGGGGGAGAACTCTTGGATTTTTCTGTAATTCTGCTTTATTGTAGTTGCTGTGGTAGCACATGCAATACAGATAAGCGGTGCTAGCATGTTTATGCCTGCACCAGGACTGCTAATTACTTTTGGAGGGGTTATATGATCTTGTTATTAGCATCAATCTGACCCATTAATCAAACTTATAGTGAGCTCAATTCTTCAGGGGGTGCAGACTGAACTAGATCATGTTAATCTGACAGATAATCCATTCTCATCCAGGAAAAGTACTGATGTCTCTCAAACACAGCGCTAGTGTGGCCTTCCCACCTATCCTTTCCAATCCAGTTAATTTGTGCTTTGAAAATCAGAGAAACATTAGCATCCCAAAGCTGCTGGCTGAATGCCTGTCTCTGAAGATACAGGTTTAGAATCTGCAATTTAATGGTAGCTGAGAAAGGTGTTCTGAATCATTTGGGTGAAGCAGAAATTGCTAGGTGGTCCTGAATAATCTGTAGTATCTGTCATGCTGTCTGGAGTGGTTCATGATTGACTGCCAGCCTCAGGGCAGAAGGTGCCACCAGACTCCTTGTTGTTTTTGTAGATACAGACTAACACGGCTACCCCCTGGTACTTGACAAAAAGTAGGACAGACACCCCAAACTGGTGGTATGTTCTATAATTAGATATCGCCAACCCAATAACACAGTGATCCAAGCATTCACATTTAACAGTCTTACTATAGTCAGACTGGAGTGCCCATGGGGATGGTCTATCTTGCCACCCACGCAAGCTGGATAGATGGTCACTTACAGTTAAGATCACAAAATATTCAGGTTGCTCCTAGTCACTTACCCTCAGAACAATTTGTACCTTAGATCTCACACCAAAGACAATCCTATTTATTAGCCAAGGATTTATTAACAAAGAAAAATAAATTAGGCTATGTCTACACTACAGCACTTATAGTGGCGCAACTATAGCGCTTGTGGTAGAGAAGCTCTAAGCCAATGGTCTGTCAGCTTAAAGCTACCACCTCTTGCAGAGGCCGGACATGTTGCCAGGAGAAGCTCTCCTGTAGACATAGCGCTGTCTACACCAACACTCAGTTCAGGATAACTTACGTCCTCAAGGGTGTACATCAGTGGTTCTCAAACTTTTTTTTTTTGTATTGGTGACCCCTTTCACGCAGCAAACCTTAGTGTTGCCCTCCCCCCCTTCTAAATATAAAAGCATTTTTAACATCACTATTATGCTGTAGGCAAAGCAAGGCGTAGACATACTTTTTTACAGGTTAAAGCAGGCAACGTATAAGCACAAATGAATTAGTCTTAGGTTCCTAAAGGTGACTGATGTAGTTATATCTGTCCACTGAATGTCTGTTAGGGCTACTGACTAGGCTGACTCTGGGGAATCTTTTTGTTTCCTAGCTCCAGTCCTTTGAGAGTCCAAATAGCAAACAGAACCATTTCTTTTTCTGAACATCTTTATATGCCCTTCCCCCCGGAGTTCAGCCTGATCTAGGGCTCCTGCACACAACTCCTTCATGATGGGATGGGGCAAACAACAAAGCTTTTGTCCTACAATGGCCTATTTAGTCTTGATAGCCCTTCTTGATGGGCAAAGGAACCACTCTTCCTCCTTGGGTTAACAAGTTCACAGCCAGCATTTTTACAATTTACATACCTTTACCCTGATATAACACGAATTCGGATATAACACGGTAAAGCAGTGCTCTTGGGGGGGGGAGCGCGTACTCTGGATCAAAGCAAGTTCGATATAACGCGGTTTCACCTATAACACGGTAAGATTTTTTGGCTCCTGAGGACAGCGTTCTATCGAGGTAGAGGTGTACTACTTTGTAGCATGAGATACAGACCTTACAAATAAGATTAATGCATGCAGCAGTTTATAGAGTCTAAATATATCTTTATAAATATAACACCTGTCTTGAACAATATTAACATACAGCTGAGCTGGTCTGATTTCCAGGTATGAGTTTGTCCGTGCTCAGCTGATGTCTTCAGCCTCAGCAAGAGCTGGCACCAGGTTTACCAGTATCGCAGAAAAGATTGTAAGATGGCCACCAAAATGGAACATAGTTATATAATAGTTCAGGGCTATTCTCTGCAAAAGCTATAGGACAGTGGAACAGTATTTTCTGCTGATCAGAAAAGGAGTTGGCAGACCCTTCTTAAACATATACATGCCAGAACTAGGTTTGTGTTGTAAAAGAATTCTAACTTGCTTTGGGATGAAGGTAAAATTGCTTAAAATCTAGGAGCCCCTTTCAATCCAAACTTGATTCATAGCTTCTGGCTCTCTAAATATGGGTAGTAAACTTCCTGCTCCTGAGGGATTGGATTCCTAAACACACCGCTAACTCATCTCACTCCTGCCTTCCTTTCCTTACTCTTCCTGTACCAGTCTTGAGTTGTGAAGGCTGTACAAGAACAACTCAGCATGACTGACTGGCTTTTTTATATGAATAAATTTGTACTCAGGACGAGTAGAAGACCCATCAGACTTGCTTCACTCATGGTTCAAGCTGACTTAAACCTGAATCTTCAGAGGCAGCAAAACTAGAATCCACTGATGACCTGTCATGTTACCTGCATGCAGTCTGTTTTCTGGCTCTTATAGGCCTAAGAATATACTTTTTAAAAAAACCCACAACTCTCCTTTGAGTGTGGAGGTAGCTACCTAAGTAACGTCCTTCTGTGCCTGCATGCTTGTTTTTATACTGTGGGAAAACACTTGAGAGTTAAAAATTGAGGTAAGGTTAACCAAGTGCAAACTTTTAGATAATTCAACTTTTCCTTGTATTATGAGACGAGACAATGAATATTTAGGCAGGAGATTAACCAATTAGGTGTATACTGCATGGGCAGGTGTGTGTGTGTGTGTGTGTGTAAATGGGAAGCCACAGTATGGGTTGGCATGCACTTGGCTAACTTCAAATAAGATGCTTCTTCCTATTGTACTTTCTTTCTGGCCTTGTTAAACTTCCTTGATTGTGGGCTTCAGAGAGGAGTGTGTTGGCTGCTGTCTTCTAGAATGTTGTTGGGCCCAAATACGGGTGATGGATCCCCTTTATAAAATCAATAACTGCTGTCTCCCATTTCCTCATGTACAGTTATTGGGGTTTGATTTCTCTCATCCTTTGTTCCTTCCTTCCACTTCTGCCTCTAAAGGTTTAGCTGGCTGAGGAGCAATGTGACAGATCAAAACTTGTAACTACTTTCTTCTGTTGCAAGAAATTTGTCTAAGCTCTTCCAATGCTGGATAAGGGCTGTCCTTCTGTAGCCTTTCCTATCCAGTCACCTTAATTTTGATGTTGTAAAAGGAAGCAACCGAGATCTGACCTCTCCTACCTTCTTAGGGTATGTCTTTGCTACCCGTCAATACGGCGGGTAGCAATCGATTTATCCGAGATCAATATATCGCATCTCATTAAGATGTGATATATCGATCTCCGAACCCACTCACCGTCAACTCCGGAACTCCACCAGAGTGAGCGGCGGTAGCGCAGTCGACAGGGGAGCCGCGGCCATCGATCCCGCGCTGTCTGGACCCCAGGTAATTCGATCCAAGATACTTCGACTTCAGCTACGCTATTTGCGTAGCTGAAGTTGTGTGTATATCTTGGATCGATTTCCTTCCCCACTTCCCCCCCGAGTAGACCAGCCCTTTGATGCTTCTAAGCAGCAGCACAACTAGAGCTGTATATCCCAGGCCAGTCTCCATTTTAATATCAAAAGGAACATACTAATTCTGAACAAACACAGACCAGTTCAGACATGTAAGTGCATCTTGCCAGAGACATGTGAGGCTAGGCTCTCTAATAAACTTGGGATTTACTAGTCGTGTGTCCTAATGAAATCAATCTGATTTATTCCTACTCTTATAAGATCTTCATTGTCTTGAGCAAGCCGTGCCGATCTGCATTTTGCAAAAGTTTCTAAAATGTAAAATGCCAAAAATAGTACTCCAATCTTAACCTGCAGCAGAGTTCAGTGAATTCTTCCTAGAAAAGCACTGTAATTTATAAGCAGGGAAGTGCAAAAACATAGGGCACTATTATTATTTATTTTATTTTATTGCAAAACTAAAGCCACATGCAGGAAAACACACTGTTTCTATATTCTTGATGGTGCTTTTCTTTCCACCTCCAACTTCCCTGGCCCAGAAAAGCCAACGTCACAATGCCTGTGATCACTGTTTCTCTGACTTTTGAAAAGATTGTCCCTAATGGGATTCTGACTTCAAATGAAACTTTTTAAAAGCAGTAATCTTATCACAGAGTGAGTGTGAAATACAGAAATTTAAATTAGAGTAGTTTGTAAATGACTGTTATGGGTTTTCCATGAGGTGCTGGCTGCATTTAACACCCTCCGCCCTCCTTTTTTTGAAAAGCTTGTGACTCAGTAATAGCCTGAGAGCCAGTGGACTGTCAGTTTCCATCTCAGTTGCTCATCCCTTGTACAGAGCCAGATGAAATAAGATGCTTCATATTGGTTCCAGAATTGTCTTGCATTCAGATAGTGCATGCTGCATATTTTGATTTATTGGTGTCAATGGGCATGGGGAGAACTTTTGCTGCTACAGTTCTTTCTCATTCATTTGTGAGAATATACAGTATACTACTCCCTAATGCATTCAGCTATTTAGACTATACAAGGTGCTACATGATATAAAGGTTTTGCTTGAACTCTTCAGAGGCTTGCACCTGAAATCTAGGCTGTGATGACTGGCTACGGGATATTTGGGAATGAACTAATAAATATTAAACCAGCTGCATCTTAACTGCTCCCCTTCTGCAAATCAGTCTTCCTTCTTAGTAAGATCTAAGTATTGCTCCTCCCATCCATAAGTTATTTCCTATGTTAGTCAGGCCAACCAGTAGGAAATAACTAAACACTTAATCCATCAGAGGACCAAAAGCAACCTAAACGGTTGTCTGGAAGTCTGACACTCTGTGTTCATGTGTGAAATTGCCTTTTCAGGGAACTGCTTTGTTTTTAATATCTAAAAAACTCTTGCATAAGAGTGGGGAGGAAGTGGTTTGATATGAAGGAGCTAATGTTTCTCCTTCTGTACCACCTCCTCATGCTGCTGGGAAACAAACTATGTATGCTGGAATAGCCATGTACCTTAATGTAACCTTACAATGCTTCTAATATGGACAGACTTTCATGTGCCTTCATTTCTACCTCAGTGAGTCAACACCTTCCCATGGGGCTGGATAAGAGAATACTTGCCAGAGTATACTGAGGTTTTCAGTAGCCTATGTCATTGCTGTAAGTCTCTGTATCATAATGAGGATGCAGTGAGTCAGAGCTGCCTTGCGAGAGAAACTGCACGTAGATGCAGAGAAATTGGAAGGCCTGACTGGCAGAGGTGGGTGAGGGAGGAGCTAAGCTTCCTGAGTGAACCATCTTAAAACAGCATGTGCTCTCCTGTGATGTCAATGCTTAATACATGGTGGTAGGATCATAGGGGATATTGCTTCTGCGAAGGGCTATAGGTGTAGTCATAATGCTCAAGTTTATCACAGTGCTATTCTAATGGTCAGGTAGTGTCTCCTTCAGACACCCTCAGCTTGAAGGGGTTTTATGGCACTAGCCTTAATTTGTATGAGGGTGAAAGTTTGTATAGGTTCTCTGTGTGGTGCAGTATTGATTAAACTTAAGCCTGTTTAGCTGTTCAGACATAAAGAGTTGGTTTTAAACTCCTACAGGATTAATCCATAATGTTGATTAGGCACTTGGGTATAGAAGAGACTTCAGCTCAAAAATGAACCTTTTGAGTTCTACATCAAGGTGCATATTATCTGTAACAAGACTTTGGCACAATAATAACGTTCACTGTGGTATAGCTACTACAGTCTGTAGATACTTGAGGGCAGAGACAGGAAACTGGTTGAGGGAGTAAGGATGAGGGAGCAGCATAAACTATGGATGTATTTTGGACCAACTGTAGGAAAACTACAGCAGTGGTCGGTCTTGCTGTTGCCTGAGTCCTCAAAACTGGTCACAACTGCAGGCAGTGTTCCTAGGCTTAACCCCCAAGTGTAAGCATTCCTAGAACTCAGCACAGGTGTTGTCATCATACTGCACTTGCATAGTAGCACACTTGAAGACTGGCCTACAGGGAGGGGTGTGAATTGTAGAGTGCTCTAACTGCCCCATGTAGACCCTGTTGGCATGAACTAAAAAGGCACCAGTGTGTGTTGTCCTGTGGACTACATCAGCATGCACTAAGTACTTTTTTGTTTACACCAGCAGGGTGTACGTGGGGCAGTTAGAGCACTCTACAATTCAAACCCCTGTAGCCTGGACTGCAGCATCATGTAAACAAGCCCTAAGGAAGTCCAGTGTTCTGAGATGATTGGGTCAGGCAGTGTTTGCTTATTATACAACTCTGGCATATCTAACTCTGGTGCCATACAAACGAGCCCTTAAACAATCTTTACTATGGTACTAAATGAACTTGGTTCCTGGTCTGATCAGTTAGGGGCTTCCCTTGGGCTAATGTTACATTAATATGTCTGCGAATCCATACACTTGTCTGTTAAAAATACCCTGTAAAATCACTACAAGGAGACAGAATAAACTGGCTGTAGAAGACATTAATATTTCATTTCATATCAACCACCTCCCAGCAATTTACCAGGCACTCTTCCTAATCTTTTGTTTCTAGTATTAGGGCTCCACACCAATAATTTGATTCAATAACTAGCAGCACCAATCTGTACTGAGATTCCATTTTACATCATTTCTTGGGTAATGTATATAACTTAAATACTCATGCAGAATTTTTACTGAGACTTTTTTTAATCTCAACTCAATTTTCGGTGTACAGTGTACGAGACGTGCTAAACAAATAGGTTTATTTAGATTTACCTGCCAGTCTAAAATAACTCTCTCTCCTCTCTCCTAGGTAAAGAATCCCAGCAATCATGTCTAAGCACCACGATGCTTTCATCCAGACCCAGCAGCTACATGCTGCCATGGCAGACACTTTTCTGGAGCATATGTGCCGCCTGGACATTGATTCTGAGCCAATCACAGCACGAAACACCGGCATTATCTGCACTATTGGTATGTGACTCTTAACAGTTTGGGAGAGGGGGGTAATTTATATTTATATCCCAATATAAAATTTAAGAACAGCAGAAAGACTTCAGTGTTCTTGAAGATCTGTAGAGTGAATCATGGAAAAATGCAAATATTTAACTTGCCTCTCTATAAGATGAGGAGCATGGGTGAATTCATGAGTATTGCAACCATATCCTTTTCTCAAGTTTGCATGAATTCTGGCTTCAGAAGTAAGAGAGCCTATCCAGTACTACAAAATATAAAATTGGATTAGCCACTAATCACACCCTTCCTACCTTGGAGACTGAAGCAAAAATAAACTCTTGCTCTGTGCCCCAGTCTTCCTGCATGCTGCACAATGATAGTTAAAGTAGCTTGCATTACAAACTTGTTCCCAAACTAAGAGATGGATAGGAGAAGCTTCTATTAATGGCAGAGAATTGTCTGTCTTCGTGTGCAGCTAGGGAATTGACTGCTAGGAGTTTGAATTTGTGTTTATAAAGTGAAATGCTCTTCCAATTGAGGCTCTTCTAGCTATTGCAGCTGGTTTTCTGTGCAGCATCATTATCCCTTTTCCCCCATTAAATCTAAATTGGCAGATTGAAAATGAAGTAATAAAGATCTAGTGTAATGCTATATGCAGCCAGGGTTGAAGAATTCTTTTAATACTTGGGAACTGCATTTGAGTGTTACAAGTGCCCTTAGTTGGAGTGCAGTCAGTCTTTGCAGATGTCTCTTCATCTATCTTGGAGTTTGTATATGTGAGCTAGTTTGAGGGCATGCATGCAATTTCCAGAAGTCCAGCAAGCAAGGAGACGTTACTTCACAGATATTCAAGTCGCTTTACAATGTCTATCGATATATGTGGTTCACCCTTTCCTACCTTGTGAAATAGCCCACAAACCTAGAACAGTTTCTGGTTTTGCTATCTTTGCCTTTAAAAGTCTGTAACAAAGTTAATCAATTGGTAGTAAAACTGTGGTTCCTTCTAGGCCCAGCTTCCTGCTCAGTGGAAATGCTCAGAGAAATGATTAAATCCGGAATGAATGTTGCCCGTCTCAACTTCTCTCATGGAACTCATGAGGTAAGGGCAGAGTGTCTGAATAAACATTGTCTGGACTCCAGCAAAAGTGCTTTCATGGGGCAGGGTACTTGGTCCAAGGTGTGTGTGCTGCTTCAAGCTTCCAGCCTTAGGCAGTGGGAAGATATTTGTGATTTAAGTTGAGTCAAAATGTGCACAACAGGCCATGCTAAGCAAAGGAACAAAATTAGGGTGATCTCTCCCTGTACATATGTCTCTCTGCCCACAAAAAAAAATCTCATACTATAATCTTCTGTACCCAAACCTTCACCCTTAGAAGCTTGCAGGAGAGGTTTGCTCAGGCCTAATCTTAGGCTGGGTGGGCTCAGGTCAGACTGAGAGGGTTGGGTTGTTGTTTTCAGACTCAAACTGACTCTTCCTCCTGAGCCTGGGCCAGTGCTATTATCTGTAGCATATCTGTTGGGTCTGCACAGCCTCGCTTCTGCTGGCTGCTGCCCATTGGTGTCTGCTGCGGGCGGGGGAGAGAGAGAGAGAGGTGTGCTTCACTGAAATGCCCCAGCACAGCAAGGTGGCAGTGGCTGACAGGAGCAGGGCATGCAGCTGCTGCTGCACCCACTCCACAGGCAGGAGAAGGTGAGCAGAGATGATCTGAGCCATGCAAGTTGTTTTCCCTCACCTGAACCTGACACTTGTGGTTGGGTTCGATTGGTGTTCGGGTCCCATTGCAGGTCTCAAGCTTGCAGTTCATTAGAGGCTGATTAACCTTGGTATTTGCCACTTATGACAGTTTACCACACATGAGCATACATTCCTAGTGAAACTACTACTAAATCGCTCTGATTCTTCCCCAGCTTCTGTCATAAAGCACCACTATATCAAGAGGGGTCTGTTCTTACACTCCATTTTTTTTTCTTATAATGAGTACTTTTAAGTATGCAGGAGGATGAGGTTCCCCCTGCTCTAAAGAATTTTCTGGCTAAATTGAATCAGCCTATTTGAGCTGCAATCTCTTGTAATAGGCATAAATGAAAGCTGCTGGGAAAGCAGGTGTGTATGTGTATGTATAATGTGCTTCCTTACAATCCTTTAAGTGTGTTAGCAAATGCCAGTTGGTAAAACCTTTTTTCTAAGGGTATTCTGTTTGCTGCTGAGTCTGGATTTCAGAACTAAGCTAATAGGTCACTGCCACTACCTGACAGCTGGCGTACAGGTGGCCAGTTTCAAGATCCTTGAAGCATGGACTTTGCCTTTTGGTTGCTGGTTGCCTCTGAAAGAAGTCATGTTTGTTTGTTTTTTTTAAGCTAAATCACTTGACTCATGTTACTATGTATCCTTAAGTCCCTCAGAGTACCACTTAAAATTAGGTTGGGTAGGAACAAAAACAAACGTAGGAACAGCCATACTGGGTCAGACCAAGGGTCCATCTGGCCCAATAGCCTGTCTTCCGACAGTAGCCAGAGCCAGATGATTCAGAGGGAATGAACAGAACAGGCAGTCGTTGAGTGATCATCTCTTGTCGTCCACTCCCCATTTCTGGTAGTCAGAGGTCTTGGACACCCAGAGCATGGAGTTGCATCCCTGCCCATCTTGGCTAATAGCCAGTGATGGACCTATCCTCCAGGAATTGATCTAATTCTTTTTTTGAACCCAGTTATAGTTTTGGCCTTCACAACATCCCCTGACAGTGTTCCACAGGCTTACTGCATTGTGTGAAGAAGTACTTACTCTTGTTTCTAAACCTGCTTCCTATTAATTTTATTAGGTGACCCATGGTTCTTGTGATATGCGAAGGAGTAAATAACTTCCTTATTCACTTTCTCCACACCATTCATGATTTTATAGACCTCTATTGTATCCCCCTTAGTCATCTCTCTTCCAAGCTGAAAAGTCCTAGACTTTTTACTTTCTCCTCATGTGGAAGCTGTTCCATATCCCTAATTTTTGTTGTCCTTCTCTGTACCTCTTACAATTCTAATCTCTTTTTGAGATGGGATGACCAGAACTGCATACAGTATTCAAGGTGAGGATGTACCATGGATTTATGTAGTGTTGTTGTATTTTCTGTCTATCCCTTTCCTAATGGTTCCTAACATTCTCTTGGCTTTTTTTGACTGGTTAGTTCTGATAACCTGATTACTTCCAAGTCCAGTATAGTGGTCCGCTGGAGTGGAATAAAATTCCATTTCTGCCTCAGCCACTGTTTTGCTGTTAACATGTGAATTGTATTCAGCGAACACTGATTTACTATTACAGAAATAAGCAGAGTGCTATTCCAGTTATGCATTTTGTTGTAGGCCGTGCAAGTTGCTGACTAGGGCAATTCCCTGTCTCCGAAGCAAACTCTTAGCTCCTTCAAATAAGTCCTGGGTCTCTGGCTCACTGGTTTGCAGGGTTATGTTACCTGACCGTTATGGAGATCATGCTCTGGCATTTGAAAGCACTATGTTAAATTTATGCGAGGAATAAGATCATAAGAAATGCAAACCATTTGTTGTGGCAGGCAAGCCCCCTCAGAGTTTATATAAATAAACTAGATTCCATTTTGTGACTTGAGATGTGGAAGTGATCCCATTCCCAAATATGGCTTCCCTGCAGTGATGCCCAGGGCGTCCGTGTTGACTGTCCTTTAGCCTTCAAAATGTCAGGGGTTGTAGTTTCTATAGGACACAAAGTAAGCACCTCAAGCTGTGTAACAACTTGGCTTCTTGCCCTCGCCTAAACTTTAAAGGGCACAGGGCATTAAAATGAACACAGACATTGCAGAAACCACAAATATGCTGACCTTTAAAGTTATGGAAAACTGAAAAATCTAACCATTGGAGTAGTGTCAGTAGCTGGGCTTCTGACAGTGGCCAGAAGCTGCTCATGAGTTAATTTTCTCCTTTCATAATCTCAGCACTTTCAATAGTTCTGTCCCTTGGGAATGCCGTGCTCCTAACTTGGATGGATGTATAGGATAATGCAGAGATTCCAGCCTTGTCTATAGCAAAGTTTCTTGACACACTCAGGCCACAACAGGCTGTTCAACTACATCCTTCAGCTCTTTCCGGGACTCCCATTTAATGGTGC